>NC_140580.1:46488455-46841394 GCF_964204655.1 Triturus cristatus | reverse complement strand
AAATCCGGAAATGCTTCCGAGAATAGCTCCACAACAAACTGACGGACGTCTGAAGTTTCTATTCCCTCCGGTATCCCAAGAATGCGAAGATTATTCCTTCTCATTCGATTCTCTAAGTCAGAGAGCTTCCAAGAAACATCCTCCCTCTGATTTTTCAAGCTCTCTGTAACCCCTCTCTGTGCACTCAGTTCATCCTCAAGTTTTGAGACCCGCTCTTCGACTTCGCATGTTCTGGCTGCAATATCAGCACAAGTTTTGGCGACTCTTTTAATTGAATTTTGTAATTTGCGGCAGGCACTTTGGGCCCTTGAACTTTCTGCCCTAGTCTCTGCTCTATGCGCCATGATGAGCTGATAAATAGAGTGAAGGGTGACTTCCTTAGGAGCCTCCTGCTCCCCACCAGGACCCAGATTATCGCCCCCTTGTTCAGTGATTACATCAGTAATATTGCTAGAGAACGAATAGTCCCAGGCCAATGACTCCTGTATATTATTAACAGACGGCTCTCCCAAAAACCCATGTACCTTAGCAAGTGTAGTAGTTACAGATGGAAGTAGTATTGATAGCAATGATTTGTTTACTTCTAATGTTTTTGAAGGGTCTTGTACTGGTTCTGGAAGATTGACACGTTTTCCAAACAGGATTAGAGATTTTGTAATGTATTAATGTTTGTTTTTGTTAAGAAAGGGAGATGTAGTATTTCATAACCTTGTTTAACTCTTCCTTGCGCGATGTGGTGTTGCACTCTGTTCCCATTGGTTGTCTCCCCACTACGTCATTTAGAATGTTCTAATGATATTCAAGCAACGTTACTGTGGGGCGCGGCATTTCTGCTTACCGGCTGTTCCTCATTTCCTGACTTCATATCAGCTGTCTTTGTATTGAAATAAATAATTTACAGATACTAACCTGCGTGTTGGTATTTCTCTATGTTGTTCGACACTTCACGTAGCAGACCTGAGAGTAGATAAGATTATATTCCTGCGCTCCTTCAGTTTAATTGCGGTAGTTTCACATTAATGTTTAGTACGGAAATATATTTGAGGGTGGAAAACGCAATCATATCTCCAGCTCTCATACAGTTTGGGACTTATTTTGAGTTTGGTGAATGTGAGTCATCTGCCAACAAATGACAGATGTCCCGTCCTCTCAATTTAGAGTGTATAGGGTCTCTTTACACCATAAAATGGGCAGACAGAATATTTGTAGTTGTTTAGCAGACGCCTCGCATCCACCAAACTCTAAAACAGGCCCCTTGTTTACAACTCTCCTGCTCTTATTTCTGCTCATCTGCCTTCTCTTGCAACCTATGTCTCTAGCTTCTGCCTACACTTTTTCTCCCACCCCCTACCTATTAACCTCTCTTTCAACCTTTGTCACTCACTTTCTGTATCCAGCACTCCAAACCTGTGTAGCTCTCCCGATATCTCATGCTCTGAAACCTGCCTCTCCCCAGCTCACCTCTGCCTCTCTTGCATACTTCTACCTCTTCAAGCCATTGGCTGTCTTGTGTGACCAGAGGCCTCAAAAAATGAAAAATAAAACGATAATAAACCTGGGTTTATTATCATTTTATTTTGTTTCCCTGCCGAATCTTTGTCGGTGGAGCTGGGGGAATGGCAGATACTGAGGGGAGTGGTTGCACACACTGCCTTCAGTGCCCATGTGGGTTTGGCCGGCCGTCTTAGGGCGGTCAAACTGACATGCGCACTGAAGCTGCCTCCAACCCGATCTGGGTTGCCTGGTTGGAGACAGCAGGCACAGAACTGGGAGCACAAATGGAGGGTGCTCAGGCTAATCCTGGCACTACTTTCATGCTACCAGCAGCAAGGAAACAGTGTCAGGATTGGCCGCAGGGAAGTCTGGAAGCCTGTGCCTGTAGTGGACTGAAGCCAGAGAAGAGTGGAAGACCGGTGATACAGCAGGTTTGCTTTTTGGTTTTTCTGTCATCCCTGATCACCCTTCCTGTCCCCCCATCCCACCACTTTGCCAGGACACGGGCAATTACTGCTCCTGACCCCTGTATCGCTTGACTGCGGGCCGTCTCTAAATTTTGACATTCATGCATACAATCTCTGCCTCTCTCAACATCTATCTCTGCTAATATGTGTCTGCTTTTCCTGACTTCTGTCCCTTCTAATCTCGCCCTTTGGTTCTCCTGAGACTCTATGTTCCTCTAAACCTCTGCTTTACCCCAGACCTTCTCCTTTGCCCTTGCTCTCTCTTTTCTGTATTTTTCTCTCCTGTCCTCTAGATAGGATTTTATTGTCCCCATCTCAGTGCTCACCCTTACCCTTCTTCTGACACTCTCATCTTTGGTTTTCACTCTCTCTTGCCTTCGTTTTCTGCCTCATTTTCCCTTTGTCTCAGGCTCTCCCACCCTTTTGATTCTGTAGTCATTTTCCTCTGTCCTCAGCAATACTTTCATCTCTCTTCATTTCTCCCACATTCTGTCTACATCACTCCTGCTCTCTATTTACATAGTCTCCTCTCCTTCCATTTGATATATGTTCTCTTCAGTTCTCCTATGCATTATGCACTTATGAGTTTCTCCTTTTTCCATTCTCTCAGTCTTAACACAGTTTCTACACAGGTCACTGAAGCGGCAGAGTGGGCAACAGTACTGGCACTGGTCTGACAGCATTCTACCAGACAAGCTTGCTATGAAGAATGTGAGATTCGGAAGGCAGCTGCAGTTAACTGGCTAAGGACAAAAGAAGGAGAGACTCCAAATAGGGCAGGAAGCAGGGGAGAAACGAATGAGGACCTGCATAGGAATGTTCTTTTATTCTTCTCTCTCATAACATATCTCCTTTCCCATCTTGCTCTAACTCTCATTCATGAAAAACTATTTTATATGTTCCTCTCTGTATGATGCTAACCCTTATTTAAACTGTAAACATGTTTGTATGATTCTCTGTTGTATAGAGGTTGAGTTGTAGATCACAGAGCCTAGCCAAAGACAAGGCCCTTTCCTAAAGCTGCTGGCCACCCAAGTGTGCTTTTAGTCTAAAAAGATGGCTTAGGCAGGGCTATTTCCTGCTCCCAGAGGAGGACACTCAGCAACCCCATTGTTGCCGGAATCTAAGGTAGGCTTCTGTGTCACCTGTCACCCTATGAATTGTGTGTTAACATTTGCTATCGCCGCATGTATTTTACATTGCTCTCACATGCAATTTTTCATGTGTCCTGCATGAGTGTTCATCTTACAACTTATTGCGGTAAAATGAACACACCTGTATTGACACTTGAAAAAAAAATTGGTGGTGGTGGGGGTTTTGGGTGCTGTGCTTGTGGGGCCTGTGGGTGTAAATTCAATAGTGTGTGTATGTTGTTGGAATGTAATGCTATATGTAAAAATAAGGTTTGACACATTACCTACATATACATTATGACACATTGACAACATATATGTTTAGTAAGATAATAATGAGTAGAACTAACCTGTCTCCATACCACCATGGCCTCACTCTGTCAGTACTTTGCCGCCAGGACACCCCAAGCACAACAGGAACATCTAAATCGGCTTGGTACAAGCCCACCGCCCTGACAGCAATGGAGTACTATTAGCCAGCAGAGAAGACTGTGGCTGGAACCTGTCTATTACTGCAACATCTAAATACCTCGGCCCGACCACTGTCAGCTCGACAGAGTACTTGGAACCACTGTTGTGGTGACAGTGGAACCGCCAAGATCTAAACCAGGCTGACAGTCTCTGTGATGAGAATATCGTTTTTATGAGGAGTAAATAACCCATTTATTTTGTATTCCTTAATTTGATCTGAGGCACATCTCAATATTTGCCTTCAAATGTGTGGGAAACAAGATAGCTGCATTATGATAAAAAAAAAAGGAATCTGGGCCGTTCTCTTTTTTTTTTTTAAATATATATATTTTTATATATGCAATAAACAACAAAGAATAAAACAGTGCAATACAACGCCGCCACCCCCCACCCTCCACCCTCCACCCTCTTATCTAAAAATATATAAATTGCCACAAGCAGGAAAATCCATTTGCCCTTTAACAGAAATCACAGTTTTAGGCCCTCACTTGCCTACAAAGTATCAAACTTTCATATATGGTTCTGGCCTTGGTAAAAAAAATACTTAAAGTACGTGCGCATAAAGTGCAGAGCCATAAATCATTGTGATACAACCTCTCTAAGGTATAAGTTCATTAATAATAAAGTGATCAGTGCCAATGTGCGAAATACACAATCTAACGCAATCCAACAAGATTAGTGTAAACGGAGAAGACATTTGCCAGATAAGGTCGAACTACCAGCATTTAAAGTGCAAAAGTTCAAATCCTATGGGATTCTTTTAAAGCTTTTTAAAGATCCATAGGCACTGCTGTCATGATGGGTAAAAAACGTAGTATGAGGCACCATGAGGAAAAGTTATTGGAAACTATTAGAAATAAAGAGCGGGAGGTACAAAAGGCCTCATTTGAGAGCTCCAGTAACGTGGCCTCCCTTACGAAGCAATTCGAATTATTGCAAGCAGAATATCAAGGAGCCCTTCATAAGATACTATTGGACAGATGGAAGGTCAGCAAATTACAGCATTTTGCATATGGGGAGAAGAGCGGGTCTTTGCTAGCATGGAAAGTCAAGGCTGATAAAGCTCGAAATCAAATAAGAAGTCTCAGAGAGCATACGACAGGCGACATAGTGGATACTAATTCTAGAATTGGGTTGGAAGTCTCTAGACATATGAGCCAATTGTACAAAGAAGATATCTCCCCTGGGAGAGACAATATTGAAGGGTTCTTTAAGGATATCGAACTCCCATATCTAAACGAGGATCAGAAGGCGACTCTAGTAGTCGAGATAATAGAGGAGGAGATCCGACAGCAGTTTAGAAAAATGGCCAGAGGGAAGGCCGCTGGGCCGGATGGCCTCCCAATTGAGATTTACCTTTGTGTCTTGGATAATGTGATCCCAACTCTTAAGGAGCTTTTTAATGTAATATTAAGAGATGGGGAAGATCCTCCCTTAACCTGGGCAACGGTAATATTGATTTTGAAACCCAATATGGACCCTCTCTTGGTCGATTCTTATCGGCCCATTTCATTGTTGAATACCGATTATAAGGTTTTCGCAGGGAATTTGGCCACCAGGATAGCTAAGATCATTAAGTGTATCATACACAACGACCAGAGAGACTTTATTCCTGGGAGGCAGCTCAACGAGCTAACTTTCTTAATGCTTGGTGTAGTTGATATCGCTGAAACTTATAATTTACCTGTAACGCTCATGGCAGTGGATGCCGCTAAGGCTTTCGATCAGGCCCACCGGCCATATGTCTGGGAGGTCCTAAAGAGATTTGGATTTCCTATTAACATAATAAAGGCCATTCAACTTTTGTACCGTTCACCAAGAGCAAGGGTCCTCGTAAACGGAGAGCTAACTGAATGGTTTAATATATTGCGCGGAACAAGACAGGGGTGTCCCCTGTCCCCACTTTTTTTTTATATGTACATTGAACCATTTGCGATGTGGATTAGAAAGAATACTACCATCGTTCTTTTTAGATATAGAAATGTTGAGATCAAATTAGCACTCTATGCAGACGATCTTTTACTCTATACCCTGAATCCACAATTGTCCATTCCTATATTAATGACCAAAGCGGAAGTATTTGGGAAGATATCAGGATATAAGGTGAATACAAATAAGACTGAGATCGTGGAATGGAACCAACCAAAGCGATCATTGCAGTCATTGCAGTCAAAACCGAGCATGCGCTATCTTGGCATTATAGTCACGCAGAAATTGGCGGAAGTCACTACGGTGAACTGGAAAAAGATTAGCCAAGAAGTAGGGAGACTGCTGGTTAGATGGGCAAATCTCCCTCTAAATTTATACGGTAGGGTTAACCTTATCAAGATAGTTATTTTTCCCAAAATTAAATTTCTTTTCAACTCTATACCATTATTTTTTGACAAAAGGGAAATTGCTAAACTTCAAGGAAAGCTGGGTAGCTTCATCTGGGCCTCCAAAGGTTCTTGCATATCTTGGAAAAGATTAAGGAGGAGACTGGAGAAGGGGGGTGCTTGCCCTGGCTGATTTGATGACTTATGGGCAGGCTTTTTTCTTTAAGAACTGTTGGATGCTCCTAAATAAAGTAGATCGTTCTGCCATAGGAATCCTTTTGGAGGCAATGCTTGGTTAACTGAGGGAGGTCCCAGACCAATTTTTGTTTAAGTTTGGAGACCCAAAGTTTTTCAGAAAAGTAAGATTGAAGATCTTATTGGGGGCTTTGAAAGTATGCATCCTCATGCGGAAAACAATAGGAATTCCCTATTATTCATCTGGGGCCCCGATCTGGGAGTCACCGGGGACCCCGGAGTGTTTGAATGACTCACTCAGCCTCTCATTAAGGAATGCAGGTATCTCTTGTTGGGGAGATTTGAAGATGGGAACTGAGGTAATTGGTTGGGAAGCTCTGAATCTAATCACAAGGGGCCAACTAACCAGGTTCAAGTATTACCAGCTCTCTGCGTGGTGGGCGAGTCAAGACTGGAACGAGGAGGAAGATGATACCTGGTTAGACCAAGCAATAAAAACTGGCACGGTTAAGAAGAAGATAGACTTGTGATATCACACTTTGGTCAACGCAGAAGATGACTTGGACAAGGATATTCAGAGGCTCTGGGGAGACGAGATGCTGGATATAAATTTGAGAGAAGCTTGGATGGATTATTTTGCAATGCTTAGAAAGACTGTCAAACCTGCCTATTTAAAATGCAACCATCTCTTCACTGCCTACAGGGTCTATTGGTCCCCAGCAAGATTAGAAAAACTCTCAGGGTCACATTACGAATGCCCAAGATGCAGAGATTCCGCAGCGGATGATTTTCACATATTTTTAACATGCCCAGCCATTATGAAGTTTTGGTCGGAGGTATGCGAGTTTTTAACTGAAGTCATAGGTATCTTAGTGAGGGTAAGTCCCCGCCTGGTGTTTTTTGGACTTTGTCATGATAATCCCACTGGCATGGGTAGACTAGATGCAAGGTTTATTTTCTATGTAATTCTTTTAGGAAGACGGGAGATTTGTAAATCATGGAAGTCGGATGTCCCACCTACTTCACTGGAATGCAAAAAAAGGATGTGATATATATAAGTAAACAGGACCTAACATGTGACTCCAGCAGTCGAGAGAAAATATGGGTTAAGTTGGTGGATTGGACTCAAAGCCGTAGGTCCAATGATTAAGCCAATGTTTAGCCGTCGGACCGGTTCCCTTCTGTGTTACGGGCACTCCAGGGAAGGGTGGAAGTGGAAACGGCTTTTCTTCTTAAGTGGAATGACTCCAACCTCGCCTGGTTTACCAGAGAAGGATGGGAGTATAGCCAACAAGTAAATTGGCAGAATGAGGACAAAACTGTCATTTTTAGGATAAGACTTTTCTGTAAAAAAAAAAGGAAAGATAAAATGCAGCTCAACCAAACTCTAGGTTCTGTGAAGATTCACTTCCATCCCCAAGATATACTAGTGGTTCGTCTGATTGAGCCAACTTGACAGGGGTTCGTAGATGACTAAACCCCTCTTTTTGGCCCGGATACCTTTTTTTGCATAGATAGCCTTTTCGAGTTTGCAAGTAGCAACTAGTCGGGCCAACCACTGTGAAAATATGGGGGGATTTGAGTTTATCCATGCCAATGTTATGCATAGCCTGTAAATTGTAATGGCAACAAAAATGAGGGCCCCACCACTCTTCCTATCGACAGTATCTTGTATACCCAGCAGGATAATCGTGGGGGTTAGCAGAATATCCTGTGTTAAGACTGCCCTTAGAAATCTTGGATTTTGTTTAGCAATGGCCCAAGTTCTACACAAGTGGCAAACATGTGAACAGAGTCTGCGCTAAATTCAGCACATCTAGGGCAATACGTGCCTTTGCCTGTCCCCCATTTTGCAATTCTGCTAGGTGTAAAATATAGGAAAAAGCTAGTTTTGTAAAACTGTGCCTGTAGCTTGGCAGATAACAAATCGCTCTGAGTGGATCGCAAAGCTAGGTAAAAGACGTTATTAGTAGTGTCCAATTTTTTTTGCCATTTGCTTGAAATTCTGGCCATGTCTTCAGGCATTAGGTTATTCAGTATGGAATAGATACCCCCAATGCAAGGCGTAGTAGTCTCGCATAATCGGTCAATAAGATCGTTTTGGACAAACCCCGTAGGCCCACCCGCCTTGTTGCCAAAAAATCCCTGATGGCAAGATATTTAAAGGCCTCATTATGGCTCAAGTTGAATTGGGTCTAAAGATCATCAAAAGTACGGATCCCTTCGGTCGAATACAAAGCCCCTAGTTTAAGTATACCAGAATTGAACCAGTTTTGAAGATATGATATCCCGAAAATGGCAGGCAAATTAGCGTTGTTATTAATAGGAGTGTAATGGTTCAATCTGCCTAATCCTAAGAGCTTACTAACAGCAGAAAAGACCTTGAAGGTTCTCATCAGGGTCTTAAATCTGACCCTCTGGTAGTATCCAAATTTAACTTGTCGCCACAAGCACACCCAGACCTCGGACCCAAGTAGTAGTTCAAAAGGAGATGGGGATCCTGTTGTTAAAATTGAGGGTTGTTCTTGCATCAATATGGGACAGTTCTGCAGGACAGTGGCCCAGTAGTATAATCTTAAATTTGGGAGCCCCCAGCCCCCTCTTTCACGAGGAATAGATAAAAGGCTAAACGATCTCCTTGGCTGAGAATAAGCCCAAATACATTGAGAAAAGATTCAACTTTCTGCAGCATTAAATTTGTGAAGTCGAGGGGGATGGCTCTGAAAAAATAAAGACGTTTAGGGAAAAAAATCATTTTAGGAATGTTACACCCGCCCACTATGGTCAGATGTAAATTATTTATCCGATTAAGAGCTCTCTTTGTCTCTACCGCCAGAGGGTTCGGGTTTTTGCTGACAATTAAGTCAGTGTCAGCCACAATGTTCACTCCTAAATATTTTGCCCTGACGACAACTCTGCTATATGTCTATTTAATTTTCTCATTTATGATGATCTGAGTCTTTCCTTTATTTAATGCGTACCCAGAGATCTTCCCCAATCCTTGAGCCTCTCGCTCCATAGCTAAAATAGCTTTTCCTGGGTCCGGGGTCACTAAGGCTAGATTATCCGCATAAGCCATGATTTTAGTTTCCAGGCCATATCTACTTACAGCCAGGATATCTAGATTGTTTTCGAGCTTTTTTATGAAAGGATCTATGTACAAAGCGAAGAGCAGTGGGGCGCAGGGGCAAGATTTCAATCTGCTCAGTTAATTGTCCGTTTATTTAGACCCTGGCTGTGGGGCTAAGGTATAGAGCTTTAATGGCTTGAATAGCCTTAGGCCCAAAATGCATCTTCCTCATGACGCACCAAAGAAATTACCAGGAGACCCGATCGAATGCTTTTTCAGCATCAAGACGTATTAGCGCCATCGGGTCCCTTGTAATCTGTGCTGCGGCAAACAAAGTGATGGTGTGCTGAATGTGGTCCATAGTGCCTTTTTTGGGAATGAACCTGTGCTGCCACTTGGAAACAAGATGTTCAATATTGGAAAATATTCTGGATGCAAACATTTTTGAGTAGATATTAGAATCTCCATTGATGAGAGTAATTGGCCGGTTGGGGCCCATTTCTAGAGGTGATTTTTCTTTTTTTGAGAAGATTATGATCTTCGCTGTCGCCCGTGATGCGGGTGGAGGAGCACCGTTAAAGTTTAGGACTACTAGGGTTGTAAAAAGTCTTTTATCTGAGGAGAAAAGATTTTATTAAATTCCACCGGAATGCAGTCAAAGCCAGCTGCTTTGCCATCTGGTAGATTTGATAGTGTCATACCTATTTCCTCCCATGAGGGAGGATCTTCTAGTTGATCGTGATCCTCTGTGCTAAGTTGCGTTAAAGGGACTGCATCTAGGTAGTTATTGATCTCTTTCCGCATAGATTCCGGTGAGTCGGCACCCTCTTCTGTGTACAGGCCTTGATAAAACTCCTGAAAGGCCCATCTAATTTTATTCGGATCACTAGTGGTTTCCTCTGTAGAAACCTGTATAGAGTGTATCTCATTGGTGGTAACCTACTGCCTAGTTCTAATGGCCAGCTGATGGCCAATTAGTTTACTACGTTCGTAAATTGTTCTGGAGCTCCAAGATCCATGCTTTTAACCGTTTATTTTTCCTTAGGAAGAACTGTAAGGTCTCCCCTCGAATGCATGCTTTCAACGCATCCCATACGACCATAACTGGCGCAGACCCAATGTTCTTTTCAAGAAATTCCTGAATCCAGCTTTTCATATGTCTGATATCCAGTATTGTGTAAAAGCGCTCTCTCAAAGCTCCAGGACGAGACTTCTTTGCGGGACACCAAGCCCTTTAAATCTAAAATAAGCGGATTGTGATCTGACAGATATCGTGGGATGATGTCGATATCACTATCACAAATCAGAGAAGGCGATACCAAAAAGTAATCTAGCCTTGCTAAAGAGAGGTGAGAGGCTGAATAATAAGTATAACCTGGCTGATTTGGTTTAAGATTAGCCCAAGCGTCGATGAGCCCATGAATATACATTACATGTTTTAAAGCTTGGTATACTTTTTGCTTTTGGCCTGTATACCTCCACTGGTTGTTCACTCCCCAGTTGCTGGGTAAATTGATGTTAAAGTCCACACATATAACAACTGGGAGAGGCCAATGGGCTAATTCCCCAGCAGAACTCCCATATATGGAGCGTAAGGTGAAAGAAAATTCAGACGTTAGCCGGCATTCTGCTATGACCCATCTCCTGAGAGAATCTGACTTAATGCGAGTGGGCTGTAATAAATGATTGCATTGGGTCAAGATCCCTACACCACTCACATGCGCTCCCTGTGTTGTCCCCTCAATTAAACTATGTCCAAATAAATTTAGAAGGTGGAAAAAAATAAGTAACTAAGTAGAACCTGGTACCCCCCCCCCCCCACCCTGTCTCTCATACCCCCCTCCCCGCCCTCCTCCCCCACCCCTGGAAATTAGAGCAATCAGGTAAAACCTGAGTGATGATCGCCTGTAGTAAGTCCCCGCCACCCGGCCTTGCCGTTTTTATTAGACAGAGATTTTGGAATTCTGTAGGCCAATAAAACCACGGTGAAAGCCAGGAAAAGAAAAAAGGAAGATGGAGGAGGGGATATAAAGCCAGTGCCTTACCAGACCTTGCCAGGCTCCAGAGTGCAAATGCGTCCTTCCTCCCTAGACTCAAAACCCTAATAGTAGCTAAACAAAAAACAGCAAGTGAGAGAAAACAGAAGGGGGCGATAGGCTCTATTTGCCAAGCTTGTTATACATAATATTTACTAACAGTCCCCCTTTCTAGACTTGATTTCCCCAAGATATTCTTGAGCTTTAATTTCAAACATGAAGGTGCGAGTAGACCCATTCACGATTACTTTTAGTCTGGCAGGATTCATTAAGAATAGTTGTGCACCCAGCTGCTAGAAGGGGACAAATAGCTGGCGAAGATGCCACCTCCACTCGACCGTAGCGTGGCAAAAATCAGGCTTCGCAAAAAAAGACACCCCATCAAAGCCTTTGTGAGAGTTAGGTCGGGCCTAATCATAAACCAGCTGTCTGAGCAGAAAGTTTCCAAAAAACACCAGAAAGGCCCTGGGTTTTTCTCCACTATTGTTGCTGCCATCATGCTGCTTCTTCAAGTTAAAGGGAAAGCGTTGAGCTCGCTGAACCTCATGCTCCCAGTTCCATTCCGAGTGTTCTGGAAAGGCTCCTTGCAGGAGTTTCACAATATAGCGCCGCGGATCTTCTCCCTCCACCCCTTCGGGAATCCCTAGTAGGAGGAGGTTGTTTCGGCACTGTCTGTTCTCCTGGTCTTCCATCTTCCACATCACGTCTGTCATACAAGCGCTTTGGGAAGAGCCTAGATCTTTCAAGGCGGAGACTTCGGTTTCCAGGCTTTCTGTGCAGCCTTCGACCATGCTGACCCGATCACCAATGTTCGAACAGATTTTGTTCAGCTTCCTCATGCTCCCTTGCAATTTCTTGGCATCACCCTTAGATGGCCGGCTGTCTGGTTGTACCTCTTCCTGGAACTGTTTGATCGAAACCAGTATAGACGTTAAAGAGGGTTCTTCTATAGGTTGCGATGTGACTCTTGCGTTATCAAGATTTAAGGTTTTGGCAGGTTCTTCGCCGAAGGGGAATGTAAGCTGAGAATCAGAATAATCCAATTTTAGCTGGCTGCGCCTCTTTTCCTTGCTACGCACACTCTTGAACAGTTCCAGTTTCTTTAAGGGGATTGCTATCGTTGTTAACAGAGAAATCTGGATGAGCAATCTTCAACCACGGAGTCAGAGCCATCCGACACTGACAAAAAGTGTTCACCAGTGGATTCAGGGGACTGCGGACCCTGAGACACTGGGATACTGTTAGTGCCTCAGTCGAGGGTTGCAAATCCACTCATTTCCGACTCCAGCTTGCCGGGAACAGAGTCACCTGGAGCCAAAGAGACCTTTGCACTGGTGTTCCCATAAATGGAGACCAAGGGGGGAACTGCATGCTCAATAGTAATGGTAGGGCAAACAGATCCCTCAGTTCCTGACAATTGACCACTGGGCACCGCTGCCTGTACAGGCGCCTGATTTTCCATTAGTAGCACAGCCTGCTGTTGCGAGTTTAGTTGTCTGAGTTCATCAGATACTGATGTACAGTACTCGCCCTCTCCCTCGGGATTGGTGTATTTTCCCCCTTAGAGGCCAGGGGTCTTGCCATAGGGAACAGTTTGGCAATTGAGGGTTGAGAGATTGTGCCCTCTTTTGAAGCTCCGCTCTCCCCGGTCTCCCCGCAATCTTTTTGTTGCCCCCGGCCTCCCTGTGCGGTATCTGGAGCCGGCCCCTCCGCATCACCAAGACCGGCACTGACAGGAGCGGCTTTTGCTTTTGTCCCTCTCGCTCCTCGGGACGACATGCTCTGCCCAAAACGAAGCTGGGCTTCTTCAAGGGCCTGTGCAGCTTCCTCTGAAGATGTACAGCAGAGCAGCAGCTGACCAAAACGAAAGAATAGCCCAAGCTTTTTTCCGGCGCTGAGATAGTTCATAAAATGCCAGCAGTGTTACCGTCACCGATCGTGTTTAGGGAGCAGTGGCGGACTTTCCAGAGCAAACCCAGAGCCTTGTGAAGCTGCATCCCCAATCAAGGCAGCATAGCCAACGGCCGAGTTTAACCCACGGCGTGGGCGGCGGTGTAGCTGAACATTACACAGGCGGCATCTTGCTCGTCCGTAATACCAGCTGTTCTCAATTAATTTCATTTGAGAATATTCATAAAATTCAGCCAACCAAAAGGTATTGTTGTGATATATCTATAATTCTTAGATGCATGCTGGACAGTAACGTTTTAGTGTTCTTTTTCTCAAAAATAATGGCTAAACCAAAATGTGCTTAGTTGGGAAAGCCACTGAATAAAGCTGGGTTTTTCAGAGAGAATATTTCCTATTGAATTTCCCACTGTCATTACAAAACAATGTTTTTGCCTACTCCACCCATCTTATAAATTGAACCCCACTTGATCAATCGGCACTAAATTTCACAGCATCAATCTGAGTCTATGGGAGCAATTGAAAAATGGCCTGTTATGTACAGACCTGCAGCAGCCTTCTTAAATATACTTTTTGGAGCTCTGCTTCATTCTGTGTTATGAATAAATAATTGCTGAGTAACTATAATGGGACTCTCCATGGATATGTTCTCCTGCATGGGGTTGCATGTGTGGGTTTCCAGCTTTGGGACCTAAACAGCAGAGCCTGCTCTGTGGCTGTTCAGCAGTGATGAGCTGCTGGTGATCCTGCAGAGGAGGCATCCATCAGCTAACTAGTAGTTCTGCTCACTACGTTCACTGAATCAAGCCCAAATTCCTCATCCTGCACTTGGTAGCAGATTTGTGATGTCTGCTCACCGCCAAGAACTAGCAGTGACAGGGGCTAGAGGTGAGCCTGAAGAGGAAGCGCCTGTCAGAGCTCCCTTATAGGCTTAAACATGGTGCTGGAGGTTGGTTCCGGGACTTGTTAGGCAGTGATAGATTTGGAGCCCTGGTGACACTTGATATATGTATGTCTGCGTGCTCCTTAGCAGGTCCGATGTGGAGGGGGTTCTTTCACCTGTACTTGAATGAAAGACATCATTAAGTAAATTGTTATTTATTAAGCGCACTGCTGTCCCAAGGGGAATCCTGCTGCTGGCTGTTTGATCTCTCTAAATAATATGTCTGATCTTAAAATAAAAACTCTCCTTCAAGACAATTAAAGCTAGCTTGGTGATGACTGTACAATAGAAAGTATTACAATATGACTGAAGCAAATGTGAGACAGTGGCCTTTTGTTCATGCCAGAGCTTCATCACCTCCTGGCTGGCTTCCAAGTTCTCAGTGGCCTTCTACTAGAAGTGCTGCATCTGCATACTGAGAGCTAAAATGTAGATAACAAATTGCTGGGGTGGGGGATGAGGGCTTCTTGGGAGTCTGCTCCAACTCCTCCTTCACAAGACTAAGAGGTCCCCTAAAAGGGTGGCCACACAGGAGCTGAAACCAACTCATTTCTGTGTCTCCTCCTTGTAGGTCAAAAGAAGGCATGGTAAGAGGTTGTTCCACTTCTGTCTCCAGGGCTCTGACAGCCTGTAATCATGCATTTGAAGGTGTTGCTGAACCTCTCAACAAGACCATTTTTCTGGGGTGGTAGGGCATGATGAACTTATAAATTACTCCACACTCAACTCTCATTGACTTCATGTAGGCAGACATGAAGTTTGTGCGCCCTGTTAGACACTACTCCTTTGGGGAACCTCGCCTGGGTAAAAGTCACCGTCAGGGCCCTGACCACTGCAGGTACGGTCACAGTCCTGAGAGGTATGGCCTGTGGGTACCTAGTTGCATGGTATGCATGGTCCCCCAAGACCAGGATAAACCTGTCGCCTAAGGCAGTCTTAGGGGACAGGGGCTCAATGTCAATGCCCACCCTTTCAAATGGGGTGTCAACAGCAGGTAAGAGAACCAGGGGAGACTTTAGCCTTTTCACTGGCCTGGCATGTAGGGCAGGACCTGCACAATTCAATGCATCTGAAGTCAAATGTGTGAGCTCCTAGTGAAATGCTAGCTGGCTTGACATGGCAGAGCTGTTTTGTTCATATGTAGATGACAGCATAGATAGCAATACAAAGTTGCTAAATATGGAAAAGGTAATAAAGCTGATCCAAGAAAAGAAAGTGGATCTGGAGGGGAAATATTAGTGGAATAACATGGGTGGTGGGTCTCTCAGAAAGTACATACTGTGGCCATCTTTGGAAAGAGAAGGAGACACAGAATAGTCTCTTTGGCGTGCATTATCCCTCAAGCTGCTGTTGTTTGCCTTCCCGGCAGCCTGATACCTGAGAGTCTGATGCCCTGAGGCGGCCATCTGAGGCATAGAGCCAACAGAGTGGTGCCAAGAATGAGCAGGCCAGAGAAGAAAGCACATTAGCTAATGACACATACACTCTGCCCCAGAAGTGGGCTGCAGCAATGGCCAGATATCAGAGACTGACCTAGACATCATAACCCTTACACCTACTGCTTCTACTGGCACAAAGCTCCCAAGATTCCATGGAAGGACAGAACATCTGCCCTTGTTTCAGCAGAAGTAAACTGCAGGCTAGGACAGAAAGGCAGGGTCGAGGAGGATGAGAATTAAAGTATTTGCTGTCCTTGAGTGTTATGTGAGTTTTGTGCCCAAGTGCGAACACATTCTGTTGTAGATGTCAGGCAAATCTTAGCCATGCCAGAGCCCTCCCAAGGCCTGGAGTGTTTCCTACAGTTGATACACCTTTATTCTTTTGGTATGCAAGGCGTCCATAGGAAGCATCTATTGTTTACACCAGATTCAAAATCTGGTACTCACTGATATGGCATAGCAACAGTTGATAAGAATACTCGTTACCCACTGTTACTACTCCTTAAAGGTTTTCCAGGCCACGTGACAGGGCTCTCTAGGAGCCTGTCAGTGCAGCCTGTCTGCAGTCTGTTTGACTGAAATTAGAAAGCACAGCTGCAGGAGATGGAATGAAGACAGAGAAGATGTTTGGGGTTGGTTGAGGATGGCAGGTAAGGTATATATTTTTTCACATTTGGGTCAGGGAGGGGAGGGCTGTTATGTATGGCTCCCCTATTATTCCACTGCCCCTACATAGCAGTTGAAAGCAGAGACAGATGATTCTGGGGGACATATTTAACATAAAATTATACATTGGGTAAAAAGTGGTTTACAGGGGACATTTTTCACTGCGGTGTTTTGAATTACATTATACTTGAGCTTTGTTCTCATTGTCTATTTGATGGCACTCAGAACTCCTTGATGAAAAACATCCCTGTAATTCACTGCTGCCCATCTATAAGTCTATATTTTTCTACTCCATGTCCTACCGAAGAAATGGCTTGGTGGCCAAATGTCCCATAGTGTTTTGGTGTGTCCCATATGAGGGGCCACACCCAACTGTTACCAGGTTTAATTGCACTGTACAGTTTCCTTTGGATTTAAGCTTTTGTGATGTTTAATTTACCTTTCCTGCAAAATTAAGTTGCAATAAAATCCTTAAAACCTCGAAAAAATACTAATGTCGAAGATTGTCGTTAAACTGCCCCATTTAAGGTATTGCCCACAATTAATTTCAAATACCACAGCCTCTCCTTCGGGGAAAGTCATGCCCCTGTAACCTAGAAATACCTAATCTCCTCTAGCCCATCTTTTAACCATGAACTCACATCCCACATGCCCTCCCATTAATGATCAGAACCAACCTAGCAACTCCTATCAATGTTAACCTATCACAAAGAAACTGGAATGAGACTAACCCCACATAATCATCAATGTACCGCTAGAGGGTGCTGTTTCATTGCAATTATATCATCGGTTCCCAGTTGATCACAACTTCCTAGTCACAGTCAACTAACAACGTGGAGCTTCCGGCCTGATACCGGTGTTTCAAATCTGCCATATGTCAGTGCCAACCATATTTTCCTGTTTAGCAGTATTATCCTGCCAGGCAATCTGTTTCTCGATTAATTTCAAATTTTTGAAAAGGAAGAATCTTTTTTAGACGCTGGCCCTGGAGAGTTGAAACTTCAGGAATACTTTTGGCTCTTCACCAGTAAATGGCGGCCTGACATCGCCAGAGCATAAACGCAAAATCTCAAGTCTATTGACTCGGCGCAAGTGACTTGGGGGCATATTATCAAGCCAGGCGATAAAGCGGCAGAAAACTGCCACTAAAACGGCGATAATGGGCTTGATAATATGCCCTATGGAATTCCAATTGAAGCTCAGGTTAGATGTCCTTCAATTAGAATTCCATAGAGCATATTATCAAGCCCATTATCGCCGTTTTAGCGGCAGTTTTCTGCCACTAAAGCGGCGATAATTTTATCGCCTGGCTTGATAATATGCCCCTTGGGGGCATATCAGCAACACCCGGTGATAATTATCGCTCAGCGCTCTTAGCGTGAGGATAATTATCGCCGGGTAACGTGGATTTTTATTGCTGAGATAGCATGCTATTAGCAACGCTTATCTCCTCAGTGATAAAAATACTCACTCTATGGGGCATATCAACAACAACCGGCGATAATTATCGCTAAGCGCATTTAGCGCTAGGATAATTATCGCCGGCTAGCGTTGATGTTTATCGCTGAGATAGCGTGCTATTAGCAACGCTTATCTCAATAGCGATAAAAATCCTCACGCTAAGTGGCTAACGTGAGATTATCGCTGGAAACCCAGCGATAATCTCACGTTAGCTTGTTGATAGGGACAGACAAACTTAGCCATGATATCCTCCTTCCATAGGATATCATGGCTAAGTCAGAAAAATACCAGACGTAAAAAAGCAGCGTTAACCGCGGTTAGCGCTGCTTTTTTTGTCTCCAACAGGGTTAGCGATATTCTTGATAATAGGAGAAATGTCTCTTAGCGACATTTCTCCTATTATTTTAGTCTGGAACGCCCCCTTTGCATCTCATTAGAGATGCAAGGGGAAGCGTAGAGTAAAAGGGTGCTAACATGCGAATTTGCATGTTAGCACCCTGTTGATAGGGTGCTAGTTTTATCTCTGCTTTTTTGGCTTTTAAAGCCAAAAAAGCAGAGATAAAGCCCTTGTTGATATGCCCCTAACTGCCTAACGTGAGATTATCGCTGGAAACCCAGCGATAATCTCACGTAGTGTGGAGTTAGCTTGCTGATAGGGACTCACAAACTTAGCCATGATATCCACCTTCCATAGGATATCATGGCTAAGTCAGTCCTGAAGCAGGCGTAAGGAAAGTAGCGATAACAGAGGTTATCGCTACTTTTCCTGCCGCTATGCTTCATAGCGTGTGGCTTGATGATAGGAGAAATGTCGCTTAGCGACATTTCTCCTGTCATGTTAGGTCAGGAACGCCCACTTTGCATCTCGTTAAGAGACGCAAAGCTGGGCGTTAGGAATCCCCACGCTAAAGCAAGGTTTCACGCGTTAGCGTGGCCTCGCTGGCTAAATAAGCGATAAAATTATCGCCGCTTTTCGGCCGAAAACGGCCTCAAAAGCGGCGATAACTTTTTATCGCCAGCTTGTAAATATGCCCCTTGGTTTGTTGATAAAAGCACAATTTCGAATTCGAGAATTATGCCAAAACTTTAGAGCAGGCAAGTGAAAAATTAAACAAAAAATATTCGGGATACATTTTTTTTCCCCCTGACTTTTATTGAATCAGAGTCAGTCTGCCTCAGGTGAATTGGTATCTGCGACTGCACATTCATTCACCTATTGACTGGATATACTGGATTATGTATTATTACACTGTTATATTTTTCATATTGCAGCTAGGAAGATGCACCCCCTCATCTGTCATAGACCGCTTTTGCGGGGTACGTAGGCTAGAAAGGAGATCACATGTGGGGACAGGCAAAAGTGTTTGCATTTTTAAAGCACCGTAAACCTGCAGAAGAAGAGGATGTGCGCAGGGCCGGAACAGGCCCTACCCTTGTCACATGCAATGGTCCTTTACAGCTACGGACATAGAACTGTAAACTGCGCCTGCGCAGATTTCCTGGCTGCACCTGCGCATTGCTCTTCCTATTGGCTCCCGGTGATGGCGGACGGTGAACGATCCCCGCTGCTTCCCGAGTGCAACGATGGAGGAGGGGGGTCCGGAGGCCTGCTGCCTACAGCACCGCCCTACAGCGGGGGAGGACCCGTGCGGCCTCAGGGTAAGGCCCGTTAAATAAGGGTGAAAGTGAAGGAAATTAGTTATTTATGAGGTCATTACATATTCAAGTGTCATATATCGCTGGGGCAAGTGGCTTATTTGATGTTTATACGCAAACGTTATCTTTCCAGAGTGACTCAGGAAGCGCTCCGCATTTCGGCCAATCACTGGAAAGAGGCGGGGCTAAACAAAACATGTTGCTGAATTAAGTCAAGGGCGGGGATCAATATATGGGGTGTATAAATAAAGGTAGATTGACTGGACTAACAAGGGGGTGGTGGGGGTAGATGTATCAGTTAGCGGAGATAGACTGAAGAAAGGGGGATGGATGGAGGGGAATAAAGGCTAAGCTTCATGGAGAACGAGCTGACTCATTAAAGGGGATATGGGCTATAATTACGATGATGCAACTTTGGAGTTTTGCATCTCAATACAAGAACCGAGCTGGGACTGGCCTCAAATTCTGAAATAGAAGTACACCTCAAAGTAGGCACTTATCAGAGAGGGAGGTGCATTTGTACCGTCAAGCTTATACTTCCTAGAAAGATGATGAAATAACTAAATGGATAGGTAATCGCGCCAACAAAGCGGGGGCGGGGTAGATTATAAAGAGGGATGGGGCTGAGCCATCAAAGTAGGTGGGGCTTAAACAGTATGGTTCTTACCTATTAAAACAGGTGCAAGATAAAATGTGGGAAAGGTATAGCACCAATGAGAGGCGAGCATCTGAATTTACCTCAAGTGCATGGGCGCCAACTCACCAAATAAAAGTGACAGTGTAGAAGAAGTTGCATTATGTACTCTTTGATTTGCGATGACATCACACGAATTGTGATTCTTTCAGAGTATTGAAAAACAACATGATTCAAAGCAGATGTTTGCCTATTTGAGTGACAACACATACTATCCGTACTGCTATATCATCCCAGGTGTGCAGTCAAGATATATCTAGAGCAGAGCCTTTATACGCCTAAGTACAGCTATTATACATTCACGCTGTGCCCAATTTGTCTCGAATGCCCACACACACAGACCCACATTCTCATATCCAAATGAGCAAATACAACCAGTGTGCAAAATTTTAGCTCACAAATCTGGGCCAGCAATGGGCAATAACAGTGTTAGTCTACCCCATACTCTCAAATGTAGATTTGGCAGCAGTTTCCAAGTAACCTTGTTTGGTCGTAGGCTAAGACCTGTTGTATAAGATTGCCATGGCCTCCACCTACAAAACACACATTCAGTGCTACAAATTGTAGCCCACAACTCCCAGCACAATAAAGAATAGAAAGCCAGTGCCTCAAACAATAGAAAGTCAACATCTTGGAGAAAGCCAAATAATTTCTATTTATAACGTTGAAATCTGAGGAAAGGGAAAATACCTTCTTGCATCTTTAAATTATCCTTAACTAGTCTCTTCTCCATTAACTCGCATAAGAAGTTCCAGCCTGGCAATCTCCTGCCGCATCACAATTTAACCATGCCTACAAACCCCAGGCCTTGCTCCTGTCCCTCTTCTTAGCACAGATTATTTCATAGCCTTACAAGACACGAGCCAGAATGACAATTAGTGTTCCAGAATTACATTTTTGTGTATGTTATTAAATTTAGACTCTAGATTTCTTAATGTGAGGATTTCAAATACCTTTGAATGTGCTTTGGTCTATATCGTACACTTGACCATGGCGCTTCCCATGCCAGGATTGGCAAAATAACGTTCAAAGTATTTTTGTTCCTGTCACACAAAATATGAATAAAGGATCCCTAGTGAAGTTTCTGGACTAGGGATTGTATTGCTTGAATAAAATGGTTTCTTTAGGATGCGTACTTATACACTTCAGGATGCAAAATGTATCGATGCCTGTAAATCAAAAGACTGTGTTACGTATGGCATGACTGAATTTTGACCGCTCACCTGCAACTGATGTAAATCCAGAGCACAAACCAACACTTCAACTTGATAGGCATCATGAGTGTTCTCCCAGACGTCCACCTCATCCTTTCTTAGCAAAGAATGAATGTAAACATGGCTCTTAAAAGAAACGTATTCGCATTTTGTCAGTGATGACGTTTCTATATGCTAGGGTCACAAGAGCAGGGCCTAGGTTAACAAGGGGGACGATAAGGACCAATAGATTATACCCCTGGCTACATGCAAATGACATCTATTATGTAGTGGTTGCCCAATGTTTACTTGCCTTTATTGACACATAAACTGAACAAACCCAGCTATTTGTTGCAGCCAACCAGTCTACTAAGCCACTAGGGTTTGCTCCACACCGAAACCCTTTCTTTTTAGGTTTTAAGTGGGTTTATTCAGTAACCAGTTCAAGAATACTATAGTCCTTCGTCTCTGGGTGTGCAAGGGGAGTACTGTGGTAGTTGTCCATGGTGCAATGTGTTTTTACAAATTAAGTCCTGTTGTAGCTTTAAAAACGTGTAGAACACTGCTATGTAAATGTTCTGTTATGCTTTGATTCTATAACTCGGTGGTGTTCCAGGGACAGACAGTTAACGACTGGCTGGAGACGAAGCACCAATCGTACACATCTGTGAGAATAAATGTTAACATAAAGCCTACTACTGGCCTCCTCGATATTATAACCAAATTAGCAACGAGTTCCAGCCAGGAGAAGTGCGATTACCAGCTAGGTGCATGGATCCAATACACCTGTCTTGATGTAGGCAATTTGAATGGTCAGAGTCCCGCTTACTCTAAGACAGAGTCCTACAGCTAGTTTTGCTAATGATCTGAAAGGGTGGAGGAGAGAAAGTTCCTTACCTGTGTCTGTGATACCATATGTAAAAGTGTTAGATGAATTATCTGCACTTGATGGGAAGGTCATATCACGAGGAGAGAGATGTGTTCCTTCACAGAGTTTAAGATTCGATTTATTCAAAATTGCGCATAAAGGTCATTTGGGACAAAACTTGACTAGGAAAAAGTTGAGAGAAAATTATGGTGGCCTAGTAATATAAGGAACAAGCATTGGCATAGCCAATAGGTCTTGCCTTTGGGACCTTAGTGTTTAGCTATGCAACAGTTGCATAACTAAATACTTATAAGGTCCCAAAAGCAAGACCTATTGGCTATGCAAAGCGGCCGCGAAAGTGATCGCGATCACGATCAAACAGCAAAGTGGCCGTGAAAGTAATCGCGGTAAAGCACGGCGCCCGCCCGCGCGCACGCACTGTAGCTCTAGGCTGGCCTGGTAGCACTTTTTGGAGCCCTCTCAATAAGTCTCGCCAGACCAGCCCATGCGCTGGGTCAGGCGAGACCTAAAAAACTGAATGGGTAGTGAGATATAACCAAAGTGCAAAACAACTAAAGGGGGGGGGGGGGGGGTCACTTATGGGGGAGATTGTGGATCCAGGTATACCATGGCATACCGTGTGTGGTGATTAGATTGAGTCCATAAGACGGGTCACCTTTGAGTTAAGATGTGCATTGGTTATGGTGGATCTTTACATTCTAAATGGCTGGGGATGAAATTCATGTATGAGATCACAAGAAACACTATCAAGGTGTTGAATGAAATTTTCAGGAAGAAGGATATCCTGTGAAAATCTCTACTGATAATGGCACTCAGTTGACATAAGAGGAAATAAAGCGATTTCTGAATTGTTGAGGCATAATGCACTTGCGTACATCACTATAGAATCCCCAGGCAAATGGTGTAATTGAGAAGGCAAATTGCATGGTGAAGGGAGTAGTGCAGATGGTGTTAAAAAAAGAGGGGCTGTTAAAGCCATGGTGAGTGATGTAGTTTGGGCTTATAGAACCACAGAAAGTAGTGTGAATAAGCAGGTTCCTTTAATGTGATGAGGGGGCGGAAGGCCAATACCAAAATGTCACCAGCATGGACAAAACCGTTCAGGGGGAGGGAGGGTCATGAAATGATCAAAGGTGGAGGAGAGGCAAAGGAAGTAAGTGTAGAAGGGTTACGGTGGGTGAACTGGTCAAAGTAAAGTGAGGGCGTATAGAAAGGTGTCTGGAATTTGTGGCCCTTTTTAAGTTGAAAGAACTGCATGATTTGTTTGTGATTTGAGAGAAGATTAAACGGTGCAATTTGAGAAAGATGGCATTGTATGGGACAGGAGAAGTGAGCAGTGTGGAAGGTGTCAAGAGCTGCAGCAGTTTCATGTTGATGGATAATAATTAGGCCTGGGTGGTGAACTTCGCTCTGTTCGCGGAGTTTTCTGCACTCCACCCTCCGCGGAGCTTGCGGAGTGCAGAAAACTTCGCTTCGCGGTGTGCAGCGGAGTTTTTTCCCCGATTTGTGAACGGTAAGTTCGCAATCGCATACGCTAAGTTCACGAGCTGCCGCTCGGGTAGAATTTCAACCCGAGTGGCAGGAATACCATCACAAACTGTAGTTCGCACTGTACTCCGCCAATCGCAGAACTTCGCTTAGTTTTTTTGTAACTTTGCAGAGTTCCGCGTAGCAAAACTCCACGAACTACGCCCAGGCCTAATAATGGCGAGGTGTTGGACAGTGATGTTAGAAGAGATGATCATACTAATGCCAGGAGCAATGCCAGACATCATGAGCCCTATGAGAGGGGAGGTGGTGGTGTCGCAAACAGTTTTAGTCGAGACGGTGGACAGAGGTGGCAGATAAGAGTTCTCTAGGAACACAGAGGTTTGACAGGCCACCTGGGTACTTACAAGATTATGTAACATTGTATAAGTACATGTTTGTGAGTTTTGTTTTTTCTTTGCTATTTTTCTTGGGGGAGGTTCAGTTCATTCCGTAAAGGGTAGATGTGTTGTATCTTTAAACATGTATGTAGAACATTTTTGAGTAAGTGTTCTGCTGTGCTTTGATTCTATGACTCCGTAGTTAGTGTTCCTGGCCGGAGAGGAATCACCAACTGTAGTCCTCTCTGAGAATAAATCTTAATGTTAAACCTACTACTGGCCTTCTGAATATTATCACAAAAAGTCACAGTCACCTCAGATTGTGCAGTTTTGAATAGTTCTATCCAACCTGTTCAGGGATGTGGAATTCCTATAGCCCGATGCCCGGGACATATTGTTTGGGGTCAAGGGCAACAAGTTTCCATGTGTATTTTGTCCTTGGGACAAGTAGGCCCAACCCCCTACATCACAAACCCTTTGACTGCCAGTTTATAGTCCCACATGATGGATCAGGGAAAGCATTGCCTGCAGTTAAGGTAATATTTGTTTCCATGTGTTAACACTGTTCAAACTTGTATTTATGGTTCATAAATGCAAAACCTTTATTATTAGGATGAGCGATCTAAGTACATGTTGTAAGCTCAGACTACTACTGACAGTGGTTAAAGTATAAAAATGGGTGCACACGCTCTCATTGTTTAGCAATATGATGCTATGCATACTGCTCCCAGAATCCTCTCTGATTAGATGCAAATATATGGAGACGCTTGAAAGTAAGATTGATTATTCTTTGCTTTCAAGATAAAATGTTCACAAAAAAGTAAAAACATTTTGCTAAACTACTGTAACATTTTAGGTAGCGTTTTTCTGCAGCATCATTTAGTAAAATGTGTTGATGCATGCTAGTATTTCCCCAAAATATTCATAATGGAAAATCACTGTAACCAGTTTTAATAAGATTATGGGAAACATTAAAATTAACAAGCATTGGTAAAGCCAACTGGTCTGAAATTGTTGGTTAGTCTTTTGGTTTTATCAATGCGTGACTTGTTTTGGCATGTTTTTTGTAAAACCTTATTGGTGTGGGTGCTGCTGGGCCCTCATCATTATAACAAACATTGGCAAAAGCAAAAATTGTTTCCGTCTCTAAAAACACACATTGCCACAGTAGTTCCTGGCACTGAACAAAACGACTGTGTGTCAATTATGCTCCTTGTGAAAGAACAGAATGCTGTCGTTCACAGTGAAGCTAGCCAACTGACAGAGAGAGACATTTTAATAAACACAACATGTCATGGTTAACGTCAGACCTAATTAGGGGGCCAATTAGTAAGTAAAGTCTCAAAAGTGCACTTATGTCCTTGCATTAAGTGCAGATATATATATATAACTTTCCTGAATTCACAAGACTTTACAGAAGTAGGCCAATAAATAGTACTCCTAGAAAATATTTGTGAACTGCATTTTAGCATGAGCAAATATGCTTGTGTAGATTTGCTCATGCGAAAATGTGAGCGTTTGCAAGTTTACTTCCCCTCCAACCACTTTTTTCCCAACCCAGGAAGAAGTTTTATGTCTGCCATTGTCAGGAGTAAATATCCAACCTTTCTCAATATGGGAAAAGATTAGTGAAGAGTTGGTGAAAACCCTTAAAACATGCAAGTTAGTAGGTTTGCACAGACTCAAAACGGCATTCCAACCCTGAAACTGTTGCTTAACTTCAGCGTCAGTATGTAGATCTGAGGAAACGTGGCAACATAAGGGAATTGCTAGTATTCATACCCTGCTATGGAAGGAGCCCTGGCATATTCAGAGAGGCTATTTCGGAGTTCTTATATAAGGGTATTGATGCCATAATTTGTCACCGTATTACATGGCACAAAAGGGACAAGTGGATTTTGTTACAGGACAAGTAGATTTATGAAGTAACCTGCCCCATGGACAAGTAGATATTTTATTAAATTCCACACCCCTGCTGTTTAAGAAAGGTGTTGCCTGGTGCTGATGAGGTAGCATACCGTTCTTGCATCGTTCCAAATGGAATATAGTTCAATCAGCAGCCAGTCTTTTCTCTAGCTTTTCCCAATATGCCTGATTATGGATTGGCTTGGGACAAGCAAAGCAGCTCCTTCTTCTCCTTGTATGTGGACTTTCTGTGTTCTCAGCAGGATTAATCTCCCACTCCTGAAGGCCCATTTGACATACCAGGCACTTGTTCATTCTTAATTTTTTTTTAATCAAGTGGTTGCAAAGTCAATGGGTCTGGTGTTCAGTAGCGTTGCCTTTCTTTTTAGGTCTCGCCTATTCTATCCCGCAGGGATGGATAGGCGAGATTATAGTAAGCAGTCCGAAAAGTCTACCTAGCTGCGGATCGCGTACAGTTCATGTGAACACAATCACGCGCATGTCAACAACTGCCACAACCACGCGCATTCTTTACAGCTTCCATTTTCTACCAGACACTTCGTGCGCGCGCGCCGCGCTCTCCCTCTGTTGCCACACGCATTCAGCTCACCAGGCTGCACACCCCCTCACTCTCCATATGGTCGCATGCCTTTTCTTTGATCTCCGCCACGCGTTCTCACAGGCTCCTCTCCGCCCACGCGTCTCTCCCCTTCCGTGTAGTTCCGCCCCGCCTTCTCTTTCTCGCATTTTTTTTTGGGGGGCTTTGTGTGATTGACTACTTGACCTCGTGCCTATGAGTTTTGCATGCGTCTATTATATTTATTTACTTTGAATGTTTTCTTTTTTTTTTAACTGCCCATGCGTCTCTCCTCTTCCATGTAGTTCCCCTCCGCCTTTTCTTTCTTGCATCTTTTTTCTGATTTTCGGCTTTGTGCGACTGACTACTTGACCTCGTGCCTATGAGTTTTGCATGCGTCCATTATATTTATTTACTTTGAATGTTTTTTTTTATTTTACTTTACGCACCCAAAGTTTTTTATTTTATTTAACTTTACGCACCCACACACATACATTGTTTCCTTTCCTTCTTACATTCTTATGCGAAAAAAGTAACTCTCTCCACAAACAGCACTTTTATCCTGTCTCGCCTCTGTGTTTTGCTGTCTGCCCTCGTCTTCAATAGTTTCCAGCCTCTGTGTTCTGCTTTACGCATCCAAACACGTATGCTTTTGTCTGATTTTCCTGCTTACAATCTCATGCAAAACAAACAAAAAATCACTCTCTCTACAAACAGCACTTTTATCCTTTTATTCTGTTTTGCCTTACACAATGCCCTACACACATTAGACCACACAAAATGCCACCTCACACACTGCCCTACACACATTAGACTCCACAAAATGCCAACTCACACACTGCCCTACACACATTAGCCCCCTCACACTCTGCACCCCCTCACCCTAAAATAAATAAGAATACAGTTTACTTCCAAGGCACTGCAGTCATTTACGTGAGCCGGTGTCAGATTGTGTATTTTTTTTCAATATTAATATAGCCTTTGAAGAAAATAGAAATACAGTTTACTGACAAGTCACTAACCAACACTGCCCCCTCTCACACAGACCACACACAGTGCCCCCTCACACAGACCACACACACTGCCCCCTCTCACAGACCACAAACACTGCCCCCTCACACAGACCACTCACACTGCCCCTCTCACACAGACCACTCACACTGCCCCTCTCACACAGACCACTCACACTGCCCCTCTCACACAGACCACACACACTGCCCCCCTCACACAAACCACACACACTGACCCCTCCTCACACACTGACCCCTTGACACACTGCCCCCACATACACTGCTCTCACACATTACCCACTCACAGTACTTTAGGTCACACACACTGCACCCTTACACCCCACACACAGCCCGTACCCTTACACACTCACACTGTGCCCTCATACAATTTCCCCTCAGACACTGCCCTCTTACACACTGCCCCCTAGTTCGTACGATGTCAGTAGGTGCCTTTTCTAAATTTTAACACAAACGTTACAGGATCAAAGCGTTTCTAAAACGCATCAGTAGATTTTGCGAAAGTTAAAACTATTGGAATTTTAAATGACAAAGCTATTAATTTAGCTCTTTTCAAAACCAACACATAAATACAAAATTTGGCATTCACAATACCAATAGCTCAAACTTTCCTAATGCGAGATCTATTGCATTGCAAATGCTTGTTTACTTTGCCAATTCTTTTTAGGCACAGCTGGTCTGTATTAGCTAAAGGAAAACAAAATACATGCTTGTTTGGAGATACAGAATAGCCAACACCTAATGCTGTTGCAACATGATGACCTGCGCTTGTATGCATCGCCATTTTTGTAAACTCTTATCGTTTTTAAGACTGATGATGCCAATCTAGACACAGTCAATTAAAAACAAAATGCGAAAAGTGCACCACCACTTCCGGCTCTCCAAAAAAAGAGAGAACATTTTTTTTCATAAAATTAGAAGGGGAAACGTGGAAGGGTGCTGCAAGTCAGTGCCACTTCAGGGCCACCTGGGAGTTGTGTGGTCGGTAAATGAGGAGCTGGGAGGGGGCCATGGGAGAGGTAGAGCCGAAAAATAAATGATTTAAAACAGATTATAGCTACTTGCAGTGGCTCCATAGCCTGAAGGAACAAGAGTGGGGATAGGGGAAACCCTTTGTTTTTAGGTCTCGCCTGGCTATCGCGTAAGCGATCGCTCAGCAAGACTTATATAGGGGCTTCAGAAAATGCTCCCAAAGGCTTCCCAGGCGGATCGGGTGGCGGTTACGCGCACAACCACGCACATTCCATTTGCCACTAGCTACTTCCTGCGCGTGCGCCGCCTCACGCATTCAGAGAGATTTAGTAAGGGGCACAAGACCTTAGGAATGCCGTTTATGGCCAGTGCATGTGAGGCATTCAAGCGCGAAGCTGACATCGGACTTGAAAGCTGCAGACTGCTTTCGCCAGCGCGCGCTCGGCCTCACTTCCTGCATCCCCTCTTACAACAATTAACTTTTGTTATAACTCACACCCCATATGCTCGTTCCCTCCCACCCTTCCTTTGATGTCCGCTTTTCTTGTTGTTTACAAACCACGCCGCGCACTACCGCACGCCACACACTGCTGCACGCCACACACTGCTGCACGCCTCACACTGCTGCACGCCTCACACTGCTGCACGCCGCACACTGCTGCACGCCGCACACTGCTGCACGCCGCACACTGCTGCACGCCGCACACTGCTGCACGCCGCACACTGCTGCACGCCACACACTGCTGCACGCCACACACTGCTGCACACTGCTGCATTACTCACTGCTGCATGCTGCACGACACTGCTCCACGCAGCACACTGCTGCACGTCACACAGTGCTGCATGCCTCACACTGCTACACGAAACACTGCTGCACGCCGCACACTGCTGCACGCCGCACACTGCTGCACTCCACACACTGCTTTTATGCGAGTTTATGCTACTGAAATTGTAAATGACAATGCCTTTTATTTGTTTTAAAACCAAAACATAAATAAAAGGCATTGTAATTTTACAATGCCAATAGCTCAAGCTCTTATAAATGCGCGACCTATTGCATTGCAAATGCTTGTTGTATGATGTGAAGTAAGTCTGAGAAAAACCCACCGCTGTTCATCTGTTCTGTTGTATGGGTGAACAGTAATCTGATTTTGGAGATAAAGTATCATCCCAGTCCAGCTCTCTCCAGGGACTTAAAAAGTACCCCGCATTCAAGACCGTCAAATGCTTTTTCAGCATCCAGGGAGGCAACCAATATCACATGTGCTGTGTCATGAATGACCTGGGACCAATCTCACTTGATTGAGAGGATCACTTTATGCAGACGTAGTGCAAGTATCTTTGGCAATATTATGTCTAACAATGAAATGGGTTGGTAACTGACAAATTCTAAAGGGTCCTTTTCCTTCTGTAATAGTGTGATTCCCAAATCTTTCAGCCTTCTTGAGGGTGAAAAATGTAATTAGGGCAACTCTCCTTGCCCAGAGGTTTAAAAGTCGTTAGATTAACAATCGTCTGCGCAAACTTTTTTTTCATGATCTCCCGCCTTAAAATCTACCATTTGGCAAAAAGTTTGTGGACAAGGATTCAAAAGAAAACCTTCCTTCGGCAGTTTACGTTTCATGTCTGAGCTCTAGGTTTTGGCAGGTAGGTTTTCAAATTTTTTAAAATGATTCCATGCCATGTGAGTGTGAACTAGGGGTGGGCGGAATTTGCGAAATCCACTTTCGCAAATTATCGCGAAAATGTTTAAAATGATCGCAAACAAGCGGAAATATCGCCAAGATGCGGACGTTTTTTCCCCGCATGTTTCTGCATGGTTGCGGGTCGCCAACTTACCCATCTGGTTGCTCGCGGGCGCGTCCATCTTGTTTTGAGTTGTCTCGCGGTGCATGATCGCGAGAAGAAAGACGTGATCGCGCGATGCATGACGTCACTGCGGGCGCGAACTGTCGCGAGACAGCGCAAATGGCTAAAAACAATACAACATCTCATGGAGAACGCGACCGGGTCAAGAAAACTTGTCTGCGAACGCAGGGATTCAGGTAAGGCGATCGCGCGCGAGAATGTATTATTTTACAGCGCAAGCAAGAAACAAATTATCGCCAAGCTGCGGAAAGCGGAAATGTTGACATTTTCGCGCTCTCCGCGGAACGCGAAAATGTCAAATTATCGCAATTTCCGCGAACGGAACGAAATTTTAGCCCAGGCCTAGTGTGAACCTTCTTCTATGGAAATATGTAAAACTGCCTCGTAATTGTTATGCTGTATTAGGTGGCGTGGTCAACATTGTTTACCATTTGCATCTTGAAATGTCTAGTTCTTGCTCCAAATGCTTGGTTTGGGGAGCATAACCAGTGCCTACCTCTGTCATCTGTGTGCTCTGTTCAGAGATGAGTGTTTTTTAATTTCACAAAAACATTTGCCATACTTTTTAAAAGCAACTATTCCCTAACAGTTAATGTAGGTTTTGAACTTTCTGGCTGAAAGGATAGAAATAGGGTCTCCTGCACTGTGAAGCTGAGGGAGGTAATGAAAGCTAGAGGAGAAATTAACCTTCTTTCCAGGGTGCCATAGACCATGACAAATTGCACACGTAAACCTGTTAGCGACGCCAGTTAAAGGCTTTAATAGATGGATTCCTTTGAAGCTTAATGGTGTTAAATCTTATACTGTGTGTAATGCAATTTTAAAGTGAACTGTATAGTAAAAATGTTGGGATGAGGACAGAGAGAACATTCATTCCACACTGCACCAACCAACATTCAGTTGTTACACGCACGGGTATCTGCAGTGATCCCTTTAACCAACTGACCTTTCATAACTCGAGTGCATTTCCCACAGAGTAGTTTAAATTACATTTATTTTTCATTTACAGGCTGTGCATTATATTTTGTGCACAATCACCTGAAGGTGAAAGGCTAGCAAAACAAGTACATAACATTTTGTTCTTACCAGCCACTTCTCTGGCTCCACTCTCATTGCACTCAGGATACCGTTTCCCATATTTTTATGCCTTTCAACTGCTATTTATGTTCTTGACTTACCACTCCCCATGGGGATTCACAGTTTGCCTGCTGCCATTGTTAGCTTGTGATAGCTAAAGCTTCTCCTTTCTTTGGATGGTCGTGGGTTTGTGTTATGCGCTTGTCACAATAATATGATCACCCATCCATGCTCTTTTGTAAGGTTTCTTTAGGAAGCTTGAATGTGCTTGCACAGCGTCCTTGTTTCTAATTATATTTTAGGTGGCTCTTAAACATGGTTGCAGCATGGCATGCTCAGTGGCTTCCCACATACATCCGGACCCAGTTCAGTCCCACTGTCTGAGCCAGTTCTCTTCTCCTGTACGTCCCCCCAATTTATTTCACTGATCATGTAAATTATGCAATTTTTTTGCCCAGTCCTTCATACACACTGCTGACGTTTGTAAATGCTGTGCATGAAAGGTGTTACTGTAACCCAGTTTAATGTTACTTTTACCCACCTAAGGAGGTCTTCAGCTCACCATATTTTTCAGTAGTGAACGCTAATCTCACTGACCCATCGCCATGGCTTTGGTAAATGCCTAGTTGTGCATCTGTAACTTTCTTAGGGCAATTTAAATAGACTAAGATAACTATCCTTCTGGAGCTTCAAACATCAGAATTTCTGAGAAACCGCAAGTGGAAGAAATTGGATTAATATTTGGGGGGAGTGACTATCCACCTCATGGAATAATCGCAACCCTTGTCAGGGTAAACTCGCCCAATGTCACCAAATGAACCTGAGCTCAACTTCCTGGTAGCTGTGGCACGGAGCAGACAGGCTTAACTTAGAGCAATGTATAAAGTATTTATGTGGTACCCAAACAGTAATAAAGTCAAAATGCAAAACAATACAAATCTTAAATAAATTGGAAAACGTATAATAAAAACAAAAGGACACTAAAATTACAACAAGGGGAGATGGAGAGATGATTTTTTAAAGTTTTAAGTAGAATTAGCTTCAAGTAGCACAAAGTGTCATTGGTCGTGGTAGACCGGGACGTAGGCATAGTTTGAGGCTGACCGCAGTGGAGCATGGGTCATTTACCCCAATCAGACGTGTCCTGGTCAAAGCATTTAGCTTATGACTCAGTTTTTTAAGTGCCAATCCACCAAAGAAGTACACTTTTAAAGGGCTCCAGGACATCGGGGGAGGCACCTGGAGCTGTTCTTCCCAAAATATTTAGAACCACAGCCCACTTTATAGAATGACCGTTTGGTCACCCACCTAGCTTTAATGGACATAAGGCGGGCTTTTTATTATTGTTATTATTTATAATATAGTTAAAGCATCATGTGGCAGCCCACTGTAATTTACAGACAGCACATTTCCAATGAAATGGACCCTAAATTTGCACAGACGTAAAACTATATTCCACACTAACAAAGTGTGGAAATCGGGTTTCAGTGAATATTTATTATGTGTGCATCATCAAGTGACACAAAGTGTCTTGATTTGGTTTAATCCGATTAAAATGTTTAAAACTAACACACTTGAAAATTACAAAAAAAAGTGTTTCATGTTTGCTTGCCTTACTGCTGAATGTGTATGGTTCGTTTACAGGTATTTATATTTTGTTGTGTTATAAAAAAATGACTTTCTTTTCTGCCACACACTCTGGACTTTAGCAAGGTTGTCACATAATTCATTTGACCTTTCTTCCTCTAACTACAAAATGAGTTTGTGAACACAGATCACCATTTAAAATAAATAATGAAATAAACAAAAATGTAACCGAAGACTAGCCTGACATTTGATCTCTGTCTTTGAAGCACAATAAATGTGACAAGATAAATTCATAACTCGAAGGCATTTTTATTTATTGCTTGGACTTTCACAAGCCACCTAAAATCGGCTCATAATCCCCCGTCCCCCAGTGTTGCGACCCACAGTTTGGGAAACACGTTCTAAGAGACTCCCAGGCTGTCCGGCAGGGGCCCACTGCACGGTTCAATTGGCAGTGTTCAGCCCGACATTAGCAAGAAAGGTCTCTTGTAACTTGAACAGAAGCTCAGTCCTATGACCCTTTGTGAGGGGGATGGGCGGAAAAAGAATCGAGGAGGTCTTATGCGTGGATCTATGATGGCGTATTTATTATAGACACAGAATGAACAAAAGATAAACACAGGTGAACTCTGTGGTATATGATTCTCGGGTGGTGCTTGAGATTCCTCTGCCAATTGCTTCCTCTCCAGGTAAGTGGTGATGACGTTCCCGGGTACCATGGGAAGAGAAGAGACAGCAGGCGGTAGGTATGGCTGTCTAACGTAGGTGAAATTACCGTCACCAAGGTTGAAGGTGGGGACACACCCGGTGCTCAGGCTAGGGATGGTGCAGAATGCGAGCGTGAAATAGGGCGTGCAGGAATGAAAGGGGAAAAAAAAACATGCCTAGAAGTTTAAGCTCGCCCCTTACTTCAGGTTACGAGTTGTCTATGGCCATAACCAGCTTTTAAGACCTATTTCCTAGGTCTGAGGGACAACGGAGGGTGGTGGCAAAGAAATGCGGACAATCTCCTTATATTAGTGCACCTCTGCCCACTCCCCTTTCCTCCCCAAAATAAACAAAAAAAATGGCTGCAAATCCCCTCCCTGTGCCCACTGCAACCACAATCCCCTCAACCCCCCTCTGCCGAGGCACGTACCGCGGAAGCTGTAACTCCGGAGTTACGGCGGCAGGCAGGTGTCCTCTGACCAGGACTCTGGATCGGCAGAAACGTCGTCTTCTTCTTTGTGGATGACGCTGGTCTCAAAGCGGTCCTCGACCGGTCCCGGTCCCGCTGTCCTCTGCTGTAAATCCTCCAGGCTCCCCGCGTCTGTCCTCCGTTCGCCGACTTCCTTCTTCTTGGCGTCTTCGGAACTCCTCCTTGGCCGCCCGGTCCACCCTTCTAATTCCCCAGGTCTCCTCCCATTGGGTCTTTTCCCTCTCTGGGCGTTTCTGCGGGGAAGAGTATTTCGGGTTAATTAACCCTTGCCTGTCGGGCGCGTCCCGTTTGATGGGTGGTAAATCGTCTCGTGAGCCTGGGTGAGGGTCTGCCATGGGGGTGAAAGCGGGCTCCTCCTCACACCCTTGAAGTCCTCTACTTTGTCCTGGGTACAAGAAAGAGCAGGTACAGACCTACAGGGCTCCCCTCAAGTCAAAGCAGCATGCCCAGTCCTCTTCATTTCTTCCTCAGGTCAAGAAAATGTTCTAAGGTGTGTGCTTGAGGAGTCCATGTTTGTGCCTGCCACAAGCTAGTGGATGTAAATGACTTCTAGGCCAACCCTCCCCTCTTTTGGCATTTGCAAGAGGGGGAAAGTCTTCAGGCACACTTAATTTGGGCTCTGAGGGCTTGGGCAGGGGAGGTGGAGTGTACTATATAATCCTAGTTTCCTCCCACATCTAAAAGTCAAATCTAGTTTGGGGCAACCACTGTACCCACAATAAACAAAGAGACAGAAGTTGGGTAGAACAACCAGACTGTGGTTACGCAAAAATTGTTTTGGCATCCTGTTTCTCTTCCTTTCAAGTGCGCCCCAGTGTTCTGTGTAAAGCCCAGAGACAGAAGGCTGGTGGGATAAGGCAGGTCCTTTAGAAGTCAGACAGTGGACACAAAAGAATTATCTTGGGATCCTGTTCTCTGCTTTTCAGGTGTGCCCCAAAAATGTTAAACGTAAACCCAGCAGACTTGTCAAGCAGACTTTGACACTCAAGTAGGATTTGAAAGTGTAATGTCAGCAAGGATGCTCCCATCATGCATATTCAATTTAATTTTATTCGATCCAATTAAAACATAGATCATAAAAGTACAAACCAAGTAAAAAAAAATAACCGTACAAGAAGAGCCCATTACCAGGTACAAAGATACAAGATATAAATGATGCAAATTAATTTGCCTCTTGGAGCGTCTAAGGCTCTCCTCTAACACAAACACATCTATTCCATGCAGACCCACAAAAATATGCCATCAACGCGGCCACCCGATTTTAAAATTCCTGAGAACAAATGCTAATTGTCTCATTAAAGCATTTGTCTAATTAAGACATACCCCCGCTAGATTCCTTCCTGATAAATCCATAATGTGCAACACAATTCTTAAAACAACTAATAAATCAACAAAGTTTCCTCCTTCTTATACGTACCCGGAGGAAAGTGGCTATCCAAAGCATATAATGGATCATTGATTTTTTTTTAAGAAAGTACAATGCAGGTCCACATTGGCTAAAATTATGACGCCTTAAAATTGGTAAAATAAAACTTGCCCTTTCTTTCTTATAAAAACCCCAAAATAAGAATAAATGAAGATCTGATTGCTCTGAACTGTTGTTAAATGGGCAGGTTGTTAGTTCGGTAAAACCAAACCTCGTGGGAAAACCCAACATCAGCAGGATTTTGTTCAAACGAAACCTCAGCAAAATAAATCTATGCTGTAGGTTGCCAATTCTCTCTAGATATGAGTACTCCCTCTAATATGGGCGGGGTCAATTGATACAAAAGAACTGATGATTTTGCATTGTTTTTTTTTTCCCTTTCTATCATATTCTGCCTTGGATAAAAATATAGCCTTTACTTCCTTTTTCGTGATCCCCAGCCAAGTACTGGGGATGCATATTCCTTAGAGGTTCAGCTGAGTCATCTCTGCCTATTTAGTTTGGCCGATTGTTTGCTCCTGGGAACCATTTCACACAGTTTTACCACCTATTCAAATGCTAACCGTGTCTTGGAGAAGTTTTAGAGGAAATGCAAATTAGACAACCAGGCATTTCAGGCATGGAAAATGTAACTTTCCTAAATTTAGCCTGACTTCACCATTGAATTGAAATTTTAAGAAATATTGAAAATAGTTGTTTCATTGTTTTTCTAGACAGTCCTATTCCAGTTATATATACAGTATTAGGATTTTAAATATCATAAAATCTAGTTATTTACGTAGGCCTGCCACAATGAAAAATAGCTTTTGGGTTCTAGTAACTGGAAAGACATGCTACCATTAAATTTGTACATGTCCTCATTTTAAATACCATGCACCCTGTCATGTGACCTACAAGGCCAACATAGTGGTGACTTATTTATATTCAAAAGGAGGGTGGGTGGGTGTGGGGGTGTTGACCGGTCAAAAGGGTTTATTTTGACAGGTCAAATTGCAGTGCTTAAACTGCCAAAGTTAGGCAACAGCGCTAAGCCTGAAGCCATGATTTACACTGTCACTGTAGTGGATTGCACCCATGGGCCTGCAGTCCACTAGTGACATTTAACTTGCAGTATCTGGGTACATTTCATACAATATACTAGAATGTTTAAGTTAAGTATACCAATTAGGAATAGGCAAATTTGGTTGTGTTTAAAAGGGGAGCACCAGGATTTTACCACTGGGTATGACGGTTAAAGTACACAGAGGTCTAACGTCAGCAAAAATACAGGGTTCGGCAAAAGTTGAAAATTCCAGGGTGACCAAGCAGAAAAGACTGATTTCCTACAGCGAGCAAATCCATGATAACTGTGCTAGTTAAACCGGATAGTATACTGATGTTAGCAGGGAAGTTCTAGCCGCTCAGATCATCAGTTAGCCACAGCTCATTATTTAACTGTACAAAAACGGGCTTACCTCGAGTTAGTGGTACCTTGGCTTGACTTCTGCAGGGTATGTGCTGCAGCATCATTGCCCTCCCAACGGGCGACATCGATTTGTGGTCATCTTTTTAAATCTGCAACTAACTTCTGAATATAGATCTAGGATTGGCAATTCAAGATGGTTTGTTTTAAAGTCCGTTTCTTAAAGCAAGTTTTGACTTACTATGTTAAATCACATTTCATACAGCCTTTTTAATGTCTAAAGTTGTCCGGGTTTGGAAAAGCCAGCCACCAATTTTTCCATCCGCTGTTATCCATATGCTTGCAGCACTCTTTTCTCTACTTAAAGTAGGTAACCCATCTGCAACAGTATAATGATTATTAAGTTGCCAAAACAGATTATCTGAAAAAGAGGAGCTTGTGCTGAGGTGGCCAACACTACTTAAGAGAGGGACAGGAAGAGGAAACTAACCCCGTGAAAGATGTTGTGGAAGAACCCATCGAAGGAGCTCCCAGTGGAGGCAGCTAGACCCTTCGAGAGATCTTACACAAGAGCTTGGTAAAAGAGGTCCCATTGAAGCAAAGTCCACTTTTAAAGTGCTTGCCATCCACCAGTGTGGCGCTGAAGGCTGCTCTTATTTGTGTTAGGCACGTATGTGCATTGGAAAGTTGGTCAGCTGCCAAAAACAAGAAACAGTACAAACCCGGCTCAATGGCAAGAGCCTCGGAAGCTTTGAACTCCCAACTTTCATTTAATGCCAAGTCACTTGGTTTCACCCTGGACACCAAACACATGTCAAAAAAATTATGTCTTCGTACAAGCACTCGCTTCTAAAGAAAGTGAAACAGTTTCTTTCGTAAAGTCGCTTTAGAACTGCTTTTAAAGCTCTCCTACTTTTGCATCTGAATAGTGGTAAAGACCTTCCCCAGGGCCCTTAGATGAATCGTACTTGCCACAGCTTCTCTCATCCAGGGCTTGAAGAAAGATGAACACCCCCATATTTTGGCACACCTGACTGGCCTGGACCATCTTGCAGACCAGCTAACCATCTTTGGCGGTTCTTGACACACCCTTAGCCAGGACACCTTCAGAGTGCAGAAGTGCAAAAAAAAAAAAAAATACAAGGCAGCAGGCCTCATCTCATCAATGCACCCAGAGCCTGGAATAACATCCTGATTTCCTTTAATACTGCCCCAACGTTGTTCAGATATAATAACTTGTTGAAGATGCACCTCTTTAAAGAACATTGCATCACAACTCATTAACAGCCCCCAAACCGCCTCCCTCTCTTATTACCTATTGACTTTATGCTTGTCTGTGACCCTGTACAGTGCTCTGCTACCTTTTGGCTAGGTTTGTGCTACAGGAATACTACATACATACATACATACATACAGCATTGAAATATTTACAGATGTGAGTTGTGCTGCGTAAAACTCTGCAAAGTCCAACAGGTGAAGAAAGCCCTCTGAAAGGACTGAGCATTTTGTTGCAACCATCAGAGGCACAAGGACAAATGCTTTACAATTGATTATAATACTTCCACTGTTAGTAATCTAATTGGAGGGTCCCGGTTAGCTTGAGCTTGAAGCTCCGTTTTGATCTCTCCTCAGTGCTGCTTTTGAGGCAGCATCCATGCCCCTGTTTTAAGAAGTACTCCAAGCAGATGACCCTTTCTCTAGCTTTTCTGACTCCATTGAAGGCTGATTTGAAGGTCCCTGAGCAAGTTATTGGTTAGTACCATTGCACATCTGGTATGTGATTGCACCTGCCCATTACAGACAACTTTCTGTTTACCTTCAGTCCCAATAGCAGCTTGACTTCCAGCAAAGCGTTGTCATATATGCTCTTGTTGGGAGGAGTTCATCCTTTTAGGCCTCTGCTACAGACATCTTTAAATGTCTCTTGGCAGACCTGTTTTTTCTAATGCATATTATATTCTTTGAGGGGGAGGTTGGATCAGCCCCCTGCTTGTGATTGAGCATCTTTGCTGCCTGTCGCAGCTGTCTGCTCTTGATTCAGTGGCTTTCCTCACTATACTTTTTTGTCCTGCCCAAACATTTCAGTCCGTGTTGCGATTGGATGACTAGTATCCTTTTACTGCAGACTCAAGGGAGCTCTTTAGTGTATATGCAGCACTCCTGGGGAGTGCATGTTTCCTTGCTTTCTCTCATGACCCTGCCCCCCCCCCCCCCCCCCCCCGCCCCGAGCTCATTTCAGATCTCCCCACCTTGATAAATTGAAATTGATTTTTTTTTTTTTTTTAATTTTTTTTTTTTTTTTTTTAAATGAGAGATCTGCAGCTGCAAAATGCTGTCAGGCTGCTTGCTCCCTTTTTTGTTCTTCATTGCTTTTGTTCCGTGTTTTTTTTTTTTTTTTTTTTTAATCTTAATTTATCCTTATTAGGTGGCCATCTGCCATATTAGAATAATAATGTCCACAGTATGTCTCAGTAGATGCTTGTGCATATGTTGCCATCTTTGTAAGGGTATTCCTAATACCTAATGCAAGATTAGCCGCCATGCTTGTGTCTTGATGCATGTGTTTTTTCAAAGTCAATATCTCAGCTTCTTTAAGATTAGCTCAGTGCAGCTCATTCAGTTTCTGGATGCTGTTTATGTTTGTGGCTACTAAATAGCTTTTGTTTTGCTGTTCTAACAGTAACCCTGAGGACGTCTAGGTTAGCCCATATCCCAACTTAACACAAAGACCATACTTGTCTTCCGGCTTTACGGTTTCTTTCCCGTTGCTCCCGGTGTTTGCCAGGGATATCTTTTCATTTTTTGCCATGTTTGTCTTCAACACTTCTGCTGAAGTGCTCCAGCCATTCACTACCTATCCTCTTGCCCTCCAGTCTCGCATCATAACCCCCAGATGTTGGAGTACACTGCTGTAATGCTGCTCCTCGTACCGTTTATTCACTTTAGAAATTCAACCCCGTTAATCCTTTCTTTCCTATCGTATATTTTCTCTCGGAGGGCATGGTTCATTGTATTTTTAGGGGTTAATGATTTTGACAGCCTAGCTCAACTCTGGGCCATGCCTAGTCTATTGTCAACCATATGAAGAGTGTTTCCATAACCGTTTACAACTCCTGTAGTTGAGGCAAACCTCTCAAACCATGGCTGTCTGTGAAGTGCTTTAAAACACTTGTATTCAAAGAATGTTTTAGACTACCCAATATAGAGGGCTGCAGTAAAGGCTTTCCCCACCTACTGCAATTTTTTTTCTTTCTTCCGACTTTCAAGGGTATGTACTGAACTTGTTCTTTATTTAAAAGGCTAATGAGAATTTACATCCTAAAACCAGACCGACCTATTTGTATTTAATAAGCCACTGTATGTATAGACAAAATCAGTTTAATGTGTTTCTTAGAAGGCTGGGGTATGCAGTAATGCATGCTTTTTTAGGCATGAAATTACATACATATTTATTTTGCATATGCTCTGTTGATGGGCGTGGCATTGGGGCAGTGGCCATTTGTGAGTAGAGATGCAGATTGGGGCCTGGATTGCAGGAATGTTCTTAATATATCAACAACAAAGACAAATCATTTTCAGATCACGGAGAGGTTGGCTATATAAAATAATCTATATATTTGATAAGAGAGCCCACTGAAATGGAAAACCTGAGCGCATAATGGCTTTCTCAGGGCATCTTAACTGATGTTGAAAAAACCAAGAAACTTCTTTTGGGAAAATGCAAGTAAGATTGGAGAGCATTTGGTGGACATGGAATATCGTACACGTACAATCTGCTGTCTAGTAGCATAAAGGGACATGTACACCAGTTATGAATACCTTTGAAAATGCCAGGATCACCTAAATGGAAAGGTGCCAAAAACTCACGTTAACCTCTCGAATGTGCTCATGCCGTGGGATTTTTTTAGGCTAATTGTTAAAAATGGGGGTCTCTAATTGGCAGTGGTTTGTACCTTGTCCAAGTAGTGACCCTTCCTTCTAGTCAGGATAAGGGACTTGCACTCCTAAAATAACCCCTGCTCACCCCCTTGGTAGCTTGGCACGAGCAGTCAGGCTCATCTTGGAGGCAGTGTGTAAAGCATTTGCACATAACCAACAGTAATACAGTGAAGACCCTACAAAAGGACACACCACCAATTTAGAAAAATATCCAATATTTTTATATATCTAAAACAAGACCAAAAACGATAAGAATCCACCATACAGTTCTCAGAAATCTTCAGTAATCAAAATAGACTCTGTCTGGGGCTATCCCGGCGTTGTGAACAACAAATCCAAACAGTTCTGGCTGACCGTGGCGTCGCGGGCCAGCTATGGTGTCTGGAAGACCCGCAAAACAGTACCTTTTATAAATGTAGGGAGTCGGCGACCTCTCGATGAGCCCCAAAGGGCCGGTGTCCACAGGCGTCCGTTCCGGAGGTCGGTGCAGGAGTCATTGGACCCTTGAAGTCACACGCATTGCAAATTGAATTGCTCGCGGTTTAAGTCTGGAGCGCAGGCGTCGGGGCGGTGGTGCGGCGTGCAGTGCCCACTGGTCGCAGTGCAGGCAGCGGCTCGGTGACGGTCGTCCAGCGGCGCCAGTGGGACCAGGGCTGCAGTGCTCATCGCGTTGATGGCAGCTCACAGTGCAAGCAGCGGCGGCGGTGTCGTTGCTGAAGCGCTGTCGTCGGCTGACAAACTGGAGTCTGGCGTCGGTAGGCCTAGGCTGTGGTGTGGGATGAGAATGGTGCGTCCTGTAACTTAGGAGCGGTGCCCTTGAATTACAGTAAAAGCGTCGGCGTGGAGCGGCGTCATCAGGGATACCAGGCCGATGGCGTAAAGCGAGGCGGTACGGAGTGCGGTCCCCACAGTGCGCGGTGCAAGCAGCTGCTTGGTGGTGGTGTCGGTGAGACCACGGTTGCGGCGCCCACTGTGGTACCTTCAGGACACGGAGTCGGCAGCGGCGTCTTAGACAGCGTCTGGTTTCTTTTTCTTCTGTTGCAGCACAAAATACACAGTCCCCAGTGGTGATGGCAGAAGAACCTGAAGTCTCCGCTGTTCCTGAGACTTCTTGAACAGGGGGCAAGCTCTACCTCAAGCCCTCGGAGAAACTCAATAAAGAAGTTGCAGAAAGTTCAGTCCAGTCCTTTCACTGCCCAACACAGAAGCAGCCACTGCAGGCCAACACAGCAAAGCACTCAGCAAAGTGGTAGTCCCTCCTTACAGCTTCTCCAGCTCTTCTTCTTGGCAGTCTTCTTGCTTCAAAAAAGTTCTAAAGTTTAGGGGTTTTTCCCCCACTTTTTTGTGTAACCGCAGATCCTTTGTTCTCTGGAGGCAGAGAGTGTCTTTGCCCAGCCAGAACCAGTTATCTCCTCCCTGGTTCAGCTTCCTGGCAGGAGGTGGAGACGGCTTTGTCAGAGGCAGACCAGGCCCATTCAGGTGAAAGGAAATCTCCTCCCCCTACTCTAAGTGCAGCCCATGTCTATTCAGCCCAGCCCTGATCCATCTAGACTCTCTTGAGCCCCAGCACATCTCCAGCCCATGTCACTCCAAAGCCAGACAGTCCATCCACAAACCCAGCAAAGGCACACTGGATGGCTAAGCAAGAAAATAAAAGTGGTATTTTCAAACTCAGAATGTAAAAATCACCCTCACTAAAAGATGCATTTTAACATTCTGAGTTCAGGCTTACTAAACGTTATTTCCCATCTTGTTCCCAGGAGTAGTTATGTTTATAAAATGTTAAAAGCAAACTCCCCATTCTATCCTTTGAGAACAGGTAGCCTTGCAATAGTAAAAAAAACAAAATTGGCAGTATTTCACTATCGGTACATGCCACACACACCAGGGCATGTGAAGGATTCCTGGAAGTAAATTCTGGACACAGGAAGGCTGTTTCTCAGTAGTTTAGTCCACAGAAAGATCCCATCCTACAGCAATCCAACATCAGCCTCAACTGAAGCTCTTCCACAATTCCATCCTCCCTCATGGAACCTAATGACATACCAAAGGTTCCTATATGACATAAGTAGATGACATATTAGAAATACCAAGCAGAAACCTTATGTTATGATTAAGGTAGAAAGGCATGGATGCCACACACCTCCCTTCCTTAAACAAGGCAAATGTAACTTAAGTAAAATATAAAGTACTATTTACACATAATCAGAGAGATAACCAGGACGTTTGATTTCTCTAGAGGAGGACCGAACATTACTTTTATCCTTGACCACAACAGAAGAACGTTCAGGAGAGTTAATTAGGTTCTCAAGATTTCTCTTGACCACCACCACTCTATTTAAATTCCATATGCAATGGTCTTGGGGTTTGATGGCATTATTAAACACTTTAATGACCTTTATTGGATTCATGAATTTAGCAAGAGAATTCCCTCCAAAATCCTGGACGCTTAATCATTACCCACTCACCTACTTTCACTTCAGTATTTTTTTACTGATTTATTGTTTTAATCAAAACTATCTTTCCTTTGCATTGCTTTAGCCTCTTCCCTTTCTTGAACAATAGTATTATCACAAATGCATTCTTTACATTTGGCTAATTCAAATTTATTAACCCATGATGGTTCAACACAAGTATTAGGTGCTCTGCTTCTTAACAAAAGAAAATACGTTTTCCCAGTGGTCCCATGAGGAGACAATCTCTATAATCTTCTACTTTTTTGAGGATCTCCTCTTTCCAATCTAAGAATGAGGATTTAGCCAAAAATATGGTTTCCTTTAACACTCGATTGAATCTCTCAAACATACTGTTTCCTTCGGGATGATACAACGAACAGGTTTTATGTACTATACCTCTGGAAGATAAGAAATCTTCCATTTCCTTTGAAATTGGCTGAACACCATTATCAGTTAAGATGACAAAATGTATCCCTTCTCTTGCAAACAAGTTTAAGCATTTACTCACATGGGCTGAGTCTATTGTTGACAAAAAAATCTTCAGGCCAACGTGAATACGTATCTATAATGACCAAAACAAATACTTTGTTATTTATGGGCCCAAGAATGTCCAATGCTATATCATTCCAAGGTCGAGAAGGACGCCTTCTCACCAACATGGGCTGTACACATGTATTTTTGGTTTTATCACTTAACGTGCACGGTATGCAATCAAGTATCACACGCTCAACAAGTTTATCTATGCCTGGCCACCAATATGACATGCGTAACCTCTCTTTGCACTGTGTGAGATCAGCATGAGAAGAGTGTACCATATTGGTTAACTCCATTCTGAGTTTATTAGGAGGAACTAATCTTGTTCCACGAAACAACAATCCCTTCTCAACAGACAATTAGTTTTGTACATACCAAAAAGGTTTTAAGAGTTCAGAGCCTACCTTATTATAAGTGTCCCAACCTCTCAGAACAAAAGCAAATGACGTCTGTAAGAGTGGAATCACTGACTAACTCTTCACTCCATCTCTTCTCTGAAATAGCATCATGATCCACCACGCAAACCCATTCATCACAATCATCCGATTCACAAGACTCAGGAGTCACCTTAGGAACCAGACGTGACAGTACATCAGAGACGCTATTGTCTGCTCCAGGGATATATTTGATGTTAAAATTATATTCTTGAAAACCAATAACCCACTTGGTAATTGTACTTTAAATTGAGTCAAGACCCTTTTTCTTGAAAATTTCAACCAAAGGTTTGTGGTCTGTGCGGACCTCAAAGTCAATTCCCCCACAACAATTTCTTTAATTTTTCAACTGCCCAAAACACAGCCAAGGATTCCCTCTCACAACTGAATACCTAGTTTCAGGATCTCTTAAGCTACGAGAAAGCAACATCACAGTCTGTATCCCTGTAGAACCATGCTGTTGTAAAACAGCCCCTAAAACTTTCTCACTGGCATCTGTGATAAGGATGGGCTTTCACGAGGATCAAAGCTTTTAAGGGAAGGTGCATTATTAAGCTTTTCTTTAACTGATCTAAATTCACTTTCACACAGATCTGACCACAAGAATTCAACTCCTTTACATAATAAACTTCTCATGTTGGTAGTCGAGTCAGTAAAACCTTTCACAAACTTTGCGTAACTGACTTATCCACCCTAAATTTAAGGAAAATAAACACCGATTCGACACATCAGGCCGGACGCATGCTGGACCTTATTCTAACCAATTCCCAGAATATCCGCTATAATACAACGACCCCTCTCGAGTGGTCAGATCATCATTTGGTGGATTTCTCGGTTCAGAGTAAACAAGAATTAGGAGGTTCTAAAACCAGACCCACCAGAGTCTTTAGGCAATGGCACAAAATCACTCCTCAATCCTTTCAGGATTCCTTCAGCCCCCCCCCCCCCCAGCATCCTTGAACACCAACCTTATGGCAGCCATCAATCATTTAGCTCCTTCTAAATCTCAAAGATGGTTCTAAATCTCAATTAAACCCCCTCAAACGCTTGCAGGCTCCGGCTCCATGGTACTCACCCACTCTGAAAACAGAGAAATGCCGCTGCAGAAAGTTAGAACGTACCTGGCGCCTCACATAATCAAGTTGATAAAGATCTATTTAGAAAAGCACTGGCAGCCTATCATAAAAATCTGAAGCTCGCTCGAAAACTATATAATGCTACCCAGATTGATAATGCCGAAAACTCCTTCCGCACGCTTTACCAAATATTAAATACATTTACCAACCCCAAAACATGCAACACTGATGCTGCCCCCTCACAACTCCTCTGTGATAACATTGCAAATTATCTAGTTCAGAAAATTGAAAAAATATATCAAAAAATTACCTCGACTACTGTTCCCTGTACTAGTCCGCTCATACAATTAATCCCCGCTAAGGTGCCACTACAAACCCTAGACACCTTCCCTATATGCACCAATCTAGAAGTTGACGCTCTTCTAAAGAGCACTAAATCAGGCTCGCCTTTAGACCCTATGCCGGCTAAAATCGCAGCCACTCTGTCAACCTCTCTTGCAAGCTCTATTTGTACTATCCTCAATAAATCCTTGGATGAAGGTGTCCTCACAGTTGAGTGGAAAGCAGCTCAGGTTGTTCCCATAAAGAAAAACCCGAAGTTGTCACCAGAGGACATCACCAACTACCGACCTATTTCTTTGCTCCCCCTTAATAGTAAACTTCTCAAAAAGCATATTAATAAACATCTTTCCGAGTTTATTGAAGCCACCCACTGTCTAGATCAATCACAGTCTGGATTTCGCCCGAAACACAGCACTGAAACAACATTAGTGGAGGTCACAGACAACATCCGAATGACAGCAGACAAGGGTCAGGCAGTGATGTTGGTCCTGCTTGACCTGTCGGCTGCCTTCGACACCATATCCCATCAGATTCTTAAAACCCGCCTTAAGGCGATGGGTGTTAGGGGTAAAGCACTGAGTTGGTTAATTGACTTCCTAACCAATAGGACGCAAACCGTTTATCTTGGTCCCTACCGTTCTCAAACTACCTGTATCAGCAAGGGGTTTCCACAGGGCTCTTGTTTGAGTCCCACATTATTTAACATCTATGTGACCCCCTTGGCAGGACTCCTCAGAAGGCTTGGATTTACCCCATATCTTATGCAGATGACACGCAACTTCTGCTGTCATTTGATAAATCGAATCCACTCACCCAAGATATCTTTTCTGAGGGTATGAAGGGTATTGCGCAATGAATGAGGGAGAACTTTCTACAACTGAATACTGACAAATCAGAAATAATGCTGTTTGGAGAGGCAAAACTAAGATGGTCCCCTAGTTGGTGGCCAGAGGAATTAGGCTCTGCCCCGTCCCCTAAAGATGTAGTAAAGGATTTAGGAGTGCGTATTGATCAGGGTCTAACTCTAGAAGAACATGTAAACAGTACTGCCAGAACCTGTTTTCACACTCTCTGCATTTTGCGAAGGGTCTGTCCCTTTCTTCCTCTAACCACCTGCAAAACCCTTTTTCAATCGTTGATTATCAGTAGATTAGACTACTGCAATGCCCTATTGATTGCAGCCGAAGAAAAATCCCTAAATAAATTACAGGTTGTCCAGAACACTGCGGCCCGTTTAGTAAACGCACTTCCCAGGACCCCTTCTGCTCCTCTACTCTGTGACCTTCACTGGCTCCCTATAAGAAAGAGTCAGGTTTAAAATCTGTTGTATGGTCTTCAAATCCCTACACAACTTGGGTCCTGGCTATCTGGCTCATAAATTAGTGAGATATACTCCCACTAGAATGTTGAGATCTAGTCATCTAGTATATCTGTGTACTCCCCGTATCAAACTGGCTCGGATGGGAGGGAAGGCGTTCTCTCACCTTGCTCCCCGATACTGGAATCTCCTCCCACTACAACTACGTCAATGCACCAACCTATTAGTCTTCAGGAAACTGTTGAAAACAGAGCTTTTTTAATCTCACTCTCTTGGTGGTCAGTAAGCTGTCCCAGCGCAGAGATACCCCGTATGGGGTGATGCAGGCGCTATATAAAACCCGCAAATAAATAAAAATAGTCCACCATACCTAAAAAAAATTCATAAGTTCGTGCTTATTGGTGGGGGAACTCATGTTCTGGATAGTGTTGATCAAGTCAATCTTAGGTTTAACCCCTTCACCCATTATCTTGTGCCCTAGATAATTAATGCAACCTGATCTAACCTTGCACTTTTCTACCTTAACTGTAAAATTACTATCACTCAACCTTTTCAAAACCTATTTTAAACGATGATCATGCTCATTAACGCCATTTCCAAATATCAAGATGTCATCTTGATAGACACATATTCCAGACAATCTTTAAGAACACTTTCCATGACCCTCTGGAAGACAGATGATGCTGATACTAAACCAAAAGGCATACGTATAAATCTAAACGTACCAAATGGAGTAATGAAAGAGGTGTAATCCCTACTAGATTCATCCAGTTCTATTTGGTTATGGGCGGATGTGAGATATTTCGTGCTAAAGACTTTAGCTCCGCCCAGCATGACCAACAATTCTGTTATATTGGGCAAAGGATACCGATCCACCACCACACATTTATTCAATTGCCTCAAATCAATGCAGAGGTGTAAATTGCCGTTGGATTTTGGAGCAGCGAACACTGGGGCCAACCACTCTGTGCCCTCTACTTCCTCTATAATACCACCTTCTTTCAATTTACAGATCTCTTTCCTCATATCTTCCTTTACTGAAAGAGGAACACTGCTTACTTTGGAACAAACTGGAATGGAACCATCCTTTAGTTTGATTTTATGCACATACCCTTTTTTAAACATCCTAAATCTTTCCTGAATACATGGGGAAACTTTCGCAAGATTAACTGCAAATTCACTATCCCCACATTCTACTACCGCATTGACCTTGTCTCTAATTTGAAGGGAGGATCAGCGTTTGGGTCGAGGAACACACCCAAATCTCCTTGGTGGATCCAGCTGATGATGCTGTCCCCTTTCTTAGATACATATATTTTTCCTGAAATTAGTCTATCTTTATATTCAATTAGACCCATGAAATAACCATGGTTTGATGGGTTCTCCACCAAATGCCAAAGGTATGATATCCGCTTTTAACAGAGAAACCTTATTCTTTAATCTGCTATTGTAGAATTCATTAGAAACCGTGGTGATCTTCGCCCTAGAATCGAATAAGACCTTAGTACTTTCCCCTTCAACATTAATATTGTCAAAAGGACAAGACTTTTTTTGCCCCCCACTCTCCACTTGGACAACGATCTGACCGCTCTCAAATTCAGCAAGACTATGATTATTATCACTTTCAAAAACTTCTACTTCCTTTACCTTGGGAGAAGGTCTACTCTTGCAAAAAGAAGAAAAATGATTTTTCCTTTTGCATTTCGAACAAGTTTGATTTAAAGCTGGACACTTTTTGTCATTCGCAAGATGCCCGGCTTTACCGCATTTGTAACATTTACGTTCCACCCATTTTTCATTTACTTTTTCCTTGCCATTAGAACCCGGATCATAAAGTATTCTTCACTCGTATGACCTTTTTCTTTAATCGCTTGTATCTGTTGTTCTTTATCACATTCTTTCTTTATTACAGCAACACATTTGAGAGAATGTTTGATTCTTTTGGCAACTGTAAGAACCTCATCCAATGTGGGCTCATCCCGCAGCCAAAGTTCTTCTCTAACCCTCTCCATGTTACAACCTACCATGAATTGATCCCTGATGCGTTCATCGGTTAAATTTTCAAATCTGCATGAAGAGTCTAGTTTTCTCAAATTTGTAACATATATCCATCTATGGTCTCATCATCTTTTTGCATTCTTTTGGCTAATTGATACCTTTCCAAGATGGTGCTCACCTTTGGTAAATAATGTTTATCAAGTTTCTTTACAGATATTTCAAAATCATTTAAGCTCCTCGCTTCAGCATCGGATAAGTCCGGCAAATGATCAAACACGTCTTGGCCTTCTGAGCCCAAGCAATGAAGAAGTAATGAAGTCTTTCTCTCCGCACTAAGTGATGGACCACAAACTCTGGCATACCTTTCGAAAACAACTTTCCACTTTTTCTAAGATATTGGAGGAGTTCCAGGACTCGAAAGAAAGAAAGGTGCAGCCGTAACATTTTGCATGGTTGGAATATTAAATTAGCTTGAATTACTAAAAAGTAAACCAAACAATCTGCAAAATAATAATTAACTCTGCAAAACAAGCATACAAGTTAGTGACACAACTTACACATAAAGTAATACTTTCAACAATAATGAAGATTTATCAACACAAAGAATGTGAATGGAATACTTAGTATTACAAGTCAATGTAAAATTATAATCAAGCTGAAGCAACACACTGTAAAAGGGTCAAAAGTTTCTCGTAGTTAATGCTATGACAATGAAATACCTTCAATCCTTTCCATCTAATAGTGTGCGCATCACTGACATTGCAAGTCACCAGAAAGTAGTGTGCGCATCACTAGGAAGACACGCAAAACATCACGCCGTGAAACTATCATGTGTGCGCATCACTGCAATTGTAGCTCAATAACATGTAGTGTGCGCGTCACTGAAATTGCAGCTCAACAGCATAAAGTGTGCGCATCACTGGGAAGACACGCAAGAAGAAAAGCAAAACGCTATCACTGCAAGCTAGATGACGTTCCTTGCGTGGTTACCAGACAAACAAGTTTTCCCTTTTTTTTTTAAATGGCTGCCACGCACACTTACGTTGCGCGTTGACGCGCAACGCGATGAGGACGAGAGAACCAAGACGATATGATACTTGAAGAATGGAGAATCAAGATCTCGGACTCCGAAGAACTCTTGCAAGGTAAGATTCTTGGCATCCGCAGGTGGAATTACAATGAAGGCTTGACTTTTAAAAGATCACAACGAAGCGATTTTTTAAATCAAAGTTCGCTTCAGCTGAAACGGATCTTAGCACAGACAAAAGACCTTTTAGAAAACATCTAAAAGTCCGCAAATTCCTCCATGTGACAGCAGTCTAGGACGAGCCCGAATCCGCAATATGTCTCCCAACCCCACTCACTACCAACATAAATGGGGCGAGTATGCGGCGAAGCTCCCAGTCCCCAGCCAGACAGAGTACAAAATATGAGCAAAAGAGAAAGCCTTTCCGTTAAATGTTTATAAATAACACCAAGAGATTGATAAGGAGAAAAATCTCTTTTTAGATGCTCGCTTCCAAGGAGGAATTAATTAACCAGAGTGTTTCTTTAAATTGGCATAAATCATTCCTCACCAAGTCCTTGTGTTAGGATCCTTTCTGTATCCTGCTGACTACGCCAGTGAAGCATTCCGGGAAGTAAATTTTGGACACAGGAAGGCTGTTTCTCAGTAGTTTATTCCACATAAAGATCCCATCCTACAGCAATCCAACATCCGCCTCAACTGAAGCTCTTCCACAATTCCTACCTCCCTCATGGAACCTGATGACATACCAAAGGTTCCTATATGACATAAGTAGATGACCTATTAGAAATACCAAGCAGAAACCTTATGTTATGATTAAGGTAGAAAGGCATGGATGCCACAGCATGTCCTACCTTTCACATACACTGCACCCTGCCCACAGGAGTACCTTGGGCCTACCTTAGAGGTGACTCCCATGTAAGAAAAGGGAAGGTTGGGGCCTGTCAAGTGGGTGCACTTGCCAAGTCGATATGGCAGTACTAGACTGCGCACAGATACTGCGGTGGCAGATCTGAGTTACCTTTATTTCTTTCTTTCTTTATTTATTTAGAGTTTTGTGTAGCGTGAACATGACCCAGTTGGGTATCAGAGCGCTTTACATACAGTTGAGGCATACAAAGGAAAACGGGAGAGAGATCAAGGAAACAGTGGGACACAATACAAAAGGAGCAGATTAAAATTAACGCGGATATGGAAAGCAGGTTGGGTGAGAATGAAAAACAGGGCAATATACAACAAGAGCAAACCAGATAATCTCTCCGGCAACAAAGGGTTGCAACAAGTGCAGGGCTCGAAAAATCATAGAAAATGCACTAGACCTGCAGGTCTAGTAACCTAAAAAATCTCCTAGACCAAACTGAAATGCACTTGACCTCTAAACTGAAAGCTGAGCAAATGTGACATGTTAACAAGATTTAAAAGCATTTTTATTGCTCATTTACTTTATGAGCAATAAAGATGCCTTTAAATCTTGCTATCTTGTCACATTCCCCCTGTTTTCAGAGGCAGAGGTCAAGTGTCAGTTTGTATTCCTACTCGCCAGTAAGGGCTAGTAGGACCTAAAAATAGCTTGTCCTGAATTAATCTGACTCGCAAATGCTAGCGGTCGAGTAAATTTTTCGAGCCCTGAAGTGATATGTGTACAGTAAGCTAGAGGCAGGAGGAGCAAAGCATCTAGTTCAAGGCATTGTTTGAGTAGAGCTTTAACTTCCCTTTTGAAGGTAAGTGTAGAGGGAATCTGTCTTGTTTCCACTGGAAGGGAGTTCCAGATTTTCGGGGCGCCGCCCGAGAATGAGCGCTTGTAGGTTTTAAGCTTATTAAATTTATTTGGCTTGAGCAGCAGTGTGCCGGTGCTTCTTGTGGAACTGGAGCCCCCGGAGAGTTCCAGCTTGTTTGTGATGAGTCTAGTAGCAGCATTTAGAGATGCTCTGATGAGGGCTAAACTGAGTTTCGGCTGTCCGCATAGAGTAGCACTGCCGTATTCTAGTCTAGAGATGACAAGTGCTTGCACCGCCGATTTAAAGTCGTCTTTGGGGAGGTAGGGTTTGAGTTTTCTAAGGATGCAAAGTTGGAAGTTTGCTCCTTTGGTTGATGATCTGACGTGGTCTTGCATGTTTTGGTTCTTGTCTAGCACAACTCCCAATGATTTAGTGGAATCAATGATGGGAGTGCAGTTGAGGGCAGTGAGGTTACAGAGAAATTTCACAACAGTGGTGGATTGCCTAGCAGGTGCAATTTATTTTATTTATAGAGTTTTATATAGCGCGGACGTGACCCTTGGGTATCAGAGCGCTTCACAGTTACATGAGGTACATTTGGAACACAGTGGGTATAGCAGCATTAATATATATAATATTCCGGTACATGACTTTCTTATCAGTTTCAGCAAAAAACTGATTATTTTTTTTTCTAGGACCTGATTAAAGAACACTGTGTACAGTATTACTATACAAATGGTTCTGATGTGCTTCCCGTGAGTTCTACATCAAAAACAGTTCACGATCGACGTTTGGGTATTAGCCAAGATGTTGATGATGAACAGTCCAGCCTAGGGAAGGAACTTGCTCATTAGGAAGAAGATCTTCACTTCCTTCTTGAATGTTGCTGTGTTTGGAATTTTTCTAATGTTTTGAGGGAGTGAGTTCCAGATTTTGGGGGCTATTCCGGAGAAAGCTCTGTCATACGTTTTCTTCTTCCGAAAGATGGGTGGTTTCAGCAGCAGCTCATAGGCACTCCTAGCTGGTCTGCTTCCCCCTGAGAGCTCAATTTTCTGAGCTAAGTACCTTGGTGTTTTGTAGTGGAGCGCTTTGTGGGTAGTACATGCCAGTTTAAGTTGAATTATAGCTTTGTATGGTAACCAGTTTAATGCTTTCAGGTGAGGGGAGATATGGTCGTATTTTCTAGATCCAGTGATGAGTCTTGCCGCCGCATTTTGACATGGTTTTAGTGGTGCTGTGGAAATTTTTGATAGACCTGGTAGAGTTGTACATCCGTATTCAATCCTAGAAATAACTAAGGACTGGACTGCCAGTTTGAGGTCTGCCGTAGAAATGAGTGGTTTCACTTTTCTAATCTAGTTCAGGTGAAACCGGGCACTTTTTGTCATTGACAATGGTGGGCTTTCATGTCTAGCGTGATTCCCAGTGATTTTGTAGAATCAACTAGAGTAGGGGTGCTGTTTAGCGCTGTGATCAGTTTGGTCCATTCCTTCACTTTTGTGGGGTTCCTAAGTGGTGATATTAATAGGAATTCCGTTTTTTGTGCATTTAGTTTCAGATGATTGCTAGTTAACCAGTGTAATGAAATTTTTAGGCCTCATTCATTATCTTTGTCTTCCAGTGACGATATCTTGATGTAGATCTGAGTGTCATCTGCGTACATGTGATAAGATATGCTTGCGTCTCGGAGAATTTCTGTGAGGGGTTTGACCTAAAGGTTAAATAGTGACGGAGATAGTGTTGATCCATGAGGGACTCCAATCGAATTTGGGCATGATGGGGATAGCGTCTGGTTGACCAGGAATCTTTGTGTTCTGTTCTGAAGGAAGGATTCAAACAATTTCAGAACAGTTCCAGATAGTCCCATCCTGTCTTGAAGCCTGGCTAGTAATTTTTCATGGTTTACAGTGTCAAAAGCAAACAACAGGCCAATAAGGACTAGTAGGCATGTTTGATTGTGCTCTACGGCCTTTAGCTCATCATCCACTATGTGTAAGATTGCTGTTTCCTTACTGTGGCCTGGTCTGAATCCGGATTGGCAGTCGTCCAGCAGCTTGTAATTGGCGATGTGATTGCTCAGTTGATTTTGTACACATTTCTCAATTAGTTTGCCATGTACTGGAATATTGGTTACTGGGCGAAAGTTATTTGGCTCTGCCGGGTCCGCTGTAGGTTTTTTGATGATGGGGAGGACTTGGCCTGTTTTTAGGCACTCTGGTATCCCTTGAGATAGTGAAGCATTTATTATTTTTGTCCATATAGGGACAACGATATGATTGATTCTTTTTAAGCATTTAGGGGGGAGGGGGGTCATTGTAGTGGTTATTAGGTTTGATATCCGAGAGGGTTTTGTCAATGGTATTCTGGTCATATAACTTGAAGGGTGCCAATTGTGCATTGTTTTTCAATCTATAATGATCGTTTGTCGTGGTTTCATTGCTCTGTGGTGGTAGTTGGCTGGGAAGGTTGTCGGCTGCCAACATAAGCGCTCTTTCTAGCTTGTTGGCCTTGTCAGTGAAGAATGTTTGAATTCTTCGCAGCTCAGTTGAGTTTTAGTAGTTTCTTGGGCAGATTTGGCCAACTTGTTTGATTGTTGCTTTAACATCTCAAATAATTTCCGCGGTCCGTTTTTGGTGTTGTCCAGTTTCGATCTAAAAAATTCCTTTTTGGATTTGAGTACCCTTTTGTTGTACTCGTTTCTGATTTTTCTGAGTTTTAAGCTGGGGGGGATGATGGGTGCTGTCTCCATTTTCTTTCTGCAAGTCTCAGTTTCTGCCTATCTTCATTCAGTGTCTCATTAAACCATGGATTTTTATCTTTCTCAGATATTCTTTTCAGTTTTAGTGGCATGGTGGAGTTGACTAATATTAGTCATTGACTTGGTGTAGTGCTCAGTGAGTTCGTTAACGTTCAGCAAGTTGTTAGGCGGATATTAGATCCTTCTCACATCTTGCTACTAGTAGCTGAATATTAGGGTCTTTGGTGTCCCGGGTCCACTTTTTCAGTTTGACAGGCTGCGCGGTCTTGCTCTTTTTAGGTCTCGCCTGACCCAGCGCATGCGCTGGTCTGGCGAGACTTATTGAGAGGGCTCCAAAAAGTGCTACCAGGCCAGCCTAGAGCTACAGTGCATGTGCGCGGGCACGCGCGCCGCACTTTACCGCGATTACTTTCACTTTCGCGGCCGCTTTGATGTTTGATCGTGATCGCGATCACTTTTGCGGCCGCACGGCCGCTTTGCATAGCCAATAGGTCTGGCTTTTGGGACCTTATAAGTATTTAGTTATGCAACTGTTGCATGGCTAAACACTTATAAGGTCCCAAAGGCGAGACCTATTGGCTATGCCAATGCTTGTTTATTGTGGGTATCAGGAAGTTTATGGCATGGTGATCTGACCAATCGCAAGGAACAATTGAGTGGACTGTAATATCTTTAATCCTTGAAATTACCCAATCTAGGTTTGCCCCTTTCGAGTGAGTTGGCTGTGTGCAGGCTTGAGTAAGGTTTAGATCTGCTAAAAAGTCCTTAAGTGCGTTGACCTGTTTGTCATTATTATCATTCCAGTGTAAATTAAAGTCGCCTTGGAATACGTTATTGGTGTGACTGTTAGAGTTAACTGTGATGATCTCCATTAACTGTCCTATGAAACTAGTATTATTGCCTGGTGGGTGTTAAAGCGCATGCAGGTTGCACCTTTGATTGTCTGCAGTTCTTATATTGAGACCTAGGTATTCACAAGATTCGAGAGGGTCAGATTGTATTTGGTTGACCTCTATATCCGATCGGTGTATGCAGACTATACAGCCATCTGTCTTTTTTAGTCTGTCTAATCTCACAATGTTATATAGAGGGGTCACCAGTAGGTCCATGAAAGGGGAGGAGGATTCCATAAGCCATGTTTCTGTTAGGATTGTTATGGCTAACGATGAGGGCAGCAATGTCTGAGGCATGTTTTGCTGCGCTCGACAGTTGAGCAGTAGGCATAGTAGTGGTTTCCCTGAGCTACTAGAGTTCATCTCTTGAGTATTGGCGGTTAGCTGGACTTGTAGGTTGTTAAGGTTGTGTTTCCTATTCTTAGGCCAGGATGTTCTATTAGCATCGATCGGGACTGATTCAATTTCCTCACCTCTGCTGCTAGCTTTAGGCTCATACGACCGCAGTATGGTTAAGGTTTCATAGTCTGATAAGTATTTAAGATTTCTGTCTGGTCGATTATGCCTATTTGATAATGGGATGGTTGTCTCTTTACTCTTTTCTTGAATATTATGCACTAATTTTTGGACTTGTTCGACTTTGGCGTGGGTGCTTACCGTGATTTCTAGTATTTGTTCCTTAGTTTGTATTGTGTTTAAAATGTCCTGTGACATATTGCCCACTTGTGTTTGAAGAGCTTCGATTTCTCTCTGAGTCTGAGGAGATATTTTGGGAGTACGCATCTGCCTATTTCGTGTTTTGTTTGTGTCCTGGTGCCTTAGAATTTCGGTTTCTTCAGTGTTCCCATTTTTGTCATTAGTTCGGGAGTTTGTGCCTCCTTTGTTTGTGGAGTGGGATGCGCTCCTTATGTCCTGAGCTCTTGAACTTACGCTACAAGAATATGAGTTTCGTAAGGTCATTGATGTAATTTGTGATGTTGTTGAGTGGGGTATGAGATGGGTGTTAGCTTGCAAATCCTTTAATTCTGGCTGGAGGTTCCCGTTGACTGTCCTACGTGTTGGAGAAGTCAAATCCTGAGATGGAGGCACTGATTCTTCTCGCTGTGGTGGTGTCGGGCGGTATTGGCATATGGTATAGAACAGGGGTCTCCAACCGGTCGATCGCGAGCTACCGGTAGCTCGCCGAACCCCCATTAGTAGCTCGCGCCTTGCATCTAAAAATTTTGTATCCTGTTGTTGTCATTTATTATTCTTGGGCCTTTTTTTACAGCCGTTGCCTGCCCTCACCAAACCCAACTGCTCAGATTGGTCTAACTGAGCTTAGTTGGAGCGGGGCAGGCCAAAGATGACGTCGCTAGTGCTGATCTCCTCCTCCAGCCCATGTTACCGGCCTTTCACAGCCCGGCACCGCCCTCATGATCCAGCACGATGTATGCTGGTGCAAAGAAGCAGGTCCTGGAAAAACCTGCTAGCATGCAGGTGGTGCAAGCAGTATTGAACTGCTAGGAACCAGCGCCACCTGCTTTTTTCTACCTTGCATCCTGGCAGAGAGAGAGCACAGCTGCTTCCTCTCAGACGCTCAAGAAGAGCTCTCCCTGGCAGGCCAGCACCCGCAGGTCTCAACACAGGGACAGGAAACATGGCGCATAGCGTGGTGCGATGGGCCCACTGACAACAGACACTGTATCCGGAGTGGTGAGCAGGGACAGTGAAGCGGTGATGAAGGGGTCCAAACACCAGCCAGGGGAAGGGAGAGAACAAAGACAAATGAGAAGGGTGGTCGAGGCAGGTCAGGCTGCGTGGAGTTTCGAGAAGGAGGGAGCTGTGAGAGGGAAGGGCGGAGGAGGAAGAAAGGCAGATGAGAGTGAGAGACAAGCGAGGAGCAGATCAAATCGGTAAGCATTATACCTCTTAATGCGCTGTTCTCCAGACTGGAGCTGTGATGTGTGCTTTCTGTACTATAATCGTGCTGCAGGTATGCCACGGGCACTTGAAGTATTGGGTCTTGTTAATAGTGAAGTATGAGCCTGCCTTGTCCCATCTGCTCCCGAACTACTAAATATATTATTGCTAATGCTAATTACATTTCTGGGGACTTAAGAGTGAAAGGGGCCCAAAGGATGCCTTCAGCAACACTGCCTGACAGTTTGGAAGCAGCCAAAATGACGACTAACAGACGAAATCGAAAATGTCTTTTTCCGCTTTCCAGCTCTGGGTTTTACATCAGGAGAAGCAGGGTGTTGCCAAGTTTCAGTTTCCTTTACCGAAGGCACAACATAAAAAAAATCCCCACGTCTGCACTCCGAAAAAGAATGTGAATTGCTCCACTCTTCAGAGCAGCTTTTCATTTCTGATCCAGTTTTAACTCTTTCAATCCCTTCTTTGGACAAGCCATTGACAGCATAGGCATGCTCGTCAAAATTATAAATGTGTTTATATTTAACATTCAGGGATAGTGATGTGTGTTTTCAATGTTTAACACAGCAGCAGCTCACTAACATTACTGCAAATAATCTCTGTGCCACCATCACATTTCTAATATGTGATGTCCTTTTTCGATCTATTCTAAATGAAGAAACATTTTTATGGATGTTGCATGAAACATAACACAACATTTCTCTGCAAATACTCTGTAATAGACTCACACAACAGCCACATTCAAAATAAAAGAAAGGAAAATGATATATAAATCAATCGGTTTAAAAATAATTAAAGGTCATCCAGGCAAGGCTCTCTGCAGAACAACGCTGGCTGTATCAGGGAACCTGAATGGTTGGAGCTCTGGGCCAGAGCCCATTTTGTCCATGCCTTAAAACGTCTCTGTTCCCAGTGCGTGTGGCATTCAACACTAACACTGCAGCAGAGTTCTGGATCATGGACAGACCTGGAGTATTCTGAATAAAACCCTTAATTAATCAAACTAGTTAAAAATTATTTAAAGCTGAACCAGGATGGGACATTTTAAAACTGTAATAAAAAAGAGTATGTGGTGAAGGAGAAATAATTGAGGTTGTTCACAATAAAATGAGTCTTTTTTTAAATCTAGTGACTGCACATCTAAGATAAACTTCAATAATTCACATTTGGTATGGAATATATGTTGAGGTTTAACTTTTGCAGTGCGTGAACAATTAGATCGAGGATAACAAAAGCAGGTCGTAGGCTTGTATCCGGCAGTATTTCGTTACACTTTCCAGGAATGCTTCCAAGCAAGACAAACTTTTGCTTCAGGTAGCACAACCTGCAGCTGTCTATAGCTTCAAAAGAGGGAGAGTGCCCCCTTTTCTTCAAACCACCATATGGGCTTGGAAGAAATTAGGCTTAAAGTCAATGAAACTGGGCGTGGGAGGGGTCTCTCGAAAAAATGTGCGAGTTTCCTAGCCTTCAGTAGCTCACGACAATTTTCGCTGCTCAGATGTAGCTCTCACTACAGAAAAGGTTGGAGACCCCTGGTATAGAATTTTCACCTGTCTCGGTATCCCTTCTGTCCAATGTGCCTCCTGTTAACGTTGTGCCTCCTGGTATCATTGTAGGTAGTGGATCTAGGGTTTCTGAGTGTTGAGAAGTCTGTGGTGGTAGTGTTGGTGGTGAGTAGGATGGCTGCTTATGTGGTCCGGTGTTGATTAGAGAGCCTTGCGTTATCTACACACTTTTAGCATTGAAAACAGGTTGTCGAACTTTTCTAGCTCGTTGTTAGCTGTTTGTATAGGTACAATACCGTTTTTGTAGATAGTTATGCATAGATCCGCTCTTAGTCTTGGTGACGGGACGATCATAAGTTTTGTGCCATATGGGATGTTGCTTATATTTTTTATGTTGAGCATCTTCGTAATGACAGTGCACCATTTAGCCATTTTTCTGGTGAAAAATATCAAGTTATTAATAATTTATGCCTTTGTTTAGATTGAAGTAGGGGTCAGAGATCAGCGTGTCTGGGTATTTTCTAATTAGGTTGTGTTTGAATGTTTTTGGCTGCATTCTTAGATAGGTTAGTTGGGTACTTTGACAAAGGAGTTTATGCCTGCTGATTCTAAATTGGTTCTAACCATATTTACTGAAAAATGTTAAATACTTCTCCGCGGTGTTCCTGCAGTGGTGACCTCACTTAGATGTCATTACCTGTCTCTCGCTCTTGCAGGTCTATTGTCGTTCCTGTAGGTAGGTGTCTTTCTTCTCCTTTGTTTCCATGTGTCCCAATGTGATGTATCCTCTTGCCCCCCTGGGTCTTACATTGGTTTCTGTAATCTTTTTGTACCTTAATTATGATCGTTTGGGAATTGTCCTTCTCTGGAATAGGTTAGGGTGTGTGGAGAACGTACTATTCCATGTCATTTCACCAACCACATTTCCATTTATTTGAGTTATACTGAGCCATTCCAAGATGGCTGCCGTTTTTGTGGTTTAGGCTCTACCTAATGGCTGTGAGGTCCATTTCTATTTCTGTGCCCAATCCTCTTTCTGTTGCTCTTTCCAGGTTGCTGCCAGTTTGGAGGTTGAGCTGAGGTATTAGGAGGGAGCAATCCTTTACTCAAGATGGCCCAGGCAGTAGGTAGAGAAAGAAAGAAAGGCTCACTTGTGTAAAGAGGAAGTAGGTAAAAAAGGAAAGCAACGTGTGTACGAAGGAGGACGATGGTTTTAAGTACATTGTCTGCTTTGGTAGAAAAGGAAAGCAAGCATCACGTGTGTATAAAGGAATACGGTTGCTGTACATTGTTTGCTTTGTATTGCGTCACATCGCCTTTAGGTCCGTGGCGGCCGCCATTTTAAAGTCAGGCAGTCAGCAACGCGGTGCAATGCCGCCTTACGGGGAGAACCCAATTATTCACGAGGGAATAAGTCATTTAGCGGGATTAGAACTGCACTCACGCAGTGCAGGGCAGAGTAGCTTCGCCACGCTGATGCCCGGCTCAGCACTCGAGACGCAAGTCTCCTGGGGGCATCAGATCAACGATGCGGTCGATGCGACAGAAGAGAACCCCACGCATCGGCTGGTGTGCATCGCGTCCAGCGTGGCTCCAGCCGGGAGAGTACACTTGCACTTGTTGAGTCGCCTGTCCAGTCGCCAGCTCCTGGGGGCATCATATCATCCGGGGAGCCGGCCCAGCAGGAGGGCGATGCTGCAAGAGAGAGAACCCCACTCATCGGCGGGTGTGCGGCGCGTCCAGCGGGGCACCAGATGGTAAAGACACCTGCAGTCGCCGAAGTCAACGAGCGCGATACTGCTCAGAGGACTCCACACGCTCGGCTCATCGTCTGGCGCTGACGGGACGAAACTGGGTGATCGCCGCTCCAAGATGCCAAAGGTGAGCTATCAGCTGTCTCCCAGGCGACCACCACAATGCTGTGGTGATGTCGCAGGTCCCGCAGCGCTCCTGCATATAGCCCAAGCGTCAAGCAGGAGAGGGGATGGCGCGCTGGATGATCCTCTTGGGGTAAGCCAAACTTTCCTGTTCCTTATGATCCGGCTTGTTGCAGAAGTCAGGCGGGTGGATGGCGGGGTTTGCAGGGGGATTTAAACCGATTTGGTTATCCCCAACCCAGGAGCTCTTGCAGAGAGCCCCTACTTGGCGGCCATCTTAGCAAATAATGAGGAGGAAGTCGGTCTTGAGGGCGTTTAATTTGAGATGGTTGGAGGTTAGCCAGTTTAGGATTTTGAGAAGGGTTCCATTGAGAGATTTGATGTCATCAGGCGAGGAGAGTTTCATGTAGAGTTGGGTGTCATCCGCATGCATACATGTGATATTGGATGTTGGAGGCTTTCACAATTACAGTCAATGGTTCAAGGAAGAGGTTAAAGAGTGTGGGGGAGAGTGAGTATCCTTGGGGAACACCCAGTGTGCAAGGACTAAGGTTGCATAGAGACTGGTTGGATTTGACTCTTTGTATTCTGTTGTTGAGGAAAGAGGAAAACCATTTAAGGACCGTGCCTGAGAGCCCCATCCTGCGTTCCAAGAGGTAGAGTAGATTGTCATGTTTGACAGTGTCGAACACAGATGAGAGATCGAGTAGAATTAAAAGGCAAGCTTCATTTTGGTCAAGTAAGGTGAGGGCGTCATCCAGTATGTGAGTGATGGCCGTTTCAGTGCTGTGGCCAGTGCGGAAGCCCGATTGGAATAGGTCGAGAAGCTGTAATTGCTCAATATGTTTACGTAGTTGTTCAGGAACACATTCCTCCAGCAGTTTTGCCAGGGTGGGCATGTTTGTGATTGGCCAGTAGTTGTTCAGGTCAACTGGGTCAGCCGAGGGTTTTTTGAGAATAGGAAGCACTAGACCAGCCCTCAGGCAGTCCGGGATCTCACCTTGAAGAAGTGAGGCGTTGTATGATCTTGGACCAAAGTGGTGTTAGTGATCCTATCATATCTTTAACCCCTTCGGTGCTCATGACGGAACGGTTCCGTCATGAGCCACGGTTGAGCTGTGCTCATGACGGAACCGTTCCGTCATGACCACGCCCGCGCAAGATTCCGTCAGCACAGCGGCGGAATTTGCGCAGCATGGAAGGGGTTAAAGAAGTTGGCGGGGGGGGGTCATTGAAGTGATTTGAGGATTTAAGGGTCTAGAGAATATTGAGGATGGTAATGTCATTGGGGGGAGTGAATTGACTCCATAAAGCATTGTTTTTGAGGGAGAGGCAATGAGGCGAGGTCTGGGTTGTGGAGACAGAGGAGTCAAGAGAGGGCGAAAGATTGAGTGCAGCAGACCTAAGATCTGCTTGGATTTTGTTCTTCTTATCAAGGAAGAATTCAGCAACCGCATCAGTTTGGTTGCGGGCGAGAGAGGTGCTGAGATTGGGTAGATGTATTGTTGGATTGAGATTTAATCAGCTCAAAAAGACGTTTCGGGCGATTTTTGGCTTTGTCCAGTTGGTATTTGAAGGAGTTGGCTTTCTCTGATCTAATGAGTTTGTTATATCTACTTCTTTTGATTCTTAGTGTTTTTAGAAGATCCGAGGAGGGAGTGGATCTCCAGGTGCGTTCCGCCTGTCTTTGAAAGGCTGCTTGGGTGGGTGGCACAACCAGTGCTGCAAGCCCACTAGCAGCATTTGATTTCCAGGCCCTGGGCACACACTCTGCACTTTACTAGGGACTGACTAGTAAATCAAATAACCAATCATGGAATCACCAATCCATGACACAATTTACACAGGGAGCATATGCACTTTAGAACTGATCAGCAGTGGTTAAGTGCCCAGAATCCTAAAACCACCAACAGCAGGGCATGAAAAAATAGGAAGAAGCAAAACGTTTGGGGATAAGCCTGCAAAAAGGGCAATTTCCAACACTAATTGACAGCATCATGCGAATACACAAGCTGGTAATATCACTATTGAACTTGGTCTGAAAATACAGAATTTCCGCTAGGTCACGCTGCTAATCCTGTGTGGAAAGACAGATTGTTGATGAGAATGCAACCTAACTGGTTTTGAAAGATACTCCATGAATTAAAGTTGTTCGTAAGCTTTCAAAATCGGTGATTAACATGGTTAAAATTTTGTGGGTGAAAATAGATTTTTGAGTAGCAAAAAAATACAGCAAGTGAGAAAGTTTCCTACAAGGAGCAGTTGCCTTCATAAGCAAGGAAAAGAGAACATGTGGAACAGGCATCCGGACTTTGACTGTTGGTACTCATGGGATCTGGATTGAAATCTTAAATCGTGATTACAAATATTACCCCAGTATAGGCAGCTGCAACATTTATCTTTAATGTAATCCTCACCTCTCTTTCATGTATGAAAATGCTATCTCTTTGACCTAGTTAAACTAAGAAAATATTTTTAATAAAAAAATATGTAATGTGGGGCCTCTACCTTCAGAACAGACTCTGATCTAAGCAGATGTGTGTTACCAGGGTGAGGGGGTCGAAAGCCTTGATTTCACAGTTAAAACATTCTTTTGCCAAGCAATCTTTATTCTGAGCACAAATGCAATTTTTACAGGTACCTGTGAGTATCGTCAGATACCTTCCTGGAAACCTAAATGCAAATTTCACATTTTTAGGAAAAAATGGAAATACTTCTTCCAAGAAAAGATGGGTCACTTTTCGGATCTTTCCGGAGTCCATTTTATATCTGTGATGATCGAGCACTGGAAGAAATCGGTTTATAAATAAATGGATGTTATAGTCCACAGGGTGTTGGTTCTTGGCAACCCTTTGTGTGTAAGACTTCCCTTCGTGCTTTACTGGGGATAATCCAGCAGGACTCTGCTATGTGACAAAATAGTTTTAGGGAAGGTTTCACAGTCTTCTAAATGTGCAATCATGTTGCCCTCTGCCAGCCTCCCACTATATCAGCTGGTCAGCCCTTAATGGATTGTCCTATCCCCTGGATGAAATGTTGACGTTCTCCAATCCCAATTCTTTTTTTCTGGAACTTTGTGCTGAGGTGCACCCTAAAGTATCAATTAAAAAGAACATAGTTTGCACATTCCATTTCACAGATAAAGTGATACACAAATCACCATGGTGTTTTCTCAAAAAAGAAAAAGCTAATCTTTTTTTTGTTTTGCTTCTTTTTCTTTATTTTTCAGTTTATTTCATACAGTGATCAATCGCCCAGCATAATGGGGATTTGCTCCATCCTACATTATCAAGGCAAGCTTTCACAGTCAAGGCTCTAACATAAATTATATAATCGAAATCAAGCATATGTTTGGGCACTTCCAGTGCTTAAAATCACTATTATAATGTTGACTTCCGTTAAGGTAGTCTTCTCTATTTGTTCTGTGTGCAAAGACTCAGTCTTGCCCTGACTACCGTGCCATCCTGCACTCCCTAATAACTAATTTAAAGCTTGTGCTGGCATACTCTGAGAAATGCTTAATCTGAATCTGGTACAGCAAAAAGGACTGTGTCAGGGTATTTACACCTTCTGTGAAGCCCGCCTGTAATTCTTTCAAGATGCTGAGGTGACGCACTCTTGCACGCAGTTTCCTACACTTTTTAAAACAGCTTAGCATCTGCATTTGGGTATGTGATGGCGCTAAAGAAGGCGGAGTGTGTGATTGAAGTGGACAGTGTTGGTTCATGCCAGGTGGGAATTTAGAGGCTTTGGGGATATGTTGGAGGGAAGGCTACCAGACAGGGAAATAGCATTGGAGACCCAAGAAACCATAGGACCTGGAATAATCTGTTTCTTCTATTAAAGACGATACCGACTAAATCAAGACCCAGGGTTTCCCCAGCTTTTAAATGGTCAAAACCAGTTCAGCCTTCTACAGTAAATGGATGTATTGGGACATACCTTGTCAAATAACCCTCTGAGGCATCACTTGCTTCAGTCTCGCCATTGTAAAAGCTCGATAGGAAAGGTCTCCCAAACCATCACCAGGACACTGATACCTGCATATTGGAGCACAATGACTATCCAGTGACTTAAACTTTGAAATCTCTGAGTCCTTTACCTTTAATAATTCCTTGAACTTCTTCCAGATGAAAACCCTGGTCTCTTTCTTCTTCTAGAAGATAATCGCCCTTGGATCGGCTGTTAATTAGGCTTGCCATTGTCAGTAGAGAAGCTACCAGCACAGTCTTAGCCCTACAGTATTGTGATCAGACCATCACTAAACAGATTTGCCCTTCTCATGGATAAGCAAACAAGTCCTTATCTCCTCCAATAGTGTTGGGTATACCAGACGAACCTGCTCTGTTATCTAAAAAGACGGGGATCTATGTGCCCAGTGCATTACGTTGCACTTGCTTTATTAAATCCATATTGCCCAGGTACTACTTCAGGTTTTTTGCTTAGCATGAGATTTTACGTTGATACAAAAGTGCATTTTTAGGGAGGAGCTATAATTAAGTTGCAATGTGATCTGTGGCTAAGTGAAAATATGGCTTAATTGTTAAGTAAAGATGTGACATATCTGTTGAGTTGAGATGTAGCCTACGGTCTAAAGATCAAGTGCTGACTGTGGAAAAGGGAGACTAGAGTTTGTTTCAACTTGACCCAAGGTACTTGGTTATGCAAATCACTTAATTTTACTGTGCTTTAGTTGGCTCCATTTGTTTCAAAATCTGTAGTGCTTACAAACATGATCACACCAGAATAAAATGTAGTCTAAAAACCTGAACATCTAAGACGGGGACCTTGGCAACTCCATCTGTTTCCTTCTCACAAACAATGCCTGATATATGTGGTTCTGAATGGAAATGCTTTGTAAAGGCTTTTATTTCTTTCTTTCAGGGTTTCCCCCTTTCCCTGAAGCCCACTCCGCAGTGGTTCCTGGCGAGGACCCTCCTCCCTACTCTCCGATGACCAGTCCAGATAGTGGCAGTGCTCCCATGATCACCTGCCGTGTCTGCCAGTCACTCATTAATGTGGAAGGAAAGATGCACCAGCACGTGGTGAAGTGTGGCGTGTGCAATGAGGCAACGGTGAGGATACCCTTTGGCGTGGGAGTGTGGCGCTACCATAGCATGCTCTGAGACTTAATATTACATCGCTTAGCATGTTTTATCAACCACTGGAGAATGCCCTATCAACTCAAAATCTGCAATGTCCTCCCCCCTTCCCCCCCTCCAGTGCCTGCATTATCAGCCGCTACCCCCTGCAATAGGGCATACCATATCACCCCATTACATGTCCAATAGCCCCTGCGGTTCTGGCTATGTCACTTACTATTAACCCTATAATTCTTCCTGGGGCCTTCTGCCATATTGTACAAGGGGCCTGCCATAAAGGGCCACTTCAGACCCTTTCTTTACTACATTTGACATCAGCAGTATTCTTCCTGGGGGCTCTCATGCCACCCTTCCTGGATCTATTGTATTTTAATGTCTTGGGCTTGCCATAAAACCCTACCCCCAGTGCATAAACAATCGCCTACCTAGAAACATCTTCATCAAAAATACGTCCTTCCTCATCCTTCTCTGATGGCACCTGCCTTGTTACCCCATTGACTTTTATCTCTCTCTCCTGCCATGTCACCCCAGGGGACTTCCCCTGTTTGACTCGAGAGCTCCGCATTATCATTGCTGTGGCTGTACAAATCACCCACTGATAAATTCTAATCTCACCCCCCCCCCCCCACTAGTTCCCAACTCAATTGAGCTTACCAACACTCGTAGCAGTTTCTTCCCTCCGGGCCTGCTGTAACTATGTACCATCCATTAGCCGGGCTTGTCTTTTCGTCCGCTCGCCCAACACGTGGTCTGACTTATTGGCCCCACCCCTTTGGGGAAAGTGTTGTTCACCACCTTTTTTGTAGTCTGGCTTTTAGTTTTTCAAACTCCATTTCCATGTTTTCCACCCTATGTAACCTGTCTTATAACACATAAACTTAACATCTGAGGCCATTTGTTTTAACTAAACCCCCAGCCCCTTCCAGTCAAGTCTGTGCCATAGTCTATAGTCCGAGTTGGTAATCCCTACCTAAGGCCATGACTGTTCACCCTTCTCCAGAGCCCTGCCTTTTCCCTGGGAGGGCTTGACATTTCGCTCCGGTTCCCTATGCCACATCAGGCCCTGTCTGTGCCCCTGAGACGGAGACTGCCTTTGACCCTACTCTCTGGGCCTGCCACTGCAGATCTTTATTCTCATGTCCCCAGTCTCTGACATCCCATACCACGTACCTGTTTCACTAAGAGGAACCTTTTTGTCACTTTGAGTGGCTTTGCTTAACCCATACCGTCTACTGTATCACTGTGTGGATATTGCTGCTTTAGTCACATGGCTTGCCTTCTTTCACAACTGAGGACTAGACTCATCCTCCCTAGCTTGCTACAATATCACTCCATCCCGAGGATGGTCTTTTGATCACCTATCCTTTCAGTCATCACCCCATGGTCCTGCCTGAGCACCATACTGGAGATGCCTGGTCAACCTACCAAGGCCGGTCATTCCATCCCGTGAGATCATATGTATTTTTCACACCTTCTGCCTATATATGCACCAAAAAGCACCCTCGGCCATCTGTGCTGTTATGGTCATTCTCTGGACATTCAGACCCATCCTTAGTTTGCCTAGTAAGTCCAAGACTCTCCATCTCCAATGACCACCTCCAACCTGAATTCTCAATTCCTAGTTTTTGCGCTGTTACTCCCAGGCCCTACATCAACAGCCACTGGGGCCTTCCGTATCAGATATATGTTACACAATTCCTCATTACACCCATCTCCCTCTCCCCACTGCAATCACGCTTCCATTGTCTTTATTGTTTTATTGCAGGGCTTTTCTTAACATAAAAGCCATTAGACTGTTACACTGTTTTATATTGATCTCGGTTTTTATCCTGTTAACTTACTAATTTTTACGTTCATAGCCAATCAAGAATGCCCCTCCAGGCAAGAAGTATGTGCGCTGCCCATGTAACTGCCTCCTCATCTGTAAAGTGACATCACAGCGCATAGCGTGTCCCAGGCCATACTGGTAAGTGGCCTGCTCCATACTATGGCCTATTCTGTGGCCAGGTTTGTCCGTGAGATCCTCGTTAGAGATCCCACGGTCTGCAAACGACATTGGTTATACTGGAGTCTGTGCTTTAGGATTATACTTTTATTGTACTGTAGTTAAAAAGGGGTGCTAAGTAGTCCCAAAGACAACACTGTCAAAACAGTTTTAAAAGCCAGCAGTCTACCTAGGGTGGTTCTCATTACGATTCCTCTGCATGCAAAGATTTTAATGCATTTAATGCACAAGGGGTCTCTTTTGCTCCAACAACGCAGAATTAAGAGAGGTCCCCCTGAGAAATTAAGAATTACCAGAAGTATCTCTTTTTCCAGGTCCGATACACCTGGTCATTCCACATTTTGATCCAGATGTTCACTCAGATTTCTCTTGGTTTCAGAATCCGAAAGGTCTGGAAGGAAGTAAACCGATCCACAGGTCCCTTGGAGCTCATATTTCTGATGGGGCTGGTCCTCCTGTAATTGGCCCCATCGTAATTAATGTGGCCTCTGAAGAGGGCCTACTCTACTTCTTCTTAAGGAGTACTGGTTTCCTAAGTCTCCTTCAGTATCTCTTGGTTTCAAGGATTGAACATCAAGATGAAAGCTCCGCAGTAGGTAGTGGCTGGCGGTGCAGCACAACACATAATTACTTTAGAGTGAAACACTGATTTAAAAACAAGTTATTTTTATTATACATAAAAAGATCACACTACAAAATATACTCCAAAATGTTAAACCCAGCTCTAAAACCAAGGCTTAGGTTAAGTTATTCACTTTTGTGTGATTCGGCTGATAATCATTATGGCAGCCTCTGCTGAGACTAAAATCCAATCTGACTCAGTGCACCATACACTGTGGTGAGAGCAGTATCATATTACATTCAGATTCCTCAGTCAGAAGGGTTCACCTTGATTCTGTCCTGTCCCAGATTTTCAAGAGATATTGCATGATGGGGGAAGGTGGGCGACCACTCTGTTGACACACTGATATGTATGGTATACTGGCAGCAATGCATGCTGTGCTGAAATAAGCGCCTCCAGGGTTCATGCGAGCTGTGGAATAATGTAGTGCGGTTGGCACACCACCATGTGAGGCACTGTACCCAGCATCACCTGCTCATATAAAGGCAAGTCTTTTTTTCCATTGGACGTTTATCAAGAAGCTCGGCAAATACCCACTCCTCTTCTTAGCAAAGGGGAGGTCAGTAACCATTTAACTGTGAAGCTGAAGGTTAACAAGCCTACAGAGAAATGTAGCTTTTTGGTTCCAATTTGTGCACAATCTAAAATTATAGGCATGCAAGCAAAGATTATTCAAAATGGAATCTTACGTAATATTCATGAATTTCTTCACCCTTGTGCGTGATCAACAAGAATACATAACAGAAATGTTTTTTCAGGATTTAAATAATGATGGCTATTTAACTTTGCATCTTTTTCAGTTTAGACAAAAATAAAACATATAAATATAACACTTGGCTTCTATGTAAAGGAAACACTTGGGAAGGTAACTCTTAAGAATGACGTTTTATGCTGCCACTTTGAGAGCTAGGCTGCTCCAGAATTCAGCAATGCAAGGACTCTCATGCTCTATTAATGTTTCTGCTGTGTAAGCAAATTCCATAAACCTTGGGGAAATATTTTAATTAAAGCTTGTATTTTACTCCCCTCTGTATCGTTTGATGCTTTCCTATAGTTGAAACATTTTGTGTGTGCAAGTAACCAGTTTTTAGCCCTTTTTTTCTAAAGTTGTATTTTCCTCTACCTTTTTCTCAGTCAACTTAGTAGACTGTTTGATAAGTGCACTGCTTGTGATGGGGGAAAAATTAATACTGTAGGTCAATACCCAGTTTCTAAATATTACCCTGTAGCCTGAGAGGGCATCAACTTGGGCCAAGCTTTGCGTCCTTCTGGGATGCTCTGGTTCCTTATCTGAGACTAACTGGTCCTATCCCAGCAAAAGGGGCAGGAGAGAGCACTCCACTTGCTGGGGTCACTCAGAAGGCAGGTGCATGACCACAACCTTGGCGTTCACCCTCAGCAAAGGCTTTTGTTGAGGAGATCCTAGAAAACAGGAACAACAGTGCCTCTCTCTCAAGATGATGCAGACCACCATAAGATTGTCTGGTTCCGAAAGCGTCCCTGGTTCCTCAAACTGGCACACTCTTCCTGCAGTGCTAGTTGTCCAGTGGGCACAAGGCCTAAGCTTGGAAAAGCTCCAGCTAAGCCCACATGTTAGACGTGGCTCTAAGGAGCCATGAAGATCATCACCTCAGAGAAGTCCTGTGCCAGCATGTTTGAGGCACTTTCCAAATAGGGTTTGTAGATATGTCTTCCTAGAGATATTATAAAGCAAATAAAAAATCCTGTTGCAATGTGTATTCTCCAAAGTAGCCTGATCCATTTTTTCAAAGCTCTCTCCTATTGATGACCTAACTTCTTAATGATTCATCATGGTGAGAGCTGCAGCCAAATCCTGTAGCCACATATCTTCTACTCCACAGGCAGATTCAATCTCCATAACCCCATGTGCTGCCTTGGCGGCTTGCTAAAGTAGTTTCTACCCAATGAGAAAACACAATGGATTGTTTTTATTCCCCTACTAAACATTTTATAAGAGTTGTGAGAAGATTTTCAAGGTTGCAGTGGGAGGTTCACCTTTCCAGTCACATAATGCTTCATTTGATTCACGATCTGTCTGATGCAAATGTATCCTCTACTTTAGCATTACTGTTTACTGGGTTAAGTACTTGCTGCTGAAATATTGACTTGCAGATCATTAGTTCGAACCTCGGTGAAGCTAACTTAAGATTTCCTACTTTGAGGTTGATCAATGAAGTACTATCTGTGATTTACATGATTTAGAAATGTCAAAAACTGCAGTATTAGGCCGTTAGAAGGTGGTTCTGACACTATGGGCCGCCCGGATTTTTTGCTTTTTGAGCACCTAATTGTTGAGCTTTTACTGTGGGGGAGCGTCATAAGTTGGGACTCACCCACACTGAACTCCTAATGAAAGAGACTGCATGGGGATTTTACTGGTGTCCCCCTAGCTAGACCAGGCCACTGCGCGCAGCAGCTGGAGTAAGGGACACCGGGCTGGTTACATGCAGACACATGTGTACATGCATGTGCACACGTGCAGGGGAGATTCCTAGCGTGCGCATCTAAGGAGCAGGTGCAGATAGACTGGTGTGGAAGGACTTATGCAGAATGGGGTGGTGACATGGAATAGGCTTTATACACTGGAAAGAAACCTGCCAGGGAAAGTCAGTGTGTTTAACTGGGGTCTTCACTTCATTATTCCCTTATGGGGATGTGGAGCCCATGGGCTAGAATAACTTTCCTAAGGCCTACAGATTCCAGACATGCACTAAAGTCCACTGTAACGGGTGTGAGAAGAAGTATTCTGCGGAGTCAAAAGTTATATTTGTACTGCTTTTGGGTCATTCAGAAATGTCATATTGCCCCTCATAATCGGGACCTGACTGGGGTCTGGCCTGGCAGGTTAGATTAATGACCTTTCTTCCATCGGCTAAGGCCTCCTCTCCACGAAGAGAAGATGGGTGGGGCTACAGGCTCATCCATCAGCAGCTACCACTGGGTGCCAGGCACCAGGCTGCACCAAGGAGGGAAGGCAGCGAGGAGGGGGGAAGGGGCTTTTTCAGAGACCATGTGGCAAAAGACCCTGGACTACGCCATTTTGAACAAACCCAGAGGCTGGGAAGGAAGGAGGGAGCAGGGGCAGTGAAGTGATGTGGCTGTTTGATAGGACAAACCGAAACTTCCTGCCAGCCCCCTACTCAACTTTTAAAAAGTGCTTGCACAGGAAGAGAAGCTCTCTCTGGGGTGTGGTCTGCTGAAGCAGAAGGTGCTGGAGCCTGGCACAATGGGCAGTTGGAAGGAGGAACCCCCTGACTGCCCCAGGGTCCTGAACAGCGCTAGGAGAAGAGTCTGGGACCAGAGCGCAGAAGCAGGGGACTCTGTGCAGGGAGAAGAGAGGTCCAGGAGGAGAGCAGGTGAAAGGCGGCACAGGGAGCCAGTGAAGACCGCTCCCTGCAGAGTGCACCCTCCTGGAGACGGAAGGCGAAGGAGAGTGCTCCCAGTAGCTGGGGAGCGCCACCAGGAGCAAGAAGAGGCCAAAAGCAGGAAGATCGGACCCCTGGGGGCTGAGATATGCCCCCCAGAATGTGAGCGACCTTTGACCTGTGGCCAACCGACGGCGAAGCGCGTGGGGCTCCGCCGCCGGTTCAGAGAATGTCCCCGGGGTGGGTCAGGTCCCGGGGGCTGCCCCCCAAAGAAGAAAAGTCGGGGAGCACAGTTGCGCTCCCCGTGAAAAATGCCCCCGCGGGGTGCCAGGAGCCCACCCTGGGTCGCGCCCCCCTGGTCATGGGGAGAGGGGCCCGGGATCCCAACTCCGGGCCCTGACGAAGCCGGGGAGCGCCGTTGTGCTCCCCGTGAAGAGGATGGTGCGGAGGAGGAGGAGAGGGACGTGTCGTCACGCGTCCCCTCTCTGGTCCGTAACTAAGCTGTGGAGAGGCGGAGGGGGCCCGGGACCCCATCTCCGGGCCCTAAAGTGTGGACGGAGGAGAGGGGGAGTGCTGCTGCACTCTCCCGAGGTCCGCCTAGACTGACCTGAAGACGAGTGCCGACTGCCACGGCAGCACGTGAGGGTGCTGGCCAGGCGGGGAGCCGGCGGGAGTCACCCGGGGTGAGCTCCCTGGGTGGCTCTCTACCCCAGAAGGCAGACGGGGTCCCGGGTGGGACCGGGGCCCCGAAAGGGCACAGCAGAGGTGTAAGGGGCCTGGGTGGGACTGGGCCCCCGAAAATGGGAATGAGCGGCCGGGGGTGGGCTCCCCGAGCCATAGAACTTACATGAGGGTCCGGGTGGGACCGGATCCTCCAACGGGCAGCCAAAGCAGCTGGAGGCCCACATCGCAGCTCTTCCCAGAGCAGCGGGAGAGTCCCTGTTCAACCATGCAAGAGTTCCCATAATGCCTTGCAGGCCAGGACCGGCCTGCAAGGTAAAACCAGCGTTTTCACTGCTTTTGGTGGCCCCCGGAGAGTGGGGTCACCACTACATGTGTGCCAAGGTGCCGGGGGAGCTGCAGGAGAACGCAGTTTCCCCCCAGCACGAAAGATGGAAGTCCCTCCCTAAGTCTCATGGGGACTTGAGAAGAATAACCACTCAAGGGCTTAGCCAGCATTTTAATTTCTCTTGGGGCTGGAACTTTTGTTCTACAGCTGGAGGATATATGAGAAGTGTATCAAGGAGTGAAGGGCATCTCCTGGAGGTGAAGAGGTGTAATTGCACAGTAGTGCATTTACTAATGTTATTTCTTTCAGAGGGACTGAAGGTCACGTGTGTAATGTGAAGTACCTGTTTGAGGTGATGTCATAAGCAAAGTGGAGTTATGTTGTCAGACATTCCTGCTAGGGTGTCTGGTTCTATATGCATAATCCTATGATTTTATCTGTGATGCCCTTAGGGGCTGTAATTGCAATGCATTCTAATGATCCACAAATGTGATGAGTACTGTCATTCTAAAGTGTTGCTTAAACCTGTATTCTTGCTGCTGCGCTTAGGTGTAGAACCCAGACTGCTAGCCCTTAGGATATAGAGGTGCATACTTTATGGTCAGTAGGAAATGCTCAGTCAGGCTTGTGTCACCAAGGCAGGGTTACCTCTTTTAAATGCTTGTTGAGATAATGGGGGGGAGGGGGGTCGCCACTGGGATGGTGCCAGTGCGCAGGGCCCTCGCTCCAGGTTATGTTCAACCAACTGCATTGGGGGCGAGATGATGTGCATACATGGGAGTGGTGGTACTAGACCCCCCGCCCGGGAGGGGTGGAGATGTTACTCCATGTCACAAAGTAATTCCAACAGCTTATGTATGTTTGTAAATTGGTGCATAGTATTGAGTAGGGTGTGTGTCTAATAGATGTACTCTTACTTTTAAAGCAAAGTACAGACTGGACAATCAATTATTGAGTGTTATTTCTGCGCACCTGCAAATGGCGATTACTAGCCCGCACCACCTCCCTTGAGTAAGCCTCAGACTGCTCTGCAACGCTACTCTCTGAGAGTCGGGCGCTACAATTGGGTGTTTGGTTCCCAGTGAAGGACAAATGTAGTCATGTTATTTGTGCAGACCTCACAGATGCTACCTCGTTTTCCAACATAGGCACTGTATAATTTAAGCAAGTTGTTATTCCTCCAAGACTCCTCTAGACGTGAAAAGCAGTTGCATGGATGCTTCAGGGAAGAACCTGTTTTCGATAACTTGTGTACTACCAGAAAAGCTGAAAGCAGAATAAAATAACAAACCGGCGTTGCAGATCCAACAGACGATATAGAAATATTTAAAATCGCCACCAGGTGCATCCACAACTGAATGGGCATACTGTATGTGTTCTATAGACCTCTGTAAGGCATATTTTCGCCTCCCTATTGACCAAAAAACACAGAAATTAAAGTTTGTTGTTAGGGTAAAAAAAATGCATCGCAGTAATAGCAACCCATTTCAGGAAAATTATGACCTGCCTTCTCATTTATAGACAATTGACTAATCCTGCTGAATTCTCATACGAAAGTAGTATAAAATTGCCAAATGATGTCTGAAGTCCTCCAGCATCTGGGGATCACAGTAAATCTCAGCACTACAGTTTCTGTCCAATTCAAGGACCAAATGCCTGGGAGCAATGTTGATCCAAAGGATTGTAAAAAACTTTCAAGAGTGCTGACTCTGACTGTTACATCCAGTCAGAGTTTCAGCTCTTCTGTGCTCAAGGGCATCTTGCATTCTTGTCTTGCCTCATTCATAACTGCAAATAAGACCATTAGGAAAGTCTTGCACATCGGTTTTGTTAGAGGTCTGTCGCTTATGAGGACCAGCAGGATTAGCTGATAATTTCAGTTTCTATCAAATCTCTTACCTCATGTACCCTGGGGAATCAAATTGATCTAAGTGACTACCAGATGTTTGCATTGACTCACCTTCTTTATTTAACTAAGTCAGTCTTCCAACTCTGCTCCGTATATGGTTCCGCTATCGCCCATCAAGGCACATCAAAAGTGCATTTTTCAACATTCTGTTGTTTAAGGAGTATGTAGAAGACATCTCAAAAGTCTCTCTCACAATCCTAATGAGAACATTCTCTTCTGACTGATTTGGATTCTGTCTTTTCCTAGTTGATGGCACGGCACTTCCTTTTAAGTTGAGGAGAAGCATGCTTGGTGGCTATTACATTGTCCATGTTTTGATAATGTCATTCCTTGTGTGCCTGCAAGCTTTAACTCTCCTTTGTCAGTGCTTTCTACTCAAAAGGCTGATTAGACTGATCCAGGCCATGTGAGTCCCAAAGGACGAAGGTCCTAGGCAAATAAAAATAACCTACACAAGACCAGATTCAAACTCAACACTCAACTGATGAATGCCCAAAAGGGGCTCCTCAACAGGCTCCAAATTCTGCAAAATGCAGCAGCTCGCCTGATTACAAGCACACCCAAATTTGCCTCGGTATCGCGAGATTTGGCGAAGCTGCACTGGCTACCTGTTCGCAAAAGAATTACTTTTAAATCGTTATGTGTAACATTTAAAGCTTTGCATGGCTTAGGGCCCCGTTGCATGACCCAACTTTTCCAATGGCATAGACCGACTAGATTGCTGAGGTCTGCTGAACTGAGCCTGGTAGTTGTCCCCAGAGTTAGGAAGGCTCGGTGGGGAGGTAGGAGTTTCTCTCTGGGCGCAGCAAAGGCTTGGAACGCACTGCCACTCAACATCAGACAACTCCCCGACCTCCTGTCTTTCAGGAGAGCACTCAAGACGTGGCTCTTCACACAGTAATCTTCTGCCCTCACACTTTGGCAATCAGCGCCAGGACACCTCAGGGTAACAGTGCGCTCTATAAATGTGAAAAATAAATAAATAAATCAAGGTGTATTGAAAATTAAAAATCGATATAGAACGCAAAAAGATGAGTCAGCAATTCAGTCATTCATAATAAGCAAGAGTATAACATAAGGTGAACCTCTGTAAATAAAGGGTTAAAGAGCAAACTGGGCTGCTCAGGGTAGAAAGCAGAACAAGTTGTGAACTATCTAAGTATAAAGTCAGTAAGAAGATCAATATGAAGACTGCCTCCAAAGAATAGATAAAAAGCTTTTGCACTCATCCCAAATAGGGCACTTTTTTAGGTCTTGCTGAGCCCAGCGTACGCGCTGGCTCGGAGAGACATTTAGTAGGTGAGTTTTCAAAGTGCTGCTGGCTGGCCTAGCGCTTGCATTCATGTGAGCGTAAACGCGCGCAGCCGCCATTCACGGGTCATTAGCACCACTCGGCCGCAAGTCTTTCGCCTTGATCGCGAACACTTTTGCAATACAGCCGTTTGTCTGTCGTCCGTCCACCCCTCTTTCTACGTGCCCTTTAATCTTCTTTTGTGTATGCTTCTGACTAACTATTTGTATCTACATACGCCGTACAAATCGTTCATCTGTGTATTTATCAGTCTCTCTGTTTCTTTATCGCTCTCACGCCTTCGCCACCTTTCTCTCTTTTTCTCCCTCATTTCTCTAGTACTTGGAGTCCTGGATGTTTAATAAATAAGTGTAAGCACAAACATATTACTATCACATTGATTCACAGAATATACTGCTCCACAGAAGGTAAGAATCATGCGTCATTTATTGAAGTGAAGGGTAAGAACCGACCAAGTCTTTAAGAATTCTCTGTCACTCAGAAATCGCTCACTATTGCACTACGCCAGGCATTCCACAGTGTACATTCCGCCCATGTCCTAGGCTGCAGATACCACACATCAGAGCCCATGCACACATAAAACTATACACAGTAACTGACACAAATCACAGATTCACTAATTGGAACATTAATGTTACTATTTCATTGACCTGCACCCTTTCATTCGAGAGTCACCACATCATTTTGGTATTACCATATTCCTTTTTCCTGTACAATTTTCCTCCACACCTCCACTTACTTGTAGCATCCCCTCCTGCATTACCAACTTTCTTTCTACAATCAACAACTTCTTCCTGTGCTTTGCAATCACACTTCTCAGGAAATTTGAGTCTTTCAACCGTCATTTTCATCGTAAATAGCTATACTTTCATTTATCACCATCCCATTGAACCCTGACTTCATCCAATCTCCTACTTTGACATTTATTAGCTAATAGCTATTTCTTTCTTTGTTTATTCTCTTCCACACACGTTCATAACTTTGTCTGCTCTGCTACAATATTATTCACTCTGTATTATCATCCTAGGGACAACAATGTCCTTCCTCTTAATACTTCAAATGATACCTGTCCTATACTTTCACAAGAGACACTTTTGTAGTAAAACACATTTTTGTTGTGACTTACACTTTTGTAGTAAATTCAGCACTACATATTCACCACTGGTACTTCAACACCCTCACATGGAAAATAATGGATGTAGGGACTTAGAAAAGTGTGCGAAACTACAAAAGTGTATGTTACTATAAAAGGGCAGTTTGTTAATACAGAAAAGTAGTAAACTTACTCAAACGTGTAAATTACTACAAAAGTGCAGTTTGTGAATAGCACTTTGCAGAAAGTTAGTAGGTTTTGTAGTACTTCACCCATTGGTCTGCTGCTGTGTCATTCACATTTGTATTCTGCCTACTACTGTAAAGATCATGGGGCAATAGGTTGTCCACTTCAGCCATTGGTTACATTTACTGCGAGTTATGGCAGTCTTCTCTTTCACAAAGAGCACATCTGTACACAAAGTGGTTCCCTTCATTGCCAAGGAATTCTACAGCAATGTGTACTTTTTGAGATTAAAAAAATTATTTGCTTTTAGGCAATATTTTTTTCCTCCATATTGTATAGAGGGTAGCAGCTCCCCCAATAGTAAAGGTTTACAAATCCCATGTCAAAAGGATGGTAGTCAAAACCAGACCTATTGCTTTTGACAATGCTTGTTGAAGTTGGTAGAGGACAGCGGGTAAATGAGAGAGTGGTGTGATAATGATTATGATAATAACAAGTTGCTAAAGCAAGATTTATCATCGGATACAGTCGAAGACCTGAACAGGTGCCTAATGACCAGACCTGCCCCATGGACCTCTCTTTGTTCATTTAGGGCCTCCTGTGAGCTGGTCCTGCTATAGCGCTCTTATCAGAAATCTTCAAAACAAATTACCCGATGAAGACCTTTATCCTGCTTTCATCTGTTCATCAGTGCCTGTGCAGACATAGAAGCAAAAGGAAAGTAAATATAAAATGCCTTAACGAGGGGAGTGTACAACTGAGCAATACAGATAGTGGAGAAAAGAAACCAGGGGGAGGGTGGTTTGCTATCAGGCCTAGACCAACTCTTTTGGGCACCAGGGCATTTCCCTAGGAAGCTATAAGGGTAGAGACAGGCTCGATGTAGTCAGGAGCTCCTTTTTAGGTCTCGCCTGATCCAGGGCATGTGCTGGTCTGACCGAGACATTTAGTGTATGGGTTTTCAAAGTGCTGCCACACGGCCTAGCGCTTGCGTTCACGCGAGCGTGCACGCACGCAGCCAGCAGCTTTCAGCCCCCGCGGCGCCATCTGGAGCTTGTGCTGTGAGCTGACTTGTTATTAGTGTCTCCTTAGTGCGTACTCTCGTGTCAGCGCCCATGCGCGAGAGACTGTGTTTTGGCTTTGAGCGTGTGCATAATGAACAATATGACACAGTCTTCTTTATTTGAAAGAAAGGTGTTTCTGGTGTTTAATTTTACCATCATCTCCCTCCCGTTAGTTTAAGCCAGGACAAATCGTCGTTATTGCAACGTAGATCAGGAGGGGAGTCCATTCAAAGTCGTTCCAGAGCAATGCCCCGCCGGCAGAGTTCAGAAGTGGTAAGGCATGAAGATTGCAGAGTATTGCCTCCGATTCATGCAGCTCTAGGCGGCTCACCACAGTCTAGAAGATGGGCTCTACGCTCCTTGGTTCACAGCTAGCCTGATCTGATGCCTCCTCTAAACATGGTAACGTTCGTCCTTCTCTGGTTTAAAAAAAATCCATGTCACCCTTTCGTGCCAACGTGATTCATCCTTAAACTACTTCTGTGCTTGACTGCAGCTCAGAAGACGATTGCCTTCACGTTTATCCACCTCCCGTACTCGAAGGTATCTCCAGGGAGCTGAGATGATTTTCTGTGCCTCCACGTCAGTAGTTGAGGCGTTAGTTACTTTCTCTTTTTTTTCTTTGCCCCCCCTACTTTGACCAACCCACCAGGGGCCGTAGATCACCCACGTGCCATAATGTCATTCGTTAAGGCACTCACCTGCGGGATATTTAAAGGTCCCTTTTTCGCGCCTCTATCACCCGGGGCCCCGAACTCTGTATCAGCCTACTATCTGAGCGCCGTTTCATCTTCCTTATCAGTAAGTCTGCCTCCGAGCTGCTGAGGACAACCATGTGCCTGTTCCTCTCTCACAGGGATTCCGTTATTTAATATTTTGATGCAGAGTCCCATCTCTTTACCAAGGTGACGCTATACACTTGCAGGCATCTTTTCTTTCCTCATTAGCGCTCCGTATTCAGGAATTTATATTCCTGGATTTACCCCCCCCCCCCCCCCCCCAATCCTCTCCCTCATGATGGCACTGTTCTTTTTCACCTTCTCCTTAGGGACTCCCATACCCGCCACGCTTTAACGCTTCTCCTATTTTATTATCACCTGTGATACGTGAGGATTCCTTTTCTCATCAACACCTAGCGGGACTTGCATCCACGAGCTATTGACTTCTATTAGAGGCAGAACCCAGTCAGACTGTATTTTCTACCGACTCAGGGCACTGCATTCATTGTGCGGTGAGTTGCGCCACAGTTCTTTTGTGACCCCTTCACCCACATTTTCTTTATGCCATCAGACTTATTTTGTGCTGTTTTGTGTTATCTTGTATTTCATCAGGCCAAGCAACATTCGCATTTTTCATTAACCTTCCTGGATTACTCACTATCATCCCAGCTTGTTCCCTAAGCTATTTGGATTCCACGTTATTCCATTTTATTTTACTCTTGGCTGACCAACGTTATTACTGAATCATTTAAGTTTCTGTTTCATTTAGCACTATTGATTTTTTTTGTTATCTTATGTCTCATTGTTTGTCATGCCTTTATTCGCTTTATTACTCAGAGCACCGCCTCTTTTAATCTTTTCCCCTCTCTTTCCATCATACTTAACACTTAATGTCCCCTACACCAGAAATATTTGCAGGTCTCGCCTTTGGGACCTTGTAAGTGTTTAGCCATGCAACAGTTAATGTTGTTGCACAAAGGATATTGTGCTGTATAACTAAATACTTATAAGGTCCCAAAAGCGAGACCTATTGGCTATGCCAATGCTTGTTTTATAGGCTCACCGGAGTAAGGCATCATGCCCTCCGCTCAAGGTGGCAAGATGAGCTGTACTGGTAAGTTATATCCCACAAACCAATCAATATTTCAGAAATCGTACTACATAAAGCAGGGTATCCTAAGGGTGCGCCTAAATGTTAATATTCAATCATCTCCTTTAACCTACATGCATGGGGAAATTACCATGCATATTTGAGCAATAAACCATTAACATATGAATAGACAATACAGTTGACGGCAGGCAGCAACAGCCTTGAATTAAAAAAAAATATTAAGAATAATTAAAAAACAAACACATTTGACTCTTCCCAGTGCACTACTCTGTCACCCTATACCTCTCTCAATATAGCTTCTATCTCCACTCCACACTCTGACTAATCCCAAACCATATACTACTACTATGATCTCCAAAATAAACCTTTCTAGACACTTCTTCCCCACCCCATCCCTCCTTGGCTCACCCAAAACCTTATTTTTACTAGTATGATCTCCCAAGCAACCCTTTCTAAATTCTTCCTTGTATCCCATACCTCCATTTTACTACTATGATTTCCTTAATCCCATTCTAGAGACTCCTCCCTCCTACATCTCTCCTTTTACTCATTCAAATCCTCATCTCACTACTATGATCTCCCAATTAACACTTTCTAGACTCTTTCCTCTTCTATCCCTTCATTATCCTAGTCAGAATCACATGTCCACTGCTCAAATGAACACACATTTCCCTATACTAACCCACCACTAATCCTCTTTGGGTTTCAGAGCAGTGTGCCACTTGCTAAAAACCACTCTGGCGCATTGTTGAGGGTCTTACTACTATGATCTCCCAAATACTACATTCTAGACTCTTCCCTCTTCAATCCCTTCATTATCCTGTTCCAACCAAATAACAGACTCGCGTATCCGCTGCGCAGATGAACACATATTTCCTTATACTAACCCACCATTAATCATTTTTGGGTTCTGGAGTAGAGTGCTACTCGCTGAAAGAGCTTCGACAACTCGTCAGGGGTAGTAAGCGCTATATAAATACAATTACAATTTCTAATCCTTATTAGAATGCCTCTGGCAGGCTTCCTTCGAAGCGCATTATTTGATACAGCGAAAATGACACCACGGAACAGATCAAATTTTTATCTTTTATGATAAAGTAAAAACACAGAATGAAGATCATGCAGACAGTACAACTTTTAAAAGCCATATTTCGGTACCTGCGTGTACAATCATACCAAGATACTCCGTAAATTTGTGTTCGAGGCATGTGGGCTGCTGAATTCATATCTGTGCATAGATCGCCGCCTAGTGTTGGGTCCGGATGTTTGCACGTTGTTGTCCTGGAAGAGTCTTCGAAGTATCACGATATAGGTGACTCCTCCCCTGGACTACAGTGCGCATGGGCATCCTCTCCATCCTCAGTTTGTTTTTTTCCGCCATTGGGTTCGGATGTGCTTATCTTAGCTCAAGTTAGGAAAATTTAGTTCAGGCCAAATGGCCTTTAGTTTTCGTCGGTACTGTTCCAGTTCGGTATCGACTGCTTTCTTAATTAGTTTAGAAATTTCTTCCAGCCTTTCGGATCCGTTTGGTCCGATCATCGACCTTACATCGACGATGGAATCGAGGACCCCATTCAAACGGTGTCCTGTATGCCACGCCAAATACCCACACATCGACGTCCACCCGGTATGCAACAAATGTCTCTCACCGGATCACGACGAATCGAAATGTATGGCCTGTGCCCGATTCCGATCGAAGAAGACTCTCCGGAATCGACAGGCAGCGAGATTAGAAGCGCAGCAATCGGCGCCTGCCCCGGCAAACATCTTCAGCACCGAGGACGAGGATGTTGAGAGCGTGGAAGAAGTACAATCCAGCCCCGCTTCCGAACACGATTCCCGATCGGAAGACGCCGATGAAGTGCTTTTTCACAGGGAAGAAGCCGTCGACGAGGTAGGAGACTACAATGAGGCCTTTGGGGTCGAAGAAGATAGCTCTAGCGAAGAGCAAGGCCTACCCGTCGATACGGAGGCCGTCAAAGTGCGTCATTCTACGGCTCCGGTCAAGGGATCGCCTCCGGGCCTTACCCGAGATCAGTCCCAAAGTTCTTCGGCCCCGCCTTCGGGCCCGGCCTCGAACATCCAGCACGAGCCATTATTACCAAAGACGACTGGATTCCCTTCAACGAAACCGAAACCAATCGTCGCACCTGTTCCACCGAAACCAAAAGTGAAACTGGCTGTGATCGGCTCGAAGCCCTCGAAGACCTCCACTTCTTCGACGCCAACACAGACCGTCGGCTCCGAACGCACTAAGAGGGATTTCGGCGCCGAACTCGCTGCAGCGGATATCGGTACCGACCCGAAAAGGAAGGCCCTCGGGCCCACAAAAGCGCCTCGGCCCCTGGCACCGAAGCAGTCGGCCCCGACCACCAAAGTCAAAATGGCCGCTCCATCTGAGTCCACTTCGAAGACGGCGGCACACGCCAAGTCATCGACTCCGACGACCGCTGATACCTCTCTTCGGATCGATGACCCTGTGGCCCCAAAGCAGTCGACGCCTACCTCCACGGTACCGACCGGCACCAAGGAACCTTCGGCGTTCTCGGTGCGACAAGTCGCAGCGTCGTTGCAACGCATCAGGGAACGGGCAGCCCTCCGATCCACGTCGGGCCCCGACACGAACAAGGCACCAAAAGCACCCTCTGCGCCAACCAACATCACTTTTGGTTTGCTGCCATCCACTGCGCCGAAGATGTTCGAGATCCGAACACGTGTCCACCAGACACAGTCCCCATCTACTGGACACTCACCTTCTGAGCCTTCACAGCCACAATTCATCGACGCCGACACTGGCAGACTGATGCTCCGCAAACGGAAGATCACGCCAGAGAGGACCTTGGACTCATACAGAATACCTCTGAAGCACAAATTGCCAGCAGAGTCGGAACCGGTTCTGTATGAACGCTTGCAAACCTCCTATCAGGATCCCCAGTCCTTTTCTCCTACGCCCTCCGAAACAGACGCAATGGAGGACTACATGGGTGATGATACCACCTACCCTGGGGATCCTGAAGAGCAGCAGGACCCAGATCAAGCATGGGATGACCCTACAGACCAGGGTGCCGCAACAGATACCCAGGACACGCAGCTTTACAGCGCCAAAACATCTCCCACAGAGGACACTGCTGCCTTCAATGCTCTCATAGAACGTGCTGCCGCCAATCATGGAGTACAACTCCACTCTGACACAGTTGAGGAAGACTTCTTAGTGGACACTTTCGCCTCCTCCGAGAGAACTGTCAAAACTTTGCCCATGTTGAAAGGTGTTCTCAAACCTGCAAAGGACATTTTCAAAGAAACAACCAGGGCACGGGTGCTTAACCCCAGGATTGAAAAAAAATACAAACCTGCGCCCGGAGACCCTATGTACATTAGAGGTCAGTTACCTCTGGACTCCATGGTGGTTGCTAACGCTCGCAAACGAGCCCACTCGCAAACAACAGGTGATGCTCCTCCCCCAGACAAGGAGTCCAAGGTGCTGGAGACCTCAGGCAAAAGAATTGCAGCTCAAGCAGCAAACATCTGGCGCATTGCCAATACACAGGCCTTCCTGGCCCGCTATGATCGCTCACACTACGACACGCTAGAATCACTACTCCAGCATCTGCCAGATGAATACAAAGAGGCAGCGGAGCTCCTCATCAGAGAGGGACAACTTCTTACCAACGCATCCATTAAGTGCGCACTGGATGCTGCCGACACAGCAGCAAGGGCAATTAACACCAGCGTCATGTTACGCCGACACGCTTGGTTAAGAATCTCTGGATTCAAACCAGAGATTCAAAACAACATCCTGAATCAGCCAGTCAACCCCGACTACTTATTCGGCCCAGAAGTTGACACCACCTTAGAAAAAATAAAGCAAGACACTGACACTGCTAAGTCAATGGGGGCTCTGCAAACGCAGCAATTTCGTAGTGGCTCCTTTCGTCGCCCCGGGAATAGGGGAGCAGCTAGAGGCCAGGGGTTACAGCAGCAATACACTAAAGGGGGCACACAGAGTACATACGATAAAACCAACCGAGATGGATATTGTGGCTCCAGCACCAAGGGCAGAGGACGTGGTTACGGCAACACCAGGTCCTCCCCCAAAAACAAACAGTGACGCCCTCTCCCTTCCCCCCCGACCACATAACACCTGTCGGGGGGAGACTCCAGCGGTTCCTGTCCACGTGGAAAGCCATCACCACAGACAGGTGGGTCAGAGACATTATCCAGCACGGTTACTGTCTCGAATTAACCTCCACTCCACCCAACATCCCGCCAAAGCACCGTCCTATGTCCGTAGAGCACTAAGCATTATTGCAGCAGGAAGTGCTAAGTATGCTGCAAAAAAGGGCAATAGAGGTCGTGCCCGTCAACCAGCAGGGGACAGGGGTGTACTCTCTGTACTTCCTAATCCCAAAAAAGGACGGGTCGCTCAGACCTATACTAGACCTGATACCCCTCAACCACTACATTGTGTCAGAGCATTTCCATATGCTCACCCTACAGCAGGTTCTCCCGCTGCTCAGCCAAGGAGACTTCCTAGCCACACTAGACCTCAAAGATGCGTACTTCCACATACCCATACACCCATCACACAGGAAATATCTCAGGTTCACTGTTCAGGGACAGCACTATCAATTCAAAGTCCTCCCCTTCGGCGTGACAACAGCACCCAGGGTTTTCACCAAGTGCCTAGCTACAGTGGCTGCACATCTACGGAGACAACACATTCACGTCTACCCTTACCTGGACGACTGGCTTGTTCAAGCAAAGTCAGCCCAGCAATGCGCCAGCCACATGTCCCTCACCATCCACCTTCTTCACAGTCTGGGATTCTCACTAAATTACCCAAAATCACATCTCCAATCTGCACACGTACGACAGTACCTGGGCGCGACCATAAACACTCTGGCAGCCACAGCTCAGCCAAATTTGGTGAGGATCAACAGCATGCAACTGCTAATCTCAAAGTTCAAACCTCAACACTCCCTTCCTGCGCGAGTGTTCATGCAGTTGATAGGCATGATGGCCTCCTGCATTTTCATAGTCCCGCACGCGAGACTACATATGCGCCCGCTTCAGGAGTGCTTGGCACGTCAATGGAATCAGGCTCACGGGCAATTAAAAGACCTAGTGTTGGTGAGCGGTCGGGCATACAACTCTCTGCATTGGTGGAATCCACAAAACCTTTGCAAGGGCCGACTGTTCCAAGAGCCTGTTCCACAAATAATACTAACAGCGGACGCCTCTCTCCAGGGATGGGGAGCTCATGTACTCCATTACACAGTGCAGGGACTATGGACTACACAACAAAAGAAGATGCACATCAACGTTCTGGAACTGATGGCAATCTTCCTAGCCATGAAGGCATTCAAAGTACACCTGTGCAACAAAGTCGTGTTGATCCGGGCGGACAACATGACTGCCATGTACTACATACAGAAGCAGGGAGGAACACACTCTCCACAGTTGTCTCATCTGGCTCAGAGCATGTGGAAGTGGGCCATTCAGAGGAACATATTCCTCATGGCGGAACACCTCCCCGGCAAGGACAACCAGATGGCGGATCTGCTCAGCAGACACAGCCACCAGATGCACGAGTGGGAGCTACACCCATCAGTACTCCAACCGTACTTCCAGCAGTGGGGTCATCCAGAGATAGACATATTCGCCACAAACAAACGCAAAATGCCAAAGCTTTGCCGCCCGGTTCCCACATCCGCAGTCACAGGGCAATGTGATATGGATGAACTGGTCCGGCAGATTTGCGTATGCTTTTCCCCCAGCGCCATTAATACCGCTAGTGGCACGCAAACTGCAACAACACTCGCTGACACTCATCCTAGTTGCTCCAACATGGGCACGCCAGCCATGGTACACCACCTTTCTGGAACTTTCCGTGGTGCCGCATCAAAGGCTGCAGATCAAACCTGCACTCTTAACGCAGAGCCATGGCGAAATTCAGCACCCAGATCCGCGACAGCTGAACCTGGCAATCTGGCTCCTGAAGTCCTAGAGTTTGGCTACCTAAACCTGCCACCTGACTGTATGGAGATCATCAAGGAGGCCAGGAGACCCACTACCAGAGCTTGCTATGCAGCTAAATGGAAGAGGTTTGTCATTTACTGCAACAACAATAACATTAACCCGCTAGACGCATCCATTCAAAACATAATCTGTTACCTCTTACACCTATACCGATGCAATCTGGCATACACCTCAATACGTGTCCGTTTAACCGCAATAGCAGCCTATCTCCAAAACAGGCAGCACCTCTCTTTATTCAGAGTGCCTGCCATCAAAGCCTTCTTGGAGGGACTTAAACGAGTAATTCCCCCAAGACACCCACCAGCACCGGTGTGGAACCTCAACTTGGTCCTCACCAGACTGATGGGCCCACCCTTCGAACCTCTCCACTCATGTGAGATTCAATGCCTCACCTGGAAAGTAGCTTTCCTAGTGGCAATCACTTCGTTAAGAAGAGTTAGTGAACTCCAGGCACTAACCATTCAAGAGCCATTCATACAGGTTCACGCAAACAGGGTCGTACTACGTACCAACCCCAAATTCATGCCTAAAGTAATATCGCAGTTCCACATTAATCAAACTATTGAACTGCCTGTTTTGTTTCAAAATCCACAAAATGTCGCTGAGAGAATGCTCCATACACTAGATGTAAAGAGGGCCCTCATGTACTATATAGACAGAACTAAGGACTTTAGGAAGACAAAACAACTTTTCGTTGCCTTTTCTCCACAACACAAGGGCAACGCCATTTCCAAAGCAGGAATAGCCAGATGGATCGTTAAATGTATTCAAATTTGCTATCACAAAGCTAAACGCACATTAACGATTCCCCCACGAGCCCACTCCACACGAAAGTTAGGGGCGTCCATGGCTTTCCTGGGGAACATTCCTTTACAGGAAATATGTAGAGCAGCCACATGGTCCACTGTACATACATTTACCAAACACTACTGTGTAGATGTACACTCAAAACAACAGGCAGCTGTAGGACAGGCTGTTCTCAAAACTCTTTTTCAGACTGCTGCAGCTGGCACTGATAGCTGCCGCTAATAGGAGGTACTGCTATGTATTCTATGCACAGATATGAATTCAGCAGCCCACATGCCTCGAACTGAATATGCTACTTACCAGTATGCATCTGTTCTTGGCATGTAGGGCTGCTGACATTCATATCGCCCACCCTCCTCCCCGGCGCCTGTAGCGGCTGCAGCACTCAGAATTACTGTATAGCATGGTCATCACTTACTGTATCTACTCCATCACTGCCACAATGGCGAAAAACAATCTAAGGATGGAGAGGATGCCCATGCGCACTGTAGTCCAGGGGAGGAGTCACCTATCTCGTGATACTTCGAAGACTCTTCCAGGACAACAACGTGCAAACATCCGGACCCAACACTAGGCGGCGATCTATGCACAGATATGAATGTCAGCAGCCCTACATGCCAAGAACAGATGCATACTGGTAAGTAGCATATTCATTTTGTGGCTACCTGTGCTAACTCAAACGCACAAAAATGAACATTAAACTTTAGTAATAAATCTGCTCTTCCACTTTGTCTGTCTAAGCAATTTTCAGATTATCACATAAATCAAACATTTTTCTTTTATCCTTTACCCTAATCATTACTCTCCAGTAGAGATTTCTATATGTTGTGGTATCTGGAGGGCACTCAAGTTCCAATTTGGCAGACAAAAGCTTACTAAACTAGAAACGGGAAATCTTGCAGGGATAGCTCAATTAACAGTCCTCGGCTTGGTGAACAGTGCTTCGTATTTTCACTTGCAGTCAAAGGTTAGTCCAGCAGCTTCTAGGTAGATGACCACGTTTCACAAGGGTAAGGCAGGTATAATGACGTCTCAGAAACGTTCTAATTGGGGAGCTTTTTAGAGCACCCACTTGGATATATGACCATTCCTTTGCAGGTCACTACTGTCTTGACTCCAGAGCCACCATTGAATTGGTCCTGCCCTCAATTTGTTGTCTGTTTGACTGATAGATCTGGCTTTAATTTCTTCACTCCAATTCTTTATTGTAGGTCGAACCCTTTCCATCTTTACGTACAACATGCTGTCTTGTTTAGTGTGTGTGTGTGTGTGTGTAGATATAGATATATAGATTCACTGAAAAAAACTCAGGTTACAGGAACATTCTAGTTAGGCTGACATATCACTCGTACAAAACCAGAGAAATTCAGACGTTCTAGTTAGCTGTGCAAACTATAACCCGCCCCTGTGGGACCCCCTGAATAGGCGTGGGGGGGGGGGGGGGGGGGGGATGGATCAGGATGTTTCTACCATGACCCCTTTTCTTTTTTTTTTTCTTTTTTTTTTTTTTATAGTTTTATTTTTTTTAACCTTTTTCTTGTAACTCTGTTCAAATGAGTCATAAGAGAGCTGCCAACACTTCCTGGTTTAAAGTGTTGGCAGCCAATCAGATTGCAGGAACAATGTCGGGAGGGTTTGCAGATCCTTTGCGTCCCTAGAAATGCAATTGGAAATTTATTTTATTTTTTACTTAACAGATTTACACCATTTAGCAAAAAGAGTGCTTTCTGAACCAAAAGCTACTTTTTTGCCAAATTTGGTGTAATTCCGTTCAGCAGTAAGGACTGTAGCCGTGTCTAAAGTTTCCTATGGAAATTAACATGGAGAAAAAGCGTTTTGGGACCTCCCCTTTTTCTGGGCCCTAGCTTGACGATCACCCCCAAAATTTTCAAGACTGCAGCTGACGTGAGAGCGCCCTATTAGTTTTGAAAATTTCGCGAAGATTCGTCAAACGGCGCCAAAGTTATTGTCAAAAGAAAAAACGCTTTTCCTATGGAAACTAGGTTCTAACTATAACTACTTACTGGCGACCGCCGGTAGTATGTGTATGTGTGTGTGTGTGTATATATTTATTTGAGGCGAAGAAATGGCAGTAACGTACCAGGTAATCAAAGCTTCAAACCTGCCGACTTTGTGAAATTGTTTACCCTGCAAGAGGAGGGAATAGGGCTTTCAGACATCACAGCCTGAGCAATGCACCATGGAGGTAGAGGGGATGGGATGCGATGGAGCATTTTTCCTTAAACAGTTACTGCTACACTGTTCAAAAGCGCAAAAATAATGCTTCTGAAGATGCGTCCTTGGGAGGCAGCAAAAACCTTAATGAATTTGCACCGTGCAGAACCTTTACCACATGAGCTGGAAACCATCTCTGTGTAGTGGTTTCCACCTTACCTTGTGTGCTCACCATGTGATTTTGGTTTTCATCAGATAACCATGTGAAGAAAGCCTATATCATTTGACACGCTGTCACCGTGTGTGTTGAAAGGACTGTCGGTTTCCATCCTAGATAGCTCATTAAGTTCAAAAACAAACAGCATCACCTCCTCGGAGAAATCCAAGAGCTTGATGATATCAAACGTAATTAAGATTTTTCCTCGTCAACAAACATTGTATTTAGGTTAACTGTTGTTGCGTTCTGAGACTGCTTTCAATTACTAGTGTTTGCTTCCTTTGTATCCTTTTTTAAAATAGGGCTTTACAAAAAGATGAAGACAATAAAGAGGAGAGTTTTTTTCAAAATCGTCGGTACATGGACATTATTAATTATTAGTATTATTAAGAAAAGTTCCTTTTTTTTTTATAAACGCATTCAGACATCCAGCAGATAGACTGACATAATGGAATTAAAATGTAATTCATAATACGCAACTTTTGCCCGGCAAGAGCCCTTATGATGCGTTCCTTGTTAATTCTGCAGGGAACTGCCACGGCTGGAATTAATAATTCTGGCATGAGTTAACTGGCATTAAAAGTTATTTGACCCAGAATGAGGAATAATACGTGAACCTGAGAATACCGGTTCAGTTACACACTTAATTCCCATCTTCCGAGGGTAGTAACAAGCAAAAAATCCACACAGATTTACCACCTTTTTGGAGTGAAGTGGTGTTTTTTTTTTTTGTTTTTTTTTTTCCCTTTGTCAGGTTTGACAGGAGGGGCTGCTTTCCAGCTCCCCTCCCCTACCTCCCTTCCCCAGTCATCCATAAACGCTGCTGTGTGCAGGTGGCGGGGTATGGGCACAGCTGCTGCTTGCAGCACCGTAATACACTGTAGCCAGGTTCATTGTCTCGGGGTCCAGGGTCTGCAGTTGGTTCACTCAATAATTCTGGGCCCGGAAAGATCAGAAAACTTGCAGTTGCTCAGAATAGTATCTACATGTCCATTCTGCTATGGACAACTGATCATGAGGGCCTAGGTGTCCTGACATTGCAGAGAAGGACAAAGCAGTCCACTATGGTGATAATGGAAAAAAATAGATCGTAGGATATTAAGAAATAGGTGTCCTGCATCCATTGGAATAAGTGGCATGGCATTCCAGTTAAGCCGCAAAATAGGAAAATGACCTTCTGCAATGGCAAAAATGCCAAATGTTAGAGACCAAGAGAAGGGTTATTTTAAAAAGATCAAGGAGAATGTAAAGGGGCTTGCTGTTTTAAGCAACCCATAAGGAAAAGAGGTTGTCTGCCTTGAATGGTGTGAAATTTAATCACTAAAGATGTTGAAAAGATACTCTTCATCACAGTAAGCTGGTCAGAGATGTGAGCTTGGTGTTTGAGAACATGGGTAAGACAGGCAGCTGAGAGCTGGATAAGCTGAAAATTTGAAACAAATGTTTAGGTAGACCTAGGTAAAGTGTACTGCCAGAGTCGATTTATGATGAAATAATGTTGTGCACCACAGTTTTTGACTAGACTGGAATAGAAGCACAATGCACAGCACTTCCAGATGCCCAGTAATACTCAGTAGATCGTCCTACCCCTCATTTCATGCGTCTTTCTCACTTGTCTTCTCCTCTTCCCAGCACTCCAACGTGATCCCTCCTCTAGGGCGATTGTATCTCTAGTACTTTATTAGCAGCTTGTGCCCTGCCATTTTATGATGCCAATTTTTGGTGAAATGTTGGCTCTTTAGCCAAGGCAATTCTTGGAAATCTGGGCAGCCATGGCTTGTTGTCTGCCCTGTTAAATTTCTTACATTGGTATTGTGAAGGACTGGGCTATTCTAAGGCCCAGCGGTGCCAGGGGACAACACCTGAAACCTTCGTGGGTTACCTGTTCCGGCGTACAAAACACAGAGACACGGGACACTTCCTGCGGCGTCAAAGATCAGTGTTTATTTACTGCAGGGATACAGAAATCGCAAGAAGTACACAACGTGTAGGTTCTGAGAGACTGCTTCAAATTGCAAAAGTGGATCGCTCCTTTTATACACATTTTCGTCATTGAACAACATGGCAAACAAAAGGTTACAACTCAGTTCCCACAGTAAACTTCAAAAAGGGTCGCATTCATGTTTTCAGAAACCCGGAACATAATTACAGCAGCATTGCCGGTTCCCAACTGTGAAAGCACGTTATCCCCACATTAAGCACATTCCATTCTGACTGTAAACTAATTAGGAGAAGGGACAGAAACAGGTGCAAAGGAAAAACAAGGATGAACAACAGATTGGAAAAGAGTGTAGGGAGCAATATCGGAAGCATGATTGCAGGATCAAAGGATTCGTGCCTAATGCATGCACGACTGAAACAATAGACTAGCACGGCAAGATGAGCCTCGAGCGGAGCCATCTGCCCTTGCAGTGTCATCCCCCTCATCATAAAGACACCCTAAAAGGAACACGTGTCCTCCGCAAAAGTTTGGGAATCCCAGGGTCACGAAGCGGACAGTGTCCGTTCACTGGCTACTTGATGGCAAGAGACAAAATGGATGCCGTATCTAAAATGGAACCCGAGGGTTCAGATGGACACACCCACGAATGAGACGAACCATACATAGTAGCGTAGCGAAAACGCGTACACCCACTAAACTCGTCATTTGCGGTTCGTAGATACCAAACTCGTCCATATTCGAACAAACCCAAAAATGTCATTACGATTCTCACGGAACCTCAGACGCTCCTTTTGCCCTCATGTAGGCAAGCACTAGTCGAGATCAGAATCGATTTCGATATTCATCAAATCGTTCAGTTGTTGCTGGAACATCATTCTATCCATCAATGTCTCTTTGGTAACAGATGGCCGTCTTATACACGTTGTAGCACAGAGGCCACATAAGGCAGGACCACACTGCACACAAAGACAACACGTGAACAGAAACGTTACAACAACCCCTATGATCATCAGAATCTTCCAACCCCAAGTTGATATCAGGCCCCAAAACCATCCTAGAAGCGTCCAACTACCTTCGTCCACGTGTATGGACTCTGAGATCTTATGTAACTTCGAGATGGCTTGATAAACAGTTGGAGCGTTGTCAGGGATGAAAATGCAACAGCTCGAATGGATCACCTTGCACACACCACCTCTATCTGCAAGAACAACGTCTAGAACCATACGGTTCTGCAACGTCATGAGTCTATCCGCCTGAAGTTCTGCTGTTAAATTACCAAGAGCACTTGCAGTTATGTTAGCAGTCAATTCTACCACACGGGTCAACTGTCTCAGGTTCCTACTATTAACCATAGGTCCCCAAAACGGCAAGAAACCCTTAAAGAAATCTCCTGCTTCTTGACCGGCAGTGTCCTCTTCGCTAATAACGCCTCTCACAACTCTAGTCTTGTGATAGTCTGAGGCAACCGTAAAAGTCGGTGGCAAAAGATTCGCAATATAACAGGTACCCGAGAAGTCACGGGGCCACCATGTATATGCACGTTCATAACATACAAAATAGGTACCCTTGGCAGTCAGGAAAACAGGGGAAGAGAGCATCGGTAGAACATACGTATCAGTACAAGCACTCTTCCCAAGCTGGGCTCTCGGATTTCGACCAAGACCTTTCAAGCAGAAATTACCGAGGTGGGGTACGATCCATATTGGAGACGAGCTCTTAAGCTGTCTATCACCCACTGACATACTATACTCAGCCTCACTCAGATCTTTATATGCTTGCACCTCTTCATCTGGAATAAGCGATGCATCAAAAATATCTCTATCTAAATCAGCTATCGCCAAAGGCTTGTGGTACGGACCAGGACCGAAGTTTGCAGAACGTGGCTCTCGACTGGGGTAGGAATCTAGTGCACTACGGAACATAGTTTGGAATGCTCGAGCTGACCCCTGGGAGCTGTAAGGAAGAACCAAATACGGAATACCCCTATCCATGGTATGTGGCATTAACCCACACACCCAACAGTTGGTAGTATTCATCACCAACTGATGCTGATGTAGGAGTTGAACGAAGGAGTTATTCATGAATTCCGCACGTCTAACCTGTTCATGTTGGGGCAGAGGATGAAAGGAATGTGGAGAAACAGTGGTAATAGAACTTAGTTTAGGAGAAAAAGTAGGTGAAATGGAAGGCAATAACGACTGTATTCCAAAATACACTCCACCCACCAATAGCATAGAAACAGTCAGAAACAGCAGGAATACCTGAAACAAAAAGCATTTTGTTCGTACAATCTTATGCAATTTTGATCTTTGCGCCGACATCCTTTCTACTTCCAACAGCTCAGAGAACGCCATCCTCTAAAAACCGTCCGTAACGTCCTTGACGCACTTTGTTCTGAGTAGCGATTATCAATTCCCAGGAGTTCCCAGGAATCGACAAAAAGTAACCGACCTAGTATCAGGAACCTGCTAAACAGAAGGAAGTACCCGCACGGCCCTACGGTCAACCCGGATGATAGGTTTTCTTAAACAAACATTCATTTTAATAAAAAAAGGTCTCTTAGCTGTAAAAAGTACACATGAAAAGGAACTCGAAAATCAGTAAAGGATGCAATTGTTCTTAATGTTCGTGGCAACAGTAAAGGACAATATAAGTTCAAAAAAAGATTTTATTAGTCTTTGTCATGTGAACGAAGAAAATATCGACTTCTTCCAGGTCGAGTCTGCTCTTCAAATAATTGTTCAAATTGTGAAACAGTGTTCAATCGATCAGATGACAATTCAGACCTTGAGTTCTCCAAAACTGACGACTCAACAGATGTGTCTGGCTGCAATGAATTGTTTCCTACAGGTTGAGCATCACTAAACGGCATGAAACATAGAGGGGTCTCGGTTTCCGTTGCCGCAATACCAGTTCTCACCCAATTATCTGCTGGTGAAGGGATCGGAACCTTTTTGGTATGGGTGGCATGCACCCAGTTCTTTCTGCCTTCCAACCGAACTGCAGTCCTTGTAGCCAGCAATACTTGGAAGGGACCCACAAATCTCGGCTCCAAGTTGCGTTTTCTGCCAAAATTGCGGGTGACAACCCAGTCACCCGGTTGGAGCCGATGTCCAGGACCCTTTGTCTGTGCCGGTAGAGCTTCAAAGACCTGTTGATGAATTAACCTCAGTTTAGCAGTCCGATCATGAAGATAATCAATTAACATTGGATACTCAAGACTATCAAAGGCCTTAGGCCTCGGGACTCCCCAAATGTTTGCAGGGCGGCCGAACACCATCTCATATGGGCTAAGCCCTACTCGAGAGTGCACAGTCGCCCTGGTCGATAAGAGAGCCAGAGGCAAGGCATCCGGCCATGACAGACCAGTCGTAGCTTGTATCTTCGCAAGTTTCAGTTTCAGAGTACCATTGTACCCTTCAACCAAACCCGCTGCCTGGGGATGATTGACGCTATGGAATTTTTGTCGAATTCCAAGGCCCTTACACACACACACTGCATCACGCTTCCCACAAACTCACTTCCGTTATCTGACCACACAATCCGTGGCATTCCATACCGAGGAAAGTATTCCTTCAGTAGGACTTTCGCTGTGGACAGGGCAGTATTATCCTTAAGAGGATAGGCCTCGATCCATCTGGAGAACGCACAAACCACAACTAAAACGTACTTCAGGTTATTGCATCTCTCCATATGGATGAAGTCCAGTTGGATAACCTCAAAGGGACATGTAGGAGGAGCAAAATGGCCGGGTGGAGTGGGGGTGCCCTTGCTAGGATTATGCATCAAACACACCATACAATTCTTAACCACTCTCTCAGCACATTTAGCAATACCATCATTCTTCCATACAGGGGACAACAACTTACATATACCTTTCGCGCTAATATGTGACAAGCCGTGAGCCATAGTCACAACGGCTAGCACATATGCATCCGGTAACATCCACCTCTGACATTCCGACAAGTCAACCCAACATCCATGCGTGTCTAACTTTCCCGTGCTTTCTTTCCACTTGGTCTTTTCAGTTTCAGTGGCCTCATTCTGAATTGCTTTCACGCTCTCAACAGTGTCTTCACACATACCAGTCTCCGTCGGCCACCTCACTAAACTCGTAACATACAGTTCGAGGCATATGAGCTGCAGATCACACACTGAGGATAAGATCGCCATCTGGTGTTGGGCTCGGATGATTGCAGGTTGTTGTTGTCTTCGGAAGAAGCCTTTGGTCACGAGGTTGGTGACTCCTCCCCTGGACAACAGTGCGCATGGGCATCCACTCCATCGGCAGATTGTTTTTTTCCGCCATTGGGTTCGGATGAACTTTTTTCCGCTCCAGCAGAAAACTTCTAGCAATCATTTTAAATACTTAATCTTCATTCCATCGACGTCGAACTCAACTCGGACCGGTTCCGCAAGCGGCTGATGGACAGGACACCCTTCAAAAAATGCCCCCAGTGTGGAGCGAAGTTCCCCCACAGTGACCACCACGAGGTTTGTAACCTCTGCCTGTCGCCGGAACACAACGAGTCCACCTGTCCAGCTTGTTCCGCTTTCCGTTCGAAGAAGACCCTCCGGGACCGAAGAGCTCGACGCCATATTATGGCCAAACCAGCTCCAGAACCGGAGGACATCTTTGCTCAAGATGTTCCCGAAGACGACACCGAAGATCTCGAGATCGTGTCCGAGGCCGACGATTCCGATGACCTCATCACTCCAGGGCAGCGTGTGAGTACCACCCCCCCTGCCCCTGCCCCATCCAAAAAAGCATTGGTCAAGACTCCGCCAGCTGGGCCCAGTCGCGACCGGAAATCCTCTTCAGAAGCCCCGCCCTCGGGCCCGGCTCCGAAGACATCTAAGCCTGTGGGTGGCTCGGGCTCGAGCAAACCTCACCTGATTGTGCCTTTAACACCCTCGGCACCCAAAAACCCACTGTCGGCACCGAAACAGGCTCCAAGACCGAAATCTCCTTCGGCACAGAAACGTTCCTCGGCACCGAAGTCTCCACCGGCACCGAGACGTTCTTCAACATCGATGCCTGAAAGTCCATCGGCACCGAAAACTCAGTCGGCACCGAAAACTCAGTCGGCACCGAAAACTCAGTCGGCACCGAAAACTCAGTCGGCACCGAAAACTCAGTCGGCACCGAAAACTCAGTCGGCACCGAAAACTCAGTCGGCACCGAAAACTCAGTCGGCACCGAAAACTCAGTCGGCACCGAAAACTCAGTCGGCACCGAAAACTCAGTCGGCACCGAAAACTCAGTCGGCACCGAAAACTCAGTCGGCACCGAAAACTCAGTCGGCACCGAAAACTCAGTCGGCACCGAAAACTCAGTCGGCACCGAAAACTCAGTCGGCACCGAAAACTCAGTCGGCACCGAAAACTCAGTCGGCACCGAAAACTCAGTCGGCACCGAAAACTCAGTCGGCACCGAAAACTCAGTCGGCACCGAAAACTCAGTCGGCACCGAAAACTCAGTCGGCACCGAAAACTCAGTCGGCACCGAAAACTCAGTCGGCACCGAAAACTCAGTCGGCTCCGAAAACTCAGTCGGCTCCGAAAACTCAGTCGGCTCCGAAAACTCAGTCGGCACCGAAAACTCAGTCGGCTCCGAAAAATCCATCGGACCCGAAAAAATCATCGGCGCCGAAAACTGCGTCCCCGCCGAAAAAAGCTCATAAAGACCCGAAGCGGACATCGCAGACACCACCTTCGGAGCCAGATGAACTTTTTCGAACAGATCCTACTTAAAAGCGGATCTACATCAATCCTAACACGGGACATGTGACTGCCATCCCATATAAAAAGCGGAAGCTGGACACTACACCTCCCCCAGCTCCCATACGGAAAAAGGACTGTGCTACTTCACCACTTCGTCCTTCCTCTCCTGTTTTACCTCCTAACCCGTCCCCCCCTCCTCCTCCTGATTCTCCTTTACCTTTACCATCTCCCTATCATTCACCTCCTCCACAGGATGATAATGATGACTTAGGGGGAGGGGCGGACCCTGATTTATTTAATGATCCTGTTGATCCAAACGACCCTTTTACGTTCCCAGACCCAGCACCCATGGATGACTGGTCTTATCCTATACCTGACATGCCTGACCCCACTACCTACCCCTCCAAGCCCTCCCCTCCTGATGACCACCTAGGGTTCGGCCAACTTATAAATAGGGCAGCAACATTCCACGGCGTCACAATGCACACAGACGCCCTTGAAGAGGACTTTCTCCTTGATACCTTTGAGCAGTCACAAAAGACTGTTCACATACTGCCCATGATCAAAGGGGTTATAAAGCATGCTACTGAAGTCTTTAAGGACCCTGTTCGAGCTAGGGTTCTCAACCCACGCATCGAAAAAAAGTACCGACCAGCCCCGCAAGACCCTGCATACATTAAGGCCCAGCTCCCTTTAGACTCCTTAGTCGTATCAAATGCCAGGAAGCGCGCTAACTCACAGACAACTGGAGAAACGCCTCCCCCAGACAAAGAGTCTAAGCTTTTAGAAGCCTCAGGCAAACGGGTCGCCGCGCAGGCGGCTAACCATTGGCGTATTGCGAATACCCAGGCCCTGTTAGCCAGGTATGATAGAGCGCATTATGACCAACTTGAGGACCTTATGCAACATCTGCCTGAACCCTTTAAGTCCCAGGCCTCTGACCTCATCCAAGAAGGCAAATTAATATCTAATGCCTCCATTAAATGCGCCTTAGATGCAGCAGACACTGCTTCTAGAGCGGTCAATACTAGCGTCTTACTCAGACGACATGCCTGGCTCCGTATTTCCGGTTTTAAACCGGAGGTTCAAACCGCAATTCTAGCTCAACCTTTCAACCAAGAGCAGCTATTTGGCCCTGCAGTGGATACTGCATTAGAAAAAATTAAAAAGGATAATGAAACTGCCAAGTCTATGGGAGCACTGCAGTCTCCTCAAAACCGGGGTTCCTTTCGTCGCTCCTTTTATAGAGGAGGCTCCAAAAACACATCAACTGAGACCACGTCCACCTTTAAAAATTCTGGACAAACATCCCCTAACAGAGGTTATTTCCGGGGAGGTTATAGGGGAAACAATAACAAAGGTCGAGGGCGGGGCAACAACAACAACACCCGCACCTCACCAGCCACCAAACAGTGACTTGCCACCACTCCCCCCAGACCATTCCACTCCGGTCGGGGGGCGACTCCAACAATTCCTACCTGTCTGGACTTCCATCACCACAGACAGGTGGGTAAGACAAATTATCCAGTCTGGCTACTGCCTCAAACTCATACAATCCCCCCCCAAACATACCGCCCAAACAACGTCCAATGTCCTCGCATCATCTCTCTCTCCTCAAACAAGAAGTTCAATCCCTGTTACAAAAACATGCGATAGAACCAGTCCCCCTTCAACATCAGGGAAAAGGGGTATATTCTCTATACTTCCTCATTCCCAAAAAGGACAAAACACTAAGGCCCATACTGGATCTCAGACTACTAAACCAGTATATACATTCGGATCATTTTCACATGACCACTCTCCAACAAGTCCTCCCACTTTTACAACAGGGAGACTTCCTCGCCACATTGGACCTCAAGGACGCATACTTTCACATCCCTATGCATCCCGCTCACAGAAAATATCTACGATTTGTGGTAGATGGGCAACACTATCAATTTACAGTTCTCCCATTCGGAGTAACAACGGCACCCAGAGTGTTCACCAAGTGCCTAGCAGTCGTGGCAGCGCATCTCAGAAGACAACAGATCCACGTCTTCCCCTATCTGGACGATTGGCTCATAAAAGCCAATACATACCAAAAATGCGTTCTCCACACTCATCGCACGATTCAAACTCTCCACGATTTGGGATTCACTATCAACTACCCCAAATCCCACCTACAACCTTCCCACTTACATCAGTATCTAGGAGCAACCATACATACATCCAAAGCCATTGCCTATCCCAGCACTGCCAGGATAGCCAGTATACAAAATCTCATCTCTCAATTTCAAACTCATCCATCACTTCCAGCAAGAGTGTTCATGCAGCTCCTAGGCATGATGGCGTCATGCATCTCCATAGTCCCACACGCACGACTTCAAATGCGTCCCTTACAGGAATGCTTAGCACAACAGTGGAACCAAGCTCACGGACAACTTACCGATCTGGTGTTGGTGGACAGTCGCTCACTTCGCTCACTGAAATGGTGGAACACCATCAACCTGTCCAAAGGGAGACCGTTCTTAGAGCCTCTTCCACAAGTTGTGCTAACTACAGACGCATCTCTCACGGGGTGGGGAGCCCACCTCCTTCACCATACCACTCAGGGCAGATGGACCAGTCAACAAAAACTGCTCCACATCAACCACCTGGAACTCTTAGCAGTGTTCCTAGCACTAAAATCCTTTCAAATTCACCTAAAGAACAAAACTGTCCTCATACGCACAGACAACATGACGACAATGTATTATATACAGAAACAGGGAGGGACACACTCTCTCCAACTGTCCCAACTGGCACAGCAAATCTGGAGATGGGCAATTCCCCAAAACATCTACCTGTTAGCAGAACATCTCCCAGGGATCCACAATCAAGTGGCCGACCTCCTAAGTCGCCACACACAACAGATCCACGAATGGGAACTACACCCCAAGGTTCTACTCCCCTTCTTCCAAAAGTGGGGACAACCAGACATAGACCTGTTCGCCACTCCCGAAAACACAAAATGCCCAACCTTCGCCGCCAGGTTTCCACACCCACAGTCGAAGGGCAATGCCCTATGGATGAACTGGTCAGGCAGATTTGCGTACGCCTTTCCGCCTCTCCCACTAGTTCCATTTGTGGTACGCAAACTGAAACAACAGTCACTAACACTAATACTAGTGGCTCCCACTTGGGCACGTCAACCGTGGTTCACCACACTTCTGGAACTATCTTTAGTTCCACATCAAAAGCTACGCCTCTCCCCGGATCTGTTAACCCAGAACCATGGAGAAATCAGACACCCAGATCCTCAAACACTGAACCTAGCGATCTGGCTCCTGAGGTCCTAGAGTTCGGTTACCTCAATCTCCCTCCAGACTGTATGAATATCATAAAAGAAGCCAGACGCCCTACTACTAGAGCGTGTTATGCCGCTAAATGGAAACGATTTGCCATCTACTGCGCTAATAATGACATACATCCATTGGATGCTTCCATCCAAAACATCATTTGCTATCTACTACACTTGCAAAGATGCAATCTAGCGTATTCCTCTATACGTTTACACCTAGCAGCCTTGGCAGCCTACTTGCAAAATAGGCAACACCTGTCCCTTTTTAAGGTACCAGCCATCAAAGCGTTTATGGAAGGTCTCAAAAGAATTCTTCCCCCAAGATTGCCACCTGCACCAGTGTGGAATCTCAATGTGGTTCTAACAAGACTCATGGGTCCCCCATTTGAACCTATGCACAAATGTGAATTGCAATTCCTAACATGGAAGGTAGCTTTCCTTATCGCAATCACTTCCCTGCGCAGAGTAAGTGAAATACAAGCCCTTACACTTGAGGAACCTTTCTTACAACTACACCGTAACAAAGTGGTTCTTAGGACAAACCCTAAATTTCTTCCAAAAGTGATTTCCCCTTTCCACCTTAACCAATCAGTAGAACTACCGGTCTTTTTTCCAAATCCAGACTCGGTAGCTGAAAGGGCCCTACATACCTTAGATGTCAAAAGAGCCTTGCTTTATTACATCGACAGGACAAAACCTTTTCGAAAGACAAAACAACTCTTTGTTGCTTTCGCGCCACCACACAAAGGCAACCCGATCTCCAAATCAGGAATAGCCCGGTGGATAGTTAAATGCATCCAAATATGCTACCTCAAGGCTAAACGTACACTTACAGTTCCCCCTAGGGCGCACTCCACGCGTAAAATAGGGGCTTCTATGGCCTTCTTAGGCAATATTCCCTTAGAAGACATTTGCAAGGCAGCCACATGGTCTACCACGCATACCTTCACTAAACACTATTGTGTTGACGTGCAGGCCAAACAACAGGCCTCCGTGGGCCAGGCTGTCCTAAAAACTTTATTTCAAGCTGCTGCAACGGATACAGGCGACCACCGCTAAGGGGAGCACTGCTGTATAATCTATCCTCAGTGTGTGATCTGCAGCTCATATGCCTCGAACGGAATATGCTACTTACCAGTATGCATCTGTTCTTGGCATGTAGAGCTGCAGAGTCACACACGCCCGCCCGCCTCCCCGGGACCTGTATCTGTTCCAGCATCCGTCTTACTTAGACATTACACATGGACATCCTTTCTTTCTTTTCTATATACTCCATCTTTTCCCATCATGGCGAAAAACAATCTGCCGATGGAGTGGATGCCCATGCGCACTGTTGTCCAGGGGAGGAGTCACCAACCTCGTGACCAAAGGCTTCTTCCGAAGACAACAACAACCTGCAATCATCCGAGCCCAACACCAGATGGCGATCTTATCCTCAGTGTGTGACTCTGCAGCTCTACATGCCAAGAACAGATGCATACTGGTAAGTAGCATATTCCTTCGGGTCGCAAGATTCTTAGCCGTTTCCTTAGCAATCTCATCCGCAAATGCATTACCACGACCATCATCATCCGTAACCTTTCGATGCGCACTACATTTAATGATTGCCACCTGTTTAGGCAATGTAAGTGCATCCAAAAGATCGTTCACGAGCTGTCCGTGTTGGATCTTCGTACCATGCGATGTCATAAATCCTCTTTCTCTCCACAATCGACCAAAGCTATGTGCAACGCCAAACGCATATTGACTATCAGTAAACACATTCACTCGCTTTCCCTTAGACAAAACACACGCTCTCGTCAACGCAATCAACTCTGCGAGATTGAGTCAGAATTCAGCGCTAGCGGCAGTTTCCACAACCGTACTCAACGTCACTACAGCATACGCAGTCGTCACATCACCATTCGGCAACTTAAAACATGAACCATCAACATACAAAGTGCCATCGGGGTCTATCAATGGAGTGTTTTTCAGGTCAACACGACCCTTCGTTTCTTCCTCAGTTCGTAAATAGCAATCATGTGGTGGTACATCATTTGATTCCACATTAGTCGGCAACAATGTCGCCGGATTCAGCACATTACAACGCTTGATCTGTATATGACTTGCCAAAAGTGTCAACTCATAACCGGACAACCTTGCACTCGTCAGATGTTGAGTTTTTGTACGATTCAGGAGAGTGTCAACTGCATGCGGAACCATCACTGTGAGCATATTATCCATGACCAGACCTGCGGATTGTCGAATAGACACCGCAGCTGCCGCTGTCGCTCTCAAGCAACTCGGCAACGCTCTAGCTACCGGGTCTAAGGTCGAGGAAAAATATGCACATGGACGCTGCTTACCACCAAATTGTTGCGTCAAAACACTCAACGCACAACCTTCTCTCTCGTGAACGTATAGTGTAAACGGTTTACTGTAATCAGGAGTACCTAACACAGGAGCCGAACACAACGCATCACGCAGTTCAGAAAAACTTTTCTGACATTCTTCCGTCCATGGCAAAGGAGTCGAAACATCCTTGCACGTGAGAGCTATCAATGGCTTCGCTAACAGTGAAAAGTTCGGAATCCACTGTCTGCAGTATGACTTGATACCTAGAAAGGCACGCACATCTCTCTGAGTTGTTGGCACAGTCATTCGAGCGATCGCTGCAATTCTTTCTGGGGTCAACCTTCTTCCCTCCTTTGACAATAAGTGACCTAGATAGGTTACTTCTTGACAACAATATTGTAGTTTAGAAGGTGACACTTTGTGATGTAAGTCACATAGATGCTGTAACAGTGATACTGTAGAAGCTTTGCAAATCTGTTCAGTGTCAGCAGCTACCAACAGATCATCAACGTACTGAATCAAGGCCGCACCAGCCGATAACACAAACGCATCAAGTTGACTCTTAAGAGCTTGGCTGTAGATCGATGGACTCTCACAGTAGCCCTGAGGTGCGCGTTTAAACCTGAAGCTGCGACCACCTAATGAGAAACCGAATAGATCTCTGCTTTCCTCAGCAATCGGAATGCTAAAGAAAGCATTCTTCAGATCGATTACCGAGAACCATGATGCAGAAGCTGGAATCAGAGTCAGTAAAGCTGTAATGTCAGGCACCACGGGAAACTGTGGAATTATAATTTTATTTACCTCTCTTAAATCAATAACAAAACGATACACAGGAGGCTTGGATGGATCAGTTTGTTTCAAAATAGGTAACACAGGACTATTACACACGTTACCCCGAGTTTCTTCGATGACATCTTTATCGATCAAATCGTAAATGATCGCTAATAGTGCTCGTTCTCCATCAAGAGAGATACGATACTGGGGAATGCGTGGTAATTGCACGTTTGATTTCAATTGAACAACATAAGGTGGTATATCCAGCAGGCCCACGTCATTGGGACCTGTTGCCCACAAAGATTCAGGAAGAGAACTCAATTCCGGTGGGAGCTTATCAGTTGACAAATACATAGGAGAGATCACTCTCTGACCCAACGTAAGCTCCACTCCCGCAGGAGAACAGTACAAAGTCGCATATAACCGCTTCAACAAATCCAGGCCCAAAAGATTCTCACCACAACCAGTAGTCAAAATCAAAGGAGCTTCTAACTCACGAGACCCAATTGTAAGGGGCAAAGGGCTAGAAACTGGATTGCTAACGGGGGCGCCAGAGAATCCAATGGAAACATTCGTTAAGCCAGACAAAGGCGTGCCAGGGAGTTTCGAATGCATGATGGAACTTTTCGCTGCACCAGTGTCCAACAGAAAAGGCTCAACTACGCCCAATGTGGCAACTGCGACGTAAGGCCCTCTCTGATCAACCGGAACTGATACTACTCCCTCTCTTTGTCTATGGCTGTCCTAGTAATTACCGTCAGCATCAACATCATGCTCGACATAATAGTCGTCCACATGATACTGTGCAGATCTACCAGACGATGAATCGCGCCGATCAAAGCAATTTTGCGAGTTTGATGAAGTGGCAAAACGCTCATTCTGATTCTGAGTAACACCGCGACCTCTACCACGTGATGCTTGTTGAGGACCACTACGACCTCCTCGAGCCGAAACACCATTGTTTTGGTCACGCAAAACTGGACAATTAAACTTCAGATGGCCCTCACCCCTACAATATGCGCATTGATTATACCCCAGCATAGATCGTGGTGTAGAGGAGTCAGTACGCGACTGCGACCTAGAAAACTGTGATTGTAATCGATTTTGCTGTTGCGAGTCATTTTGATTCGAGCGCGGAGGATACGCTTGCTGCAATAAGACCTTAGTTTTAAGATCCTTCGTTTTCTTATCTGCACGTTCGCTTTCTTATTTCTCTCTATTTTCGTAGTATTGGGCCGTGGCTAATATTTGAGCAGTGGTAGAAACGGCCCACGAACTTTCAGAATTCTTCAATTTGTTGCTTAGTTCAGGCAACAAATTCGATACAAATTTATCAACAAACAGTCGCTGACCTCCCTCAGTGCTCATATCCTGACCACTGTGATCGATGAATGCCTCCTCAAATCTCGTAAAGAAATCGGAGACACTCTCGCCTTTCTTTTGTTTGCACGCAGACAGTTTGTCCCAGTTAACTCTTATTGCTGGCATAAGCGTCTTCATAAGTGTAATTATCCGCTGGGGCAGATTCTGAATGATCTGTTCAGGTTTAGACCCACCAACTTGTCGTCCGTCGGCCGCCGCAAGAGCATCCCAATCACCGCCTAACTCAGCTGCGTGATTCTCTTGACGGATTTTCGCCCAAATCGGTTGAGGTACTACATTACCCAACAACATGTCGATATCGGCGAGGTTCATAACAGTAGCATCCACTAATTGGGATAACTCCTTATAATAACCTGCCGGATTTTTGCGGGGGTCAGGCAAAGTTTGCTTCACCTGCAAAACTTCCGATCGCTTCCATGGGAGGTGTATCCAAACTCTCTGAAAGTGTGGTGGAATAACAGGATTAGCAGCAGGATCACCTGGCATCCACACTGGGGGAACTTCCCGCATAGGATACTGACCAGGTTGTGCCATCCACTCCTCAGTTTTGTCCTTAAACAATGCTCGAGGTTGTACTGTAGATCGAAAAGATAACAGACGCTCTAAAGCACGTCGGACATTACCACCCACAATCATACCATTCGAAAACTGATTCTGAAGTTCAGTCATCTCGGGCGGTACATTGTCTACCTCATCATTATCCCACTCTTCTCTCAAGGATTTACACATTTCCTCGAACACGAATCTTTGTGTGGGCTTATTAAACTGAGAAAACATATCAAACTATACGCGAAGTGTACTTAGCAGGATGCCTAATCCATTTACGCGTCATTTTCACTAACGTCTCACATTCTCTACCACCAGGAATTTGACTGCGCCTCTGAGAGACATCAGAAAGATCGGACCCAAGTATTGGTCCAAAAAGTGGAGAATAGAGCTTAGCAACAGCATTAGGTATACGACTACGAACAGAAGGGGAAGAAGAAAGAAGTACAGGAGCAACAACATTAGGAGTAAACGTAGAAACAGTAGCAGTAGTCGAGATAGCAGGAGTAGTAGTAACAATAGGCTGATGAGGTACAGGCAAAGGAGCAGTAGGAAGAAGAGCGGGTAAAGGAGTAGGGACAATTTGGGGCACAAGGGGATTCGGAAGAACAGGAGGAACGACAGGCTGACCAGCAGCCGCCAGAACAACAGGTTGAGGAACAGGAGGAATCACAGGAACCATAGTATCCTGTGCATAGGGAGGTGGTGATTTCAATAGATAAGACAATAATGGATCCTCTCTTCTCCCTTCCTATCAGAACTAGACGGTAGAACCGGATAACATTTATCCACCGCCATATGATGCAGTCTAGCAAAAACTTCCTGTTCCTTCTCGTCTTTGTCTCGCTGATACTGTTCTGCATTTCGCATTACCGTAATAATACCTTCTCTCTTATTTTTCTTAATCTGTTTGATTTCTTTCTGCTTGGCCTCTTTACGCCATAACCGAAAGGAATCAAACATGGCCGGCCTAGCCTTCTTTTTAAACAATTTAGCTTCAAGATTATCTAATATTGCAGTTTCGAAACTACCATGTGGTGGCCAACTAAGAACACCATAATTTTTAGTGTAACGAATCCAATATTCATTATATACGATAGGACCTACTCCGTGGCGACTATAGAGCTCATAAATTGGAGTTCCAACTGGAGGTATCGGACATGAATCCTCCAGCCGGGAATCCGTGCTGCAACATTTAAGGAAACCAAACAAAGTACTACGGCCAGGCATCGTGCACACTAACCAAGTTTACAAACTTCAAGGGCTATCGAATTACGATGTCCTCGCCAAAAAAATGCAAGACCCTCGGTTTTTGGCGATTGCAATTGTCAAATAAAACCCAACAACTAAGAACCACAAATGCAATGGAACCAGGCAAACAACCAAGTTTAACCAAGTTACAAAAATACAAAGTAACCGTCCCAAAAAGGAACTACAAAACCATGGACTCTGGGAGCGACCCACAAATACTTTACTGAAAGAGCAATGGCGTCACCAGGAAGGCCCGACTATCGTCTCGCCATACAAAGGACTACGCCAGGCGCCAAAACAGGTCGACAGTCAGGGCATCAGTCCGTCGCAGCCGTCAGGAGGCGGGAATCTTCGTGGGAAAAGTCTTCGGACCACTTATTTCGACAACTGGATCGATGAAGCGGGGTGCACCTTCCCTCTGAGATTTCACACGAAGTTCCTCACGATCGTCGGGCTTTGGACCGGTACCGCTGATGTCGCCGAACGTTGGGCGCCAACTGAAGGACTGGGCTATTCTAAGGCCCAGCGGTGCCAGGGGACAACACCTGAAACCTTCGTGGGTTACCTGTTCCGGCGTACAAAACACAGAGACACGGGACACTTCCTGCGGCGTCAAAGATCAGTGTTTATTTACTGCAGGGATACAGAAATCGCAAGAAGTACACAACGTGTAGGTTCTGAGAGACTGCTTCAAATCGCAACAACATGGCGAACAAAAGGTTACAACTCAGTTCCCACAGTAAACTTCAAAAAGGGTCGCATTCATGTTTTCAGAAACCCGGAACATAATTACAGCAGCATTGCCGGTTCCCAACTGTGAAAGCACGTTATCCCCACATTAAGCACATTCCATTCTGACTGTAAACGAATTAGGAGAAGGGACAGAAACAGGTGCAAAGGAAAAACAAGGATGAACAACAGATTGGAAAAGAGTGTAGGGAGCAATATCGGAAGCATGATTGTAGGATCAAAGGATTCGTGCCTAATGCATGCACGACTGAAACAATAGACTAGCACGGCAAGATGAGCCTCGAGCGGAGCCATCTGCCCTTGCAGTGTCATCCCCTCATCATAAAGACACCCTCAAAGGAACACGTGTCCTCCGCAAAAGTTTGGGAATCCCAGGGTCACGAAGCGGACAGTGTCCGTTCGCTGGCTACTTGAGGGCAAGAGACAAAATGGATGCCGTATCTAAAATGGAACCCGAGGGTTCAGATGGAGACACCCACGAATGAGACGAACCATACATAGTAGCGTAGCGAAAACGCGTACACCCACTAAACTCGTCATTTGCGGTTCGTAGATACCAAACTCGTCCATATTCGAACAAACCCAAAAATGTCATTACGATTCTCACGGAACCTCAATTGTGCTGGTCATTCTTGGAATATAGTGTGGCTTTCATGAGGTCGTGGTGCATATCACTGAAATAATCTTGTTCATTTATGGAATATTGTGAACGTCCAAGAAATTTGGGTACTGACCCATCAGATTTTTGCAACCCTAGTAGTGATGTGGTAATTATTGACACATTGTGGGCATTCATGGCATGTTGGCCAGCTAAAATGCTGGCCCCTGCATTGGGATGGTAATTCATGAAATATTTGAACATGCTTGGCATAATGTTGCTGACCCTTGCATAATCCTGGCATTGGCTTAATAATGGTACTAACTGCCATATTGTGGATAGGGAAGGAGAGGTATACCTTTGAGAAGCTACATAGAGAGAGAGATTAAATCTGGGTGTGTACTTTTATGTGGAAGTGAGCGAGGGAGTATGTGGGTATCTGTTGGAGAACAATCAGGGCTGTCAGATGATTGCATTCAACTAGAATATGCAGTAGTGATAGTAGGCTGGTAGAGTGCAGCAGAGCAATAGACAGTGCCTCCTACCTTTCTAGCTGCATTTGCACACAGACCACAGTGAACTGACGCTCCCCGTTTCATGTGTTTGCCAACAAGGCTCATTGCACTGTAAAGAAAGAGATGGCATTTTCCTAAATGCTCTGACTAATTGGCTGGGTGTAATCTGAGGTGGCATGGTAGGCAAAAATTGAACAGTGGACTGGGAGGCAGGTCCAAGTAGTTACCAGGGGCTCAGATTAATTCAAACTTTCCACCATCACTTCTTTGTATTCCTCATTGCGACAGGAATGCCAAGACGAGGGTCGTGTGCCCACTGTGCAACTAGAACCAATCTGCGCCCAACTGAAGAGACCTTATTAGGCTGACACTGGTCTTGGGTTGCTTGTGTTCTGGATCAAAGAGGACCTGGCTTGGCAGTTTGGGCTGGACTGTTTCTGTTGGAGTAGCTACAAGGCTGATTTGCTTATGGCTGGGTTCTAATCTGATCATGTTGGGCAAATTAAACGAAAGGCTGGGATGCATCCATGAGTAATTACCAGCAGCAAATATTAATCCAAGCATTTCATCCATTCCTTTTTTAAATTCCTCATTGCCGAATTCTTGGAGGGCTGATGTCTGAGGGTGTTGTTAGCAGCTCTACTAAGCTCTTGCTTGCCTCTCACATATCTTAAGATGGCCTGGGCTAAGCTATAGGCTGAAGAACCTTCCTCTAGGTTAGCTGGGTGGCCTCTGTAGTGAAGCACTTGTGATCTTGGCCTGGTGAGAGTATAGGCTCGCATTTGGGTAACTTCGAAACTCATAGAAGAGGCGGCGCACAAACACCTTTCTGTTTGGCTATGATATTCCAGGGTCGTCTTCGGCTAGGAGTACGTGAGTTCTATGCATTGCAGTGCAACTGTGTATTGCGTTCTAATGTATCAGTGAAGGGGTAAAGACGCAGGCCGCAGAACTCTGTCCGTTTGGCATTCCAGAGACTTGTTGGAGAGTGTGTTTTGGGGAGACAGTGCAAGTGCTGAACTCTGTTCTATGGTATAGTGTAGTGTGTTTGTGGGAAATAACATGCTAGAAGTCCTTGTTGGACTGAGCACAAAAACATGTTTGAGTGAGTGGCTGAGTAAGTGAATGAATGAGGCAGGAGTGTCTGTAGTATGGAGCACAGAGGTGCATTTCACACTCAAATGTGCACTGTTCCCAGAATCTCCAAATTCAAGAACCGGTATGCCAACCAGTGTGTGCCTCATTCCTGCGAGTTCGGTCACTTAACTAGTAACCAAGCAATTGGGAAATAAAGTCCAGAAAGTTGCTTCTCTTGGAATGCCCGTTGGGCTATGCCACCTTTAGGAAATTGCTCCCCAGCTGCAACAGTAACCTTGTTTTCTCTACTATCCCCTTTCTGTTTTTCTTCACAGTAAAAGAATTATAAACCTGGGACCTGTACATGCTGGACCACTGAGCCCAGAACCACAGCCTGTAGGCGTGCGGGTGGTGTGTGGGCATTGCAAGAACACATTCCTGGTACGTACCTCCCTTCCTTAATGGAATCTCTATAGCTAGGAAGGATCAGAATTTGAGTAGAATTGCCTTGCGATCAGGAGCTGTGTAGAAAACAGTACAAGACGTACTTGTTTAGCACTGGCAATAGTACCATTGAAACAATAATCGTTATGAGAATCATGAAACATAACGCAAACTAGTCTTTGAACATATAAAGGCACCACAACCTAATATGTGTTTGGATTATAGTCTTGTTCATTCTATACACAGTGACTTGTATTACAGTCCAATTTAACACAACTGGTAGAGGTTTAATAGAGTAAACACAACTGGAGTTAAGCTAAAGCACGCAGACAGATTTAAAAAAATCCTACTGATTGAAAATTGTATCAGTTTTTGTAAAGCTTCAAACAAATGCATCTGTAGCATCGTTTTAAGCACCCCTTATGTATTTGGTATGAATGCATGAAGTTATTATTTGAATTCGGGTCCTTGCTTTTTTCTTTCTTTCAATAACCAGATTTGGGATATGTCAGTAGCTGCCCGACTGTGAGATTTAAATCTTTGTGGTCATCGCTTCACCCCGAATTGCTGTATTTTCCTCACAAAGTTGTGTGAAATAGAGAGATGTCTGCTCACAGCCATAAATGAAAACCCTTGAAATCATTTCTCTCCTCCCCATCCTATCCACAGGCCAACAAACCCTGCACCCTGAGCAAGTCCCAAAACACAGGCTACCGCTCTGTTTCTGTTACTTCGCCTCGCAAAAATATAATTTCCTGCACTTTTCTTCCTGCATAAGTTACATATAGGTCACAGGGCCTGTTGTGAAGCTTTGACTCGTCCCAGATAATCTTTGCAAGTAAACCGGTTTCAGTCTTCTACAACCTTGGCAGAAATAGGTTCTTTTGTTCACTGATATTTTGGTTTGTCAAATACGATAAGTGATCTTTCAAAGTCTGTAAAATTCCAATCTGGATTGGTGGTAGGTGACTGTTGCTTTAAGTCAGAGTAGTATACGTGCAATAAAGGTAATAAGGATGCTGATTGGTTACCATTTTACCGTCTGGTTACCAGGGAAGACTCATCCTACAGGTGGCTATATAAAGTGTCATCAACCAAGCTGATCAAACTAAAGAGTGTTGTAAGTGCTCCCAAAGCACTCCGCGCTAGAGTTGCTGTCTGTCACTGGCATATTACAGTCTGTAATCAAGAAATTACATAGATCTGCTAAGTAGAACTGCAGCCTAACTGGGAACACTAGTTGAATATGGAAGGTTGATTGTGTAGGAATGCAAGACATCCACATTTGAATATTGACATGACTGTCCTTGAAGCATTTGTGTCTGCATACAGATCTTGGGTGAAAAGGATAAAGGTCCAAGACTGTTAAGAATGATAAAACCATAATAAAAATCAAGAGTAGATAATCAGCAGTCAGGAGAGGTGTGTATATAGGGAGTATACACCCCTCTCTTGACTCTGTGAGGCTAGTGACATTTTTCTGCATCCACTATCCCCCCCGTATATGTTCAGAGGTTCCCCTAGTGCAGCTTATGCTGCCTTCGCTTGGAATCTCAGAGAATCTACAATGGTGCTGCTGGCTCATTTCAAAAGCCATGTCCCAGTGCTGAAAGGAGGATTGCAAGTTTTCAGCTGAGCAGTGGAAAAAGAGACTGACCGAGGCAAGATTTTGTGGCTAAACTGGCACCTGCAGGTCATCTGGCTTGACCCTGGCATTTGCTAGGAGGCATAGCTAGTGCCATATTCAGATCATGGTTGGCCTAACATAAAGCCCCTTTCAGTTGTAGGAGGGGAGTGTTTGGCCATAGCACACCATATCTTTTGTAGTCAGGAAGCCTGCCTCCCCTGCAAAAAAGAAAAAAACACAATTCTGAACCTGGCACAGTTTATAATTGGGGGTATTACAACCTGTATGCCAGCTTTTGGAAAGGGCTGAGGTACCGTTGTTGGTGCCTTTTGTGTTCCAGAGTTTCAAATTGGTAATTATTTGGAGTAGTTTGGCTGGCTGTAATCGCACAATTAAGTGCTCATAAATGGGTCCTGGTGGTAGTATCAAGTACTTGTGAGTTGGAATCTGGCATCAGTACTCTAAATAAACATCCAGGATGTGACCATTTCACACGATCTCAATAACAATCACAGGCTCTCTTCCATTATGATTCTAGTCCCATTTCTCACATCCTGAGGGCAAAGTGAAATGTTTCTCTTATAGCATGAGTGTAGAGCCTATATACTTGCTTCTCCCCTTGAGGGGACCAGCGAGTGATTGCTCTCCTTAGTGAACAGGCCGTGAAATTCTCTGTAGCTGCAGTTAGAACCCAGAGTATAGCAGTCCATCCGCCTGCAGTGGCAGTGTAAGATCCTCTGTACCTTGTACCAAAATCCACATGGTTTTAAAAAAATAGCATGGGTGTCATTAGCAGAGGTGCCCGTTACTAGACTCTGATAATGTCCACATGAACCCTTGGATCCTCTTGGCTTAGTGCCGTTATTTGACTGCTGTTCCTGCAAATGTCTAATATCAGTCCTCTGTTGGAATACAAGAGGTTATTTTGCTTTGTAGCAATGTGTAATACACTGGTGTCACCTGTGTTGTTTTATGAGACCATCTTTAAGGTTGATAGCTAGCCTACATTTAATTGTCACACTGGAAAATTATATTTCGAACTGCAACTTACCATGGGACCTGCTCTACCAGGAGAGGCGTCCTTCTAAATATAGTAATACAATTGTGCAAATGTATACAACATTGAGTGTTGTTCATTTATCTTCTTTCTCACTCTTTCTCCTCTTTTATTCTGGCTTCTTTTCTCTTCTTAATTCTGCCCTTTCCTCTAATTCTTGCAACTATCTCCTTTCTTGGTTCCATGATCCCTTGTCCTCTTTTTCATCTCTCTTCTCTCATGCTTTTTTTCTCTTCCTTTTCTTAGTGGACAGAGTTTACTGACCGGACACTGGCCCGATGCCCGCACTGCAGGAAAGTGTAAGTGTCTCCTCTTAGCACCTTTCTCTGGAGTGGTAAAACGGGTGAAGAATAATATGGAATGTCTGGTCAAAAGAGGGGCAGTAGAGTGCAGAGATGGGGAGTGGAGGGACACCTTATGTTCTTTCCCTCCTCCTCATGCCTCTCATTGGTTTCAGGTCCTCCATCGGACGGCGCTATCCTCGAAAGAGGTGCCTCTGCTGCTTTCTTATCGGCCTCGTCATCGCATTCACTACAGCTGGCCTTGTGGTGAGTACTGAATATAATCTAATTTTCCTCAAGGACAATGTCCTGGCCATCACCTGCCTGTGTTTTACTGCAGCTCCCATATGATTGTAATTTGTATTTCCTACCTCCTCTCACTAATACATACCCTCGTAGTATACCATAATTTGCTCTCTTTGAACCTTCCTTTCACTGCAGGTGGCCTTAAGTTTGTTTTCTGTACAATCTTGCTTTTTTTTTTTTGTCAAATTCCATCCTGCCCCCCCAGTTCATTGTAAGCACAGTAGGTTCTATTCTTCCTCCTCTCAGTCATTGTGGTAAGTGCCATGTTAACTCTTTCACCTTATTCTTTTTGCTACAGCCATCATTGAAGGTGTAATGTAATTGGTAGCCTTTAGCCTCGAAGATCAGATTTTTCCGTTTGTTGTGAGTGATTTTAATGGTGTGTTTGGACCTCCGGTTTCGTCTGCCCTGCCCAAGCAGAATGGGGCTCTGCTCCTATTACCCTTTAGACAGATGTAACTATTCCATTCTTTTCAAAGTTATGTCCTCAAGATATCTTCAGACTGTCAGGGTAAGGAAAACACCATCTCCTCTTTGCAGGAAAGACTGACAGCAAGTTTAAACCACCACCTTGCCTATCTCTCTCCTGCCAAATCTTGCATTATGTCTGCCACTTTCATCAAGGTTAAATGTTTCTCTTTTCTACTGCTTACTGCTCTTTTGGGTAAAGAGAACAGGTGCTTATCCTAGAGCAGCTTTTGGCTATGGGGCCATATCCTTTGTTAATGGAGTTTCGGGTTATTTATTACTAGTGCCCCAGAGCCATAAATACTGTTGCTCTGCAGGTGTTAAACCATGACCCCCTTTGTGTATTTGCCTGTTCATTATCCTGGCTTACTGAAAGAGCTGGTCAAAAGTTGAGACCCAGATACAGAAAAATAGTAACCATTCACAATAAATGTAATTGGGGGGCTGTTAGCAGGATTTCTACACGCCTGATCCCTGCCGCCAACCTGCCGCCTACCTGCTTGGCTAGTGATCCGTGGGGCGTCCTGGTCCTCTGCTGTGTTCCGCGTCTCCCTCCCGCCGTCGCACGCCATCGCGACCGCTGTGTGGGGGGAGCGCTTGACGGGACCACAACACCCAGGGTCCCCAGCGAAACGGAAGCGGAACCGGAGCTGTTTGCATGCCCGGAGGCGCTACTTAATTGACCCTGCCCTCGGCAGAGCGGGGGCTGTTAGCAGGATTTCTACACGCCTGATCCCTGCCGCCAACCTCCCGCCTACCTGCTTGGCTAGTGATCCGTGGGGCGTCCTGGTCCTCTGCTGTGTTCCGCGTCTCCCTCCCGCCGTCGCACGCCATCGCGACCGCTGTGTGGGGGGAGCGCTTGACGGGACCACAACACCCAGGGTCCCCAGCGAAACGGAAGCGGAACCGGAGCTGTTTGCGTGCCCGGAGGCGCTACTTAATTGACCCTGCCCTCGGCAGAGCGGGGGCTGTTAGCAGGATTTCTACACGCCTGATCCCTGCCGCCAACCTGCCGCCTACCTGCTTGTCTAGTGATCCGTGGGGCGTCCTGGTCCTCTGCTGTGTTCCGCGTCTCCCTCCCGCCGTCGCACGCCATCGCGACCGCTGTGTGGGGGGAGCGCTTGACGGGACCACAACACCCAGGGTCCCCAGCGAAACGGAAGCGGAACCGGAGCTGTTTGCGTGCCCGGAGGCGCTACTTAATTGACCCTGCCCCCCGCGTCGCGGGACCGCGCGCGGGCTAAGCCCGGGCAAAGGGCGGGCCCTCTGAGGCCCTCCGAGGTCATCAGTGGTCGGGCGGGCCACCCCACCGAGCCGAGAAGTCAGGTGAGAGAGGCGATATGTCTATTAGAGGGAAACGCCCCGCCAGTGTAACTGGTAAACAGACAGCGACCCACCCTACTCCATCGATATCCCTAGAAAGTATGTTGGACAATGCTTTTAATATGGTTGCCAATGAGATCGCGAGCACAGAGAGACGGATGTCACTGGAGCTCCTAAGGGCACACTCTGAACCCCGGGACTCAAGTACTGAATATATTGTACCTTTATCCCCAATTGTTACAATTACTAAACCCAATGTCTCTCATTTACCACCAACAACCCTTGGGGGGGGGGGGGTAGTGACACTATTATCCTGGACTCCCAGCTTGATGCTACTGAATATATCCCCATTCCTCTTGTATCCCCGAAAAGCAAACCCGCCGGAGGAAAAAGAAAAAGAGGCCCTCCTAAAACATTAACCAACAAAAGGAAACAAGCTATATGCAACAAGGGCCAACCCACACCACAGAGCATGTGGACCAGAGGAAAGCAAAAAACAACAGGGGGTAGCAGTGTTACGCCCGAACAACCGCAACTTGTTGAAGGACCCTTGGACATCACCCCTCCAAGTAGTGGTCATAATTGCATATGCACACAGACCGACTTTGTCAGTGAAAGCACTACACTAAAGAAGTCCAATCTGAATTTCATGGAAACCATTGTGGACACCATTTTTAAACGGTTAGAATGTCAAATGACCAAACAGTTTAATAATATTTTTAAAAGATTAGACCGAATTGAAACTCTGATAAAAAATGAAGATGTCAAAAGGAAGGGGGCTATTAGCCTTGATTTAATAAGGGGAGAGCGTCTTTTGAAAGAGCTAGAAGTCGCTAACGGGCATTGTGAGTGAAGGGCCTAATGCTTCCAGCGGCGCAACTACCTCGACTACCTCGAATACCGTATCTAAAGGTGTGAATGAAGGGAGAAACTGTATTGTAAAAACCACCCAGCATACCTTGACAGGAACAACGGAACCAGCACGCTCTATTAGAACAGTTACTAATATGTTAAATGATGCCCCAATACCGATTGTTAGAAGAGGGGTGGCACCTACTAGTACTGGATCAGATAAGGGCCAAATTAGTGATACACGTCAAATAATACATCCAGGGTCTGCTCTCCACTTGCCCCCTGACGCCTGCCCTTGTGTAATAATTCTGGCAGGCGTACCTCAGCTAAAGGAGGGACAGAGTGAGTCATGGATGCAGCTAAACAACAAGTGTATAGATTGGCTATCCAAACACAAAGGGGTCGGCCCTAACATCATGAGAGAAATTTTGACTGTTCGACGGGTGAGTTGGGTTGGACCACTATCTAAGAATATAGAAGGGGACTGTATTGTTATTAATTTTAGAAATCCCTCTACAGTCAAATTTATTCTTGGTAGTATTAACACGCGTTTTTCCCCCTCCACTGCCATAACCTCTCTGCCATTGGGCTATTTTTATAGACCCCATTTCAGACCATCTAGCCCTGTTTTATCACATCTTCCTCTGCACAATAGGCTCAGTACACTGTCTGACCTGGGTACTCTGGACTGACCACCAACTACCTTCCCTGACTCTGTTAGTAGGAATCATTTTAATACATCTGGCCCTCTGGGGGATCTAATTATAGATCCAATCACAGTGACTGATAATGATGCTAAGACGACCAAGGGCAAGAATTATGTTTCTACCATGGTAACATCGACCGATAATTTGACCATCCTAAGCTGGAACATAGCAGGTCTTAATACCAAAGTAACGAACGGGGATTGGGTAGACTGGGTTTCCAAATTTGACATCTTGATGTTTCAAGAAACTTGGTGTACTACTTCCCTACTCTTTGATGGATACAGTTGTTTTAACCAAATTGCACCAATACCAGCCCTGGGTAGACCCAGTCGGGGATTATCCATCTGGGTCAAAATTAGTGCAGACGTTAAAGTTGAACAACTGGATACATATGACAGGAGCTTTCAGGCATTGCTTTACATTGGTAGAGTAAGAATATGTTTAATACATTTTTATAATAATGATTTTAAAACACATCCTAACATGAATTTTATCAAATTGTTTAATTTTATTGATGACATTACAGAAGGACAAAAGTGTGGTAGACTTGATGGGATATGTTTAGGAGGAGATTTTAATGCACACATTCATCGTCAAACCCCTCCTTGTAAAAGAGGTGAAGAACTGTCTAACCACCTGGCTACAAGGGACCTAATTAATGTCATGGAAAAGGCAAATACTATTGAAAATAAATGCCCCGAGGTGACCTATGTTGGACATGGGAGTGCATCTACAATTGATTATGTATTCATAACCTCCCCACTGGTGGATCTTTTATTAGAGGCCACAGTCGCCAGGATTGCATATAGCGACCACTACCCGATTATATCTAGTTTTAAATCTCTTAATAAAAAAGGGAAACGGACAGAAATAGGGGCTAAAAACCTAGTCACGTCGACAGACAAACTCAGGGTGGTCTGGAAGGGGATTGACAATAAGGGGGTGTTAGCCCGTGTTATAAAGTCCAACCCCCAATCAGTATTTATCTGTCTATCCTCCGACTGCCCTGGACACACAATCGTGGAAGCATTTTCGGAGCTGTGTAAGACCATAAAAAAGGAGATATCTAAGCCAGCTCTAACTAATATTAATTCTAAGTCTAGATGGTTCGACAACTCCTGCTCTAAAGCAAATAGAGAATTAAGAACTGCTCTAAAAGCTGACCCACCTGATCAGTTATTGGTCAGGTCTTTGAGGTCTAGTTATAAACGCACACTAAAAATACGATCCGATGAGCTTTTAAAAACCCATTGGGAATCCCTTGTACGTACAGCAGCAACGAAAGATGCTGCCAGGTTTTGGAGCGAGGTGAAGAACCTGAAATCGTTTGGCTCCAATATTACCCCTATAAACTGTAGTATACTAGGGGATGTATGGGTGGAGCATTTTACAAACACCTACATGGCACCGTCCCCTTCCGTGGTAAATTCCCTAACTTTTAAGTTTCCGAATATCTCTATAACGGAGGTGGAGGACGCAATTTCTCAAAGCGCAGGCAACAAAGCGCCAGGGCCCGATGGATTATCCATTGATTAAATAAAATCGGAGCCTGACTTTTGGTCCCCATTATTATGTAATGTTTTTAATAATTTATCCATTACTTCATTGCCCGATTCCTGGTCCAACAGCATTATCGTACCTATCTTCAAAAAAGGCAATAGACTTGACCCAGGCAGTTATCGCCCAATATCATTAATTGATAACACATTGAAGATTTTGGGCAGGGTCATTTTTAATAAGATTAGCACTTGGGCCGAAGAAAACAAAATTCTACACCCATGTCAGTTAGGTTTTAGAAGCAACGTAGGGACGGTGGAGCAGTGCCTAAACTTAAATCTAGTTTTAGATGAATACACCATCGCTAAAAAATCCCCACTTTATTTGGGTTTTATGGATTTAAGTTCTGCTTTTGATTTTGTTAACCGTTCCCGATTATGGACAGCCTTACTGAGATATGGCTTGGAGGAACCGTTGGTTCATTTTTTGGCCCACTTACACAGTGACTTAAAAGCCTGTGTTCGTATTAACAACGATGGAGAGGTTTCGGACCAGATTTTAATTGGCAGGGGAGTAAGACAAGGCTGTGTCCTGGCTCCCCTGCTTTTTATTTTATATATAAATGAACTAAGCACATCTTTGGGTAAACTAACTACCGATGTTCCGCTCGTCAATGGCAACCCCCTACCTGCACTTCTTTATGCCGACGATGCGGTACTTATAGGTCGTACACCCAATGCACTGCGCACTTTAATCTCAGGTTTTGTCTCTTATATGGCTGATCTCGACTTATGTACAAATTTTAAAAAATCTTACATAATGTCCTGCGGGCCAAAGAAACATAAAATTCGCCATAATATGTCAGGGAATAACGTTTTAAATAGTACTTGTACTTTCCCTTATTTAGGCTTGTTATTTTCTGACTTTGGATCCTGGCAACCTCATGTTGCCAGAGGGAGGAATAAACTGGGAAAAGCCATTAATTCTATAATTACTTTACGCCAACCAAAGCATGCTGAGGTCATTCTACCCCTTCTACAAATTTACAAGACCCAGTGTGTTCCTACGGTGCCGAGGTATGGGGATACTCGAATTGCACCAATATTCAGATAGAAGAAAACAAATTCTGTAGGAAGGTCTTGGGGGGGGGGGGTTTATCTCGGCACCCTCTTATGTGTGCCATAGAGAACTGAATCTCCCCTATATAGAGGATTTCATAAAATCAAGACCCGCTTTGTTCTGGTTAAAAATTTGGCGTAACCCCGCTGCCTCGCTGACCCGTGATATTATTTTAGACTGCCTAAAAAGTGAGCGGGCTAACCATATTCCCTGGCTTAATGCGGTACAAAAGAGTTTAGCTAGCGTAGAAATGGGGCACCTTTTTCTAGCACCTGAAACAATTGACCCTTCGCATAAGAACATAGTAAGAAGGGCCTTATTTGACTCGTACCGAGCGAACCGAGAAAATATTGAACTACTAAAGCCAGCAATCCGCAGGTATATCCCCATTCAAGAACCCTGTGCTAGGTCACATAATATGCCCCAAGGTTACTTGCGCAAGAATTTGGGCAGATGGAACAGGAGCCTTCTATTTAGGTTTAGGGACGGAAGTGTGGTAAATTTACTTTGTTTCCCCTTGGGTTATATCCACAATTTGGGAAATTTAGATTGTCCATGTAACAAAGGGGGAAAACAAAGTCTACTGCATTTTACACTGTTCTGTGGCTTCTACGCAAAATACACTAAACATTTCCTAATTCCCTATTTTAAAGATAGCGCTCTGATGGATTTTAACGAGGCTTTTAGAGCCTTACTGATGCTAAGCACAGATGATGTAATTTTTAGAGTTAGCCATTTCCTACAAATTGCCGTTCGTTCTCGCGCATCTATGAACACGGCTTGATAGGCTGCTTACCATCCTACACCTTCTGCATATTGCACTTTTTACACAAAATGAGCGTACAAACTATAATGAACCTGGCCCGATAGTTTGCACCACTATTTGCACATTGCATCTTTGCACAACGGGGGTTATCTTAGATGTGCTTTGACTAATTGGATCAGTTTTTATCTTTCATTGGGATGATTTTTATGCCTTATATATATTTATATGGATGTATTTTATGGAGTTATTGATTTTATTCTTTTTATCTCTTGATGTTGAACAAAATGGCCTGTCAGCTCTTGATGTATCTGCACATTTGTCATTTGCACTCATTTGGCCGCTTCATATATACTTCAGATATTTTTGATGTAATTTGTATGTACTTTTATGGATGTTTTCAATATATCCGAATAAAGATCATTTGACTTTGACTTTTGAAATGTAATTGTTCTTTCAGAGCCCTGCTTAAAAAAAAAAAAAGAATTGGTGGGTAGTCAAAAAAGCTTTCTCCAAATAAACTCATTAGGTTCAAGCACCTTCTGGTGCCAGGATACAAACCCAACAGTTTGCAAATGCTTAAACGCAACTACACTATCACTGTGCAATCGATTACATGGCCTGAGTTAGCCTATGGCCAGGGGTATGTAGGGTGGGCAGATTTCTGGATATGCAGGTCTACATTTTTGACTAACCAAGCTGGACTCTTGCAACAAATGTTTCTCTGGCTGCCTTATATTTTCACTAGTTCCCTGCATGCTGTTGGCTTGCAACAAAAATCTTAGCAGGTTGTGGCCCCTTTGTGTTTTGTAGCAGCAAATCCCTAAAATATCTCCTAAAATTCCACCATAGACAGCAAAGAGGGACTGCTGTTGCTTTCAGAGTGTTACAAGATGATGTCCTTTAAAGTGAGCTCCAGTGTCACAACAATCATTTTGCAGTAGTTGTCACTAAAGCCTGGTTCGCAAATTTCAGGGCCTTTATCTCTAAACTGGTTATTCGCAGTAGTCTGGTTTTGGAGCTCCTGTGTATTAAGGGGCACCCATCAGTCTTAAGCAGACACCACACTGGCAAAGGCACCCAATTTTAGGGTTTGTGTGACGCTAAGCTCTGCTACTACTAGTCTGCTGGTCATAGGTTGCAGTTTCAGGTGTGCCTTAGCCATTGTTTCCAGGCCTTTAGCAGTTCTCTCCCTGCAGGGCAATGTAGTCTGTCAGGTCATGCAGCAACTTTGGCGTTCCTCAGGTTCCTAGACTTGGTAGGGCCGGTTAACTACATATTACTGATCAAAGCACAAAATAGTCTCTCCGCTGATGTTGTCCTGGAAGCTAATATGAGTATGAAGTACTGGATTCCTCTGGCCAGCCAGTTCTTATCTTCACATAGAGGCACTAAGAGAGAGTTTTTTTGCTCACTCATCCTGGACTTTCAGTACTGGAGGGGTAGTTTATTGAGAGGAAACAAGAAAGGTGTTCAGTGGGATGTCCCAACCAATATATCCCTTTCACAGAGCAAGCCACTTCGCGGTTACTTAGATGTTGCTGAGCAGAAGTCTGGCAAGCTGTGGTTTACATATTTCTGCCAAACAGATTGTGTTTCAGAGGTACATCGTCCTACAACACTGCCTCAACATTGTATCCTACGCCGACGACACCCAGCTCATCCTCCCCCTCACCAAAGACCCCACCACCGTAAAACTCAACTTCCAGAGAGGATTGCAAGAAGTGGTAGTCTGGATGACCAACAGCTGCTTAAAACTCAACGCAGAGAAAACAGAGGTCCTCGTCCTCAGAAGAACCCCTTCTGCCTCTCCTGGTGGCCCACCGGCCTCGGAAGCCCACCTATCCCCTCAGACCAAGCCAAGAACCTCGGCATCATACTCGACTCATCATGAACCGACAGGTCAACGCCGTCACCTCCAGCTGTTTCAACACCCTCCGCATCCTCCGAAAGACCTTCAAATGGATCCCCCGCACTCATCACCAGCAGGCTCGACTATGGCAATGCACGCTACGCCGGCAAGTCCCTGCTCTGCAAACTGCAAACAATACAGAACACCGCTGCTAGACTCGTCCGCAGCATCCCCTGCACGAACACATCAGCCAACGCCACTGGCTCCTCGTGGAGAAGAGTCACCTTCAAGATCCTCACTCATGCCTACAAGTGCCTGCACAACAGCGGACCCAAATACCTCAATGACAGAGTAAACTTCCACGTACCCAACAGAAACCTGCGATCCTCCAACCTCGCACTGGCTGAAATCCCACTGATCCGCAGAACCAGATCAGGTGCAAGATCGTTCTCTCACATCGCAGCCAAGACCTGGAACGAGCTACCGGTAGACATCAGATGCGCCTCCTCCCTGGACACCTTCAGGAAGACCCTCAAGACCTGGCTCTTTGACTGAACGGAGCAGCACCAATACCGCCCCCCCTTCCCAGCGCCTTGAGACCCTCATGGGTGAGTAGCGCGCTTTACTATGCCCTGATTGATTGATTGATTGATTTTGCCTGACCAAAGGAAGAAGGAAGTTAGGCTGGTTTTCCCAATGTGTAGGTAACCTCTATCTTGTGTTACAGTTAGTGTTCTGTAGATGACTCTGTTAATAACTTTCAAACACACAACACAGTAAATATACAGATAGGACAAAGTCAGCTCTATAGGAGCACAGCCTGAGGGAGGCTGACTGGATTTTTACAGACAGGCTCAGGAAACCTCACTCCTAGCGATAAAGTGATTGGACCCGTCTCTTATCAACCAAATCTCCATTACCACTTGTTCACCACCCACTTGGCTGCTCATGGATCAGTAGCCACACTCCATTATTGGTTGGTGGAGATTTTGGACGCAAAAAAATCACACATTTCTCCTAGTCTTCTTAGGAGCAATAAAATGCATGTATTTCTTCCACAGATGGGGGGGCTTCTTCATCCACAACATGCAAAATTTCACAGCTGTACACACACAGTAGTGCTTTTCATCTGCACAGAAATTCTATTAGACCGCATTACTTCACTTTTGTCAAGTTGAGAGACAACAGTCTTAGCAGGGTTCATGCTCCAAATGTAAGAATACAGATAAATGAATGCTTAATCTTTAAATTCCCTCCAGCGTGTTAAATTCATTAATAGCTTCTCCTGTGATCTTGCATGTCACCCCATACCACCAAGTACCACACACACTGTGAGAAAACAATCAAAATAATCGCCACAATTTTAGTAAGGGGAAATTTATGGGAGGAACTCTTACCAATTACAAAAATCATGTTTCAGTTACAGCTGAAAAGTGTAAAGTGGCAGCATCCTTCCCAAATACTTCACAGTACAGCTTAAGCTAGACTGTGGTCACAATGACAACTCGGAGGAATCTTCATTGCCACTCTATATACCTTTTTAAGTTTTCTTGTAACAATAGCCCAAAAATCCTTTTTGCCCTGAGGTAAGCACAGTTATGTACCAGCGTGAGTGCAAAGAACAGACTGGCTTGGATCCAGATTCTACCACAAATTACTTTCAGATAATGCATATTGATTGGGCAAGCATGCTTTATGTAACTTTTATTTTATTTCGGCAAAAATTAACCTTGTGATTTCGAATTCAGAGTGAGAATAAAAGCTTGTGAATTATCTTGCATATTCATCCAAAGCCAATGAGCTTCTTTAAAATATCATACTTTACGAATATATAACTTGAGCTATAAATTAACTAACAAAGAATAATAAAACATTGCTATACTCTAAATGATCATACATGAAATAGCACATAGCTGACTGTACAAATGTACATTATGAGGAACGCTAAGGACAGAAATAAGGCGAAACATACAACATACACACGGTTTAGAAAGATCAATGAGGCTTGCATTGAAAAGGTTACAGCTGCCATTCCCACCATCACCAAAGCTTCTCTTGTTTTGACAATCCTAATCCGACATAAGGCAGATGTGGCATGCAAGTTCTTGGATTAATTGTCTCCAGCGAAGAAGGAAGAATTTAAAACATTGGTCAAATGAGGGGACTGTGGTTGGCACAGTTTGATTGATGTTGACTGAGTAAAATTGGAGGGAAAACTTGTATCATAATAGGCATCCGCTAAAATCTGAGACTACCTTGCGCTGAAATGAGCATAGGGATGTTATTTGTGGTAGGTGATATGATTTATACACAATCGATAAAAATAAATTTAAAAAAAGAAAGCGGCTGTGGTCCTGAAGGAAGGCAGTAATATAAATGCCTGCTGACCTACTTAAGATAGTGTGCAGGCAATTGAGGAAATCGTGCTGTCTTTAGAAGACCAGTTTCATTGAGAGCCACTAACTAGATTCATCCCAGAACTCCAAACAAATGTGTTGCTTATGCTGTGGGAAGGCAAAGTGCTTTTGGACCAAAGATCAACAAAGTCCTACAAGCGATCGACACATACAGAGATAGCAAAATTGATAGATATCTTAGGCAACAAGTGAATTGCTCATTCAAGAACACGAGAAGCAGCCCAGACATGGGGAGAGTACGGTCATTTAATCATGTTTTCCCAAATATAAACTCGGGCAATCTTTCACAACAAATGTAAAGAGAGATTGTTCTGATGAAAACGCATACAGTCATTTTGCACTCATATTTTGTGGGGAGTGGTGAAGAGACTCTTCCGCCCTGGCTACGCTTGGAGAAAATCCACCTTAAATGATGGAGCTCCTAACCGTGTTCATAGCGGTAAAAGAACTACCAAGGGGTGGATAACTTAAATGTAGTAGATAGTCGTAGGGAAAAGAAAAAAACAGAGGTTTGAGAATATAAAAAATATATATTTCTAGTTTTAGATTGAAAGGTTCGAAGCAGGTATCTCAATAAGCACCCTTTCCGTATTGGTATACTAAAATGGATAACTCTGTGTTTGCAATAGAGATTTTGTGGCAGCCATAGACTAGCAGTTGCATATGTTCATACTATAGTATACAAAAAAGTGATGGATGGATATATGGAATGCTTAAATTATTCTCAGCCACTAGTAATCATTTGGGCCGCATTCCAGTCTATTGCCATTTAGCACATCATGCCACCTCAGTTTGGACTTAGCCATATTCGGATTACTCTTGCTCCTGCTCCAATTGGCACATTTGAGCCCGAACTACCAGGCGAGTTCCTCCCAGAATCGGAACACAAGCTGCCCAGTACCAATTTAGCCCTCGTTAGAGCACACCAGCTAGGTATAGCGTGGTTCCAGTGACAATGTGCATGGGACCCATTCACAAAAATGTAGAAAATACTTGCTATGTGTGACACACAGATAGCACTATTTGTTCAGGATCCTACAGATCAAACTGAACTCAACCCTTGGAATCTCCACAAAATAATTGGCCTATTTAGCAGGCAGAACACTATATCACGCCACTGCCTTTTGCTTAGGTCCACTCCATATAAAGAACACATACATGCAATCATCTGTCTCTATCTTGGGGACTTGCTCAGGGGGTACAGTCTAAGGAGTGTGAAATTAAATAAAGGCAGGTAATGATGGACATGTTGCAAATGCTATTCGTAACTGTCAACGAGAATGCATCAAGTCAACTTCTATTGCAACACATGGAGTGTTGTTAATGCAGAATTTGACGGCATAGTGGTGGTTTCCCCATCTCAGAAGAGAATACAATCCATCATTCTGAGAAGTTCAGATACAGCACTTAATTCACAGTCACAAAGTAGAACACACTCTGAGGTCCATAGTAATCCTGCATTTCCCTCCATACAACAATAAAGACTAAAATGAGAGCAGTGCAAAGGCAACTGTACTGCTAAAGGCAGCAAGTGTATGGATTTTTGACTTCAATAGTAATGTGTGCCCTCCCGTAGTGGGCAAAGAGAAGAAATCTTAATGTTACGGGAATTAGGTCCACAAGTAAAAACATTCATTAACATATCGCTTCAGTACAGGCCGTATCTTTTTCAGTGCAGATCTGAGTTAGCCATAGGAGGCCATCAGGTAGTGGTGCAGAGTAATCTGCATGTACATGATTTGAAAACCATGACCGAATTGCTAGGCCAGATATCCTTTTGCTAAATATAAAGGGTCTGACAGTCGAAGTGTTGAGAGACATGATGTCTAAGATGTCTTGCATTTGGAAATGAGAAGGGACAACGTGTCTCAGATTATTCTACAAAGCATAGAGGGTCTGGAATTGGTTCATTCAGCATGACCTGCACAATTAAAGTCCCATTTCTTTTTATGAATGGCCTGACCATTTCTTAAATCCTTTTCCTATAGGGAGACCCCTATTACTACTATTGAGCAATCCAAAGAACAACATAAAAAAGAGGGGCCAGAGGGAAAAAGAAGGGGGTCATTTCTCCTTGCCTACCTTCCTGTTTCCCCTCCCCATCTTCCACCTTTTAGTAAAGTAATAAATTGATATTGTCAATCTTATTTCTTGTTTGTTTTCCCGTGACCTCCTCATAAACGTATGCAGTGTCTCACATAATCTCTATATTTTGAAGTATAGCACCAGTCTCTTCTTGTATGTTAGCGAGCATGGTTGCATACATTTTATGGTGCCATTCTTTATAATCACTAAAGTATGCAACAAAGTGATGGATGGAATGCTTGAATTAATCTCGGGCCACTAACAATTACTCGGGCCAAATTCCAGCCCATCATTATTTTGTTCACCATGCCACCTCAATTTGGACCCAGCCATTAATTCAAGCATTCTATTCATCACTTTTTTGTATACTGCCCCTTTTTAAAGCCCTATTGGAGAGCTATCTAGATCACGCTGTTCTATGCCGGTGAACTCTACATACCCTTCACTAAAATATGCCCTTTGTATCAGCCATTGACAGTTTGAATATTTACGCCCCTGGGTGGATAGCTACAGCTGACTCTAGCCCAGATTCGTATTCTGTGCCACTGGAGACCGACAATACATCGTGCCTACCCCAGAAGAGAGTTTGACGTACTTCATTAGGGCTGCCCACCATTAACACGTTAGTTATGAAAAACAGTGACCAGTTAGATGTCTTTCTCGAATTTGGGTCTGTCTTATAGTGTATCTGGCAGTATTTAATCTAGAAAACACAAGGCGATAATGGACCGAGTGCTGAAACTTTTCAGACACTCGCCCCCAGTCGCAGATCTCAGTTGAATCCATCATCGTCCTTTAGCTCACTTTGCCACCCCAGTTCAGACCCAGCTATATGCAAATCAGTCTTGACCCTGTGACTCAAGGGAACAGTCCAGCCCGAACTGCCAAGCCAGATCTTCCCTGGACCAGAAACAAGCATCCTGGGACCGGTTTCGGCCTCATCAGCCAGGCTGGCTTGAATATAGTTGCAAAGTGAGCAAGGGACCCACGTCTGGGCATACCCTGCCAACTAATCTAAACATACATGCTAACTAGCAAGCTGGTTGAGCCAATGTTGCTATTTCCACTATAGAACCAAAACCTGCACTACTGTAGGAAGCTAGGTTTCTGTTGCACACTGGGTCCCTGCCAATCAGGTTCCCAGGGCCTATGTTCTTTCCCAAAACTGTACCCTTGTACCCCCAATTGGCAACTCTCTGGCCACATGTAAGTCCTTTGTAAAAGGTACCATGAGTACCAAGGGCACCTTGCCATATTGTGCCACCCTTAGAGGTCCTGTACCTTAACACACACACTGCCATTGCAGGCCGCGTCTTTTGGCACAGAGAAAAGTTTGGTATCAAACTTCTCAGCATAATAAACCCACACTGATGCCAGTGTGGGATTTAATATACCATGCTCTCAGAGGGCATCACACCTCCCCCAGGTCAGGAAGAGCCATCTGAGACAGGCTAGCTTCAAAGGCCTTGCCGTCTTTGTAACGCGCCCCCCTAGCAGGAGCAGGCCCCCTTCCTGTCTCGCCAGTTTTTCATCGGGAAGACAGTCTGGAAAAATTGGAACAGCCTAGAATGGGTGCCACCCTCTGCTAATCCGACCCCTCAGGTGGGGGAGGCGAGGTGAAGCCCACTCTTCAGTGTCCGGCATCTTTCAGATGGCAGGTACTCTCCAATCAGGATTTGTGATTGCGCCCACTCCCCCATCTGGGGCGAGCACACCAAGGGTGTAGTCACCCTAAGGTCAATAGCCCATTGGCTACTGACCTTGAGACCCCTAAAACGCCCCCTAAATACATGATATAGGTGGCAGTCCTGAACCAAGGAAACAGATTCCCGCAACCTATGAAGAATGAGGACCAAAGAAGACGCCCAGGAGAAGAGACTGCAGAAAAGAACTGACTTGGCCCCAGACCTACCGGCCCATCTGCAGTTTCCAGAGATCCTGCGCCAAAAGTCGCCTTGTCCTTCAGCCAGCGACATCCAGAATCCTTGGAAGGACTGACTGCCTTCAACAACGACCGGATCTCCTGTGAACAGCAGCTCTGTTCAAAAGAAACTCCCAAGACAGACTCTGAGCCTGCTGAGGACAAAGAAACCAGACGCCTGTAACCACCACTGCACCGGATGCCTACGGCCTAAATCCGGGTGGCCCACCGGTCCTAGCAAGGTCCCCCAGCGCTCCAGAGCCTGAGTCCGTGGGTTGGTCCCTCCAGGACTCCCCAACGTCGTATGCAGCCTCTGCACGGAACCCTCCACACCCCCTTTCCGTGTGACCCAGTAAGGTAAGATCTGACCTCAAAAGACACCCCTGCATCCAGCCGCCCTTTGCCCTGGAGAAAAGAACTGTAGGTACACCTACTTCCAAAGTCCTCCAACTTACCTGCCCAGCTGTTGGTTGCTCTTGGAAGTCTTCCAAAACCGAGCCTGCAGCCAAAATCCAAAACCGGCAACTCCGATTGAAAACAGGGCACCCAACGCCAAAACGGCACCCTACGCCCAGCCGCACCTGTGCCGCTGTGAGTGTACCTTATTTGCTAAACTGGATTCCCCTTTGCCCTGAGCTTAAGTCCAGGAGCTTTGCTCCCACAACCTTGTGGCTGCTCGTGAGCAGCCACCAACCAGAGGCCCCCTATCCACCATTGGATAACATTGGGCCTCAGCACTCTGCACCCGGCTGCTCTAGTGCCGCTGAGGATGCTTTGAGAGTGCATCCTTGACCCTGGAGAACCCTGCATTTAACCCCAGAAAACCAACTCCCAAAACCAAGTACTTACCCGTAAAATGTAATCTTGTGTTCGAGGCATATGAGCTGCAGATCACACACTTATGATAGTATATCGCCATATGGTGTTGGGCTCTGATGCTTGCAGGTTGTTGTTGTCTTCGGAAGAAGTCTTTGGTCACAAGATAGGTGACTCCTCCCTTGGACTACAGTGCGCATGGGCATCCACTCCATCCTCAGATTGTTTTTTTCCGCCATTGGGTTCGGATGTAACTTTTCCAACTCCGGTTGAAAATCTCAAATACAAGCTTTTCGAAGCGAAACAACTTCTACAACTACATCGAAGCACCTTCACTCGACATCGAATTCATCGGCTCGATTCCGGACGTCGACGCGGGCTGCTGGGCCTATCCACGCCGTGAGGCCTACGGCTCATGGAAAGGACGCGGTTTAAAAAATGCCCCCAGTGTGGAGCAAAATTTCCGCACAGTGACCATCACAAAGTCTGTAACCTGTGCCTATCACCGGAACACGACGAAGCCAGCTGTCCAGCCTGCGCAGCATTTCGATCCAAAAAGACCATTCGGGATCGAAGAGCTCGACGCTATATCATGGCACACAGATCAGTCCCGGAACCATTAAACCTCTTCGATGAGGGTCCCGATGTCCCGGAAGAGGATTCCGAGGAACTTCAAATCATCTCAGAAGCAGACGACTCGGACGACCCCATTACTCTGGGGCAACGCGTGAGTACCACTGCCCCTGCCCCAACCCTCCAAAACCAAAGGCATTGGTCAAGACTTCGCCAGCTGGCCTCAGTCGAGACCGAAAACACCCTTCAGAAGCCCCGCCTCCGGGCTCGGCTCCGAAGAAACCTAAGCATTCCGGTGGCTCGGGCCCGAGTAAGCCGCATCTCGTTGTACCCCCAGCACCGAAGACAAAAGACCTCTCGGAACCGAAATCGGATCCGACACCTTCGGCACCGAAAACATCGAGGCCCATAGATAAACCGGCACCGAAAGTTCCCAAGCCGAAAGACTCAACTTCGGCACCGAAACCTTCAACGGCACCGAAACCACCGGCTAAGGACTATAATACACCTCCTAAAGCCAAAGACTCTACCGATCAACCAAAACCTCGATCGGAACCGAAAATATCGGCGCCAAAATCTGTTCCTGAAGAACAAGAACTTTTCCATCCAGATCCAACAGGAAAAAGGATCTATATTAATCCAAAGACTGGACATGTCACTGCAGTGCCATGTAAGAAACGGAAACTGGACACACCTGCCCCAGTTCCTAATAAAAAGAAGGACTCTGCAACATCACCTATTCCTCCTTCCTCCCCCGTACGACCTTCTACCCCACCCCCTCTGCCTACACCACCCTTACCTCTACCATCTCCATCACATACACCACCTGCACAGGATGATGATGATGACCTAGGGGGAGGGGGTGATCCTTATAATACTAATGATCCGTTCACCGATCCAGATACCGCACCATTGGTTGATTGGGCATACCCTCTACCAAATATACCTGACCCTACACCATATCCCTCCAAACCATCGCCTCCAGATGACCACCTGGGGTTTGGACGACTAGTAAACAGAGCAGCACTTTACCATGGCGTCAGCATGCACTCTGATGCACCCGAGGAAGACTTCCTCTTAGACACTTTTGAACAGTCTCAGAAGTCGGTAGAAATTTTACCTATGCTTAAAGGGGTGATAAAACACGCCACAGAAGTATTTAAAGACCCCGTCCGTGCCAGGGTGCTTAACCCAAGAATTGTGTAATTATAGACCTTCCCCAGAAGATCCTTGTTACATCAAAGGGCAGCTCCCTCTGAATTCTTTGGTCGTTTCCAACGCAAGGAAACGCGCCAACTCCCAAACCACGGGAGATACACCTCCCCCTGACAAAGAATCCAAACTATTAGAAGCCTCGGGCAAACGAGTAGCAGCACAAGCTGCTAATCATTGGCGTATTGCCAACACCCAAGCCCTATTAGCACGCTACGATAGGGCTCACAACGATCAGTTGGAGAATCTGCTACAACACCTGCCAGACCAATACAAGACCCAGGCAAATGACCTTGTACAAGAGGGAAAACTTATCTCAAATGCGTCAATTAAATGTGCACTTGACGCTGCAGACACCGCCTCTCGAGCACTAAACACAAGTGTACTCCTTAGAAGCCAAGCCTGGCTACGCATTTCAGGCTTTAAGCCAGAAGTACAAAGTACCATACTTAGCCAACCTTTTAACCAAGAACAGCTGTTTGGGCCAGCAGTTGACACTGCACTTGAAAAAATGAAAAAAGACACCGAGACTGCCAAGTCCATGGGAGCATTGCAGTCTCCACAACCACGCGGCTCCTTTCGACGCTCCTTCTACAGAGGTGCCTCCAAGAATATGGGAGAAGACACCTCCTCTACATTCAAAACCTCTACACAAACATCCCCTAGTAGAGGAGATTTTAGAGGAGGATATATAGGAAACAACAACAAGGGATGAGGTCGAGGCAATACCAACACTCGTACCTCCCCCCACAAAACAGTGACTTTCCTCCACTCCCCCCAGACCATTCCACTCCAGTCGGGGGAAGACTCAAACAGTTCCTACCTGTCTGGAACTCCATCACAACAGACACGTGGGTAAGACAAATTATCCAGTATGGTTACTGCCTGGAACTCACCACTACCGCTCCACACATACCACCCAAGCAGCGTTCCATGTCACCAGACCATCTTATGCTCCTCAAACAAGAAAACGCAATAGAACCAGTTCCCTTACAACATCAGGGTACAGGGGTATACTCACTGTACTTCCTAATCCCCAAAAAGGACGAGACTCTAAGACCAATACTCGACCTCAGACTCCTAAATCTGTACATAAACTCAGATCATTTCCATATGATCACTCTTCAACACTCTACAACAAGGCGATTTCCTTGCCACACTAGATCCCAAGGACGCTTATTTCCACATTTCCACATTCCCATACATCCTGCTCACAGGAAGTACCTAAGGTTTGTGGTGGACGGACAACACTATCAGTTAACAGTCCTTCCATTCGGGGTAACAACTGCGCCCAGAGTATTCACCAAATGTCTAGCAGTAGTAGCAGCGCATCTCAGAAGACAACAAATTCATGTCTTCCCGTGTCTAGACGACTGGCTAATAAAAGCCAACTCATTCAACAAATGCGTTCTACACACTCACCGAACTATTCAAATCTTGCACAACTTGGGATTCACAATAAACTACCCCAAATCTCATCTCCAACCCTCCCACATACATCAATATCTGGGAGCCACCATAAATACCTTCAAAGCCCTAGCATATCCCAGTCCAGCCAGGATAGCCAATATACAAGCTCTCATCGTAAAATTTCAAACCCAATACTCTCTTCCAGCAAGAGTGTTCATGCAACTGATGTGCCTTATGCAAGACTTCAAATGCGTCCCTTGCAAGAGTGTCTAGCACGTCAGTGGAACCAGGCTCACGGACAACTAACAGATCTGGTGTTGGTGGACAGCCGCTCACATCGCTCTCTAAAATGGTGGAACACAATAAACCTGTCCAAAGGGCAGCCGTTCCTCGAGCCTCTTCCACAAATTGTGCTAACAACGGACGCATCACTCATGGGATGGGGAGCCCATCTCCTAGGACAAACCACTCAGGGCAAATGGACCACTCAACAGAAAGTGCTCCATATCAATTACCTGGAAATACTGGCAGTATTCGTAGCACTAAATTCATTCCAAATACATCTCCAGAACAAAACTGTCCTCATCCGGACGGACAACATGACAGCCATGTATTATATACAAAAACAAGGAGGCACACATTCTCTCCAGCTGTCCCAGCTAGCACAGAACATTTGGAGATGGGCCATTCCCCAGAACATATACCTGCTTGCAGAACACCTTCCAGGGGTTCCCAATCAGATTGCCGACCTGTTAAGTCGACAGACTCAACAGATCCACGAATGGGAATTGCATCCAAAAGTCCTACTCCCCTTTTTCCAAAAATGGGGCCAACTAGACATAGATCTGTTCGCCACACACCAAAACGCAAAATGACCAACATTCGCCGCCAGGTTTCCCCACCCACAGTCCAAGGGCAATTCGATATGGATGAACTGGTCAGGCAGATTTGCGTACGCTTTTCCACCTCTCCCACTCATTCCATTCGTGGTACGCAAGCTCAGGCAACAGTCTCTCAAACTGATCCTAGTAGCCCCCACATGGGCACGCCAGCCCTGGTTCACAACACTGCTGGAACTCTCTCTAGTTCCACACCAAAAACTGCATCTCTCCCCGTCCTTACTAACCCAGAACCATGGAGAAATAAGACACCCAGATCCAGGTCAACTGAATCTAGCGATCTGGCTCCTGAAGTCCCAGAGTTTGGTTACCTCAACCTACCACCAGACTGTATGAATTTTATATAAGAGGCCAGACGACCTACCACTAGAACCTGCTACGCTGCAAAATGGAAAAGATTTGCCATTTACTGCACTAACAATGATATAAGCCCACTGGATGCATCCATACAGAACATCATTTGCTACTTACTACACTTGCAAAGATGTAATTTAGCGTACTCATCCATACGTCTCCACCTAGCAGCATTAGCAGCCTACTTGCAAAATCGACAACACTTGTCACTATTTAGAGTGCCTGCGATCAAAGCCTTCATGGAAGGCCTTATGAGGATTATTCCTCCCAGATTACCACCCTCTCCAGTGTGGAATCTAAACATTGTTCTTACAAGGCTCATGGGACCCCCTTTTGAACCTCTGCATAAATGCGAACTACAGTTCCTCACATGGAAAGTGGCTTTCCTTATCGCTATCACATTCCTTAGACGGGTAAGTGAGATCCAGGCTTTAACCATACAAGAACCATTCCTACAATTACACCGCAACAAAGTGGTTCTTAGAACAAATCCGAAATTCCTGCCAAAAGTCATATCTCCGTTCCATCTTAACCAATCAGTAGAGCTACCAGTGTTCTTCCCAAATCCGGACTCGGTAGCTGAAAGAGCTCTTCATACCTTGGACGTTAAAAGAGCCCTACTTTACAACATTGACATACCAAAGCATTCCGCAAAACCAAACAATTGTTTGTTGCTTTCTCTCCATCACATAAAGGCAACACCATTTCCAAATCCGGGATAGCCAGGTGGATAGTTAAATGTATCCAAATATGCTACCACAAGGCTAAACGCACACTAACAGTTCCCCCTAGAGCGCATTCCACACGCAAAATATGGGCTTCCATGGCATTCTTAGGAAACCTTCACCTAGAAGATATTTGTAAGGCAGCCACATGGTCTACAACACACACCTTCACTAAACATTACTGTGTTGACGTGCAAGCAAAACAACAAGCTTCTGTAGGTCAGGCTGTCCTTAAAACTTTATTCCAAACTGCTGCAACTGATACAGGTGACCACCGCTAGGGGAGACACTGCTATATAGTCTATCCTAAGTGTGTGATCTGCAGCTCATATGCTTCGAACGGAATATGCTACTTACCAGTATGCATCTGTTCTTGGCATGTAGAGCTGCAGAGCCACACACGCCCACCCACCTCCCTGGGACCTGTATCTGTTCCAGCATAGCCTTACTTAGACATTACACATGGACATCTCTCTCTCTTTTTACAAACTCCATCATTTCCCAACATGGCGAAAAACAATCTGAGGATGGAGTGGATGCCCATGCGCACTGTAGTCCAAGGGAGGGGTCACCTATCTCGTGACCAAAGACTTCTTCCGAAGACAACAACAACCTGCAAGCATCCAAGCCCAACACCAGATGGTGATCTACTATCCTAAGTGTGTGGTTCTGCAGCTCTACATGCCAAGAACAGATGCGTACTGGTAAGTAGCATATTCCTTTTGCCCATAGGATTGCATTGACTGCTTTTCTGTGAAAAATCTTCCAAGTGTGGAGTTGGTTTTTATGAAAACCTAAAGAAACTGCAAATGTACCAAAACTGATTTACTTACCTTTTCTCTAGGAAATGTCCCAGTGTAATATCTAGGCATATCACACTGAGTAGAAAAAGTAACTTAAAATATGTATCTGAAAAGTAACATACAAAGTTATCTTCAAAGTAACTATAAAGTAATATTGACTCTTGACTTACCTGTAAACAAGCTAATTCCGTCAAACTGCATTTCAGTTGTATTCAACTGCATTATACCTGCAAAGTATTATTTCACTTACCTGCACCAGGCCTGGCCTGGTTCTAGAGACAAAATAACTAATAATATTTTTATAGACACAAAATTGGTCTTAGCTCAGTCTTTGAGTGGGTGACATCATGTTCGAGGCATATGAGCTGTAGACCACACACTTATGCCTAGATCGCCATCTGGTGTTGGGCCCGAATGTTTGCACTTTGTTGTTGTCCTGGAAAGTCTTTGGAAGTCACGGGATAGGTGGCTCCTCCTTTGGACAATAGTGCGCATGGGCATCGACTTCATAGTCAGATTGTTTTTTTCCGTCATCGGGCTGGGATGTGTTAATTGCTCTCCAGTTCGGTGTCGTTACCGATCATCTTTTCGACTCGAAACCCTTACTTCGGTATTGTTTTCGATCGCGTTCCCCTTCGATGCGCATCTCTACCAAACCTTCAAATCTTCGATTCCGGTCGTCGACGCAGGCCTTCGGGCCTCCCTGCACCATTGGGCCTTAGGCTCAGGGAAAGGACTCTTTTTAAAAAGTGTCCTAAATGTGGATCCAAGTTTCCACACGTAGATCTTCATGAGGTGTGTAACCTCTGCCTTTCACCTGACCATGAGGCCAAAGACTGTCCAGCTTGTGCTTCCTTCCGCTCTAAGAAGACGATCCGGGACCGTCGAGCTCGAAAAACAATAGCTTGATCATCGACATCCATCCCCGACGACATCTTCCAGGAAGGCATCAATGTACCGGAGCAGGAGCAAATCCGATACAGCACCGTCAGCTCCTCCGAAGCTGACGACTCCGACATCACTCCGGGGCAGCGGGTCGTAAGTACTGACGTCAACCTCTCTCCACCTCCCCTTCCCAAAAAGGCTTCTGTCACACCTTCGCCTTCGGGCCTAGGTGCACACCGGGGCAAGACTTCTCATGCCCCGCCTTTAGGCTTGGCACAGAAGCCAATACAAAAGCCTTCAGGCCACTCTGGATCGAGTCAGCCTGCAGTCGGTGCCGAAACTCCATCCCCGGCACTGAAAAAGAAACCGATGCCTTCCTCCGCACCGAAGCCTACCTCCGCACCGACGCCTTCGGTGCCGAAACCCACTGGCACGGATGCCGCGGCTCCGAAAACATCCTCGGAACCGAGCAAACACCCAGCTCCAAAAACCTCGGGCTCTCTTCGGAGCACAGACCCACCGATCCGAAAAAAACACCGGAACCCAAAAAACAGTCGATACCAAAACCACAATCGGGATCGAAGAAAATTCCCGTTTCCAGGCCTAAAGAGCACAAAAAGCCTTCAAATACACAACCGGCACCCAAAAAGTCGGCGCCGAAGGAACACACGCCTGAAGATCAACTTTTTCGACCGGATCCTACCCAAAAAACACTCCAAAGAGACCCTAAAACAGGGCAACTCATACTAAGCCCTTCAAAAAAACGTTAAATGGACAAACCTATACCAACTCCACTTCCCTTGAAAAAGAGACACATTGCTACTTCTCCCTAACAGATTCCTTCTCCTCCTCCCCCTCCACACCACTCTCCTATCCCATATTCACCTCCCCCACCATCATCTCCACTTCCCAGATGATAATGACACCTCTGACGACATGGGGGATGATCACATGGGAAGATTACGACACACCAGATGTCCCAGACACACCTCAAGACGACATCTACCCATCTAGGCCATCCCCTCCTGAGGACACTATAGGGTTCACTCAACTAATGCACAGGGCGGCAGAATACCACAGGGTAAACCTACACACAGACCCTATAGAGAAAGATTTCCTCATGGACACTTTTGAACCATCCCAAAGGTCCAGTGCCATTCTCCCCATGTTAAAAGGGGTAATCAAACATGCTCCCGAGGTGTTCAAGGATCCTGTACGGGCCAGGGTCATTAACCCCAGGGTAGAAAAGAAATACAAAGCTGCCCCATCTGACCCTGTTTATATTAAAGGGCAAGTACCCCTAGATTCTAGAGTGGTCTCCAACGCCAGGAAAAGGACCAATTGGCAAACCACAGGAGATGCCCCACCTCCTGATAAAGAATCAAAACTGCTGGACGCGTCTGGAAAAAGAACAGCGTCCCAAGCAGCTAACGTGGAGGATTGCCAACACATAGGCTTTGCTTGCAAGATATGATAGGGCACATTACAATGAGCTAGAGACCCTACTGCAACACCTTCCAGATCAATACAAGACATGAGCGAATGATCTCATGCAGGAAGGCAAGGTCATAACAAATACCTCCATTTGTTGTGCTCTCGATGCTGCAGACACAGCCTCCTGGGCTATTAACACCAGCGTCCTTTTACGCAGACATGCATGGCTACGCATTTCCGGCTTCAAGCCGGAGGTCCAAACCATTAAATTAAATCAGCCATTTGATCAGGAACACCTTTTTGGACCCAACGTAGACTCATCTTTAGAAACGATGAAAAAGGACACCGACACTGCCAAATCAATGGGAGCCTTGCTCCCAGAAGTTCTTTTCGTTGCTCCTCTTACAGAGACGCATCTAGAGGCTTTTGCACAGAAAACTCCTCCACTTCGTACAAAAGTCCAACACAGACATCATCTACAAGAGGCTATTTCAGAGGAGGTTACAGGGGCAACAACAATAAGGGTAGAGGCAAAACTACCAACACTCGTACCGCCTCCACCCCTAAACAATGACTTCCCTCCACTCCCCCCGGACCACTCTACTCCGGTCGGGGGAAGATTGCTACAGTTCCTACTGGTCTGGAACACCATTACCACAGACAGGTGGGTGAGACAAATCATCCAATCCGGTTATTGCCTGGAGCTCACTTCCACTCCCCCGCACATTCCACCCAGACAGCATTCAATGTCTGCAGAACACTTAACGCTTCTAAAACAGCAGGTACTTTCCCTCTTACAAAAGCATGCCATAGAGCCAGTTCCCCTTCACCACCAGAACACGGGGTTTACTCCCTGTATTTCCTCATTCCAAATTTGGACGGAACCCTGAGACCCATCTTGGATCTCAGACCATTAAACCTCTACATACAATCAGACCATTTCCATATGGTCACTCTTCAACGGGTCCTCCCGTTACTCAAACAAGGCGACTTCCTTGCCACATTAGATCTCGAGGACGCCTACTTTCCCATTCACCCTGCTCATAGGAAATACCTTCGGTTTGTGGTAGACGGCCAGCATTACCAGTTCAAGGTCCTCCCGTTCGGAGTCACTACGGCACCCAGGGTCTTCACAAAATGTCTGGCAGTAGTAGCAGCCCACTTGATAAGACAACAGATTCACGTCTTCCATATTTAGACGACTGGCTTATAAAAGCAAAGTCACATATCCAGTGTGTAAATCACACACACGCAACAATACAACTACTTCACGACTTTGGGTTTACCATAAACCTCCCAAAGTCTCACCTCCAACCATCCCACATCCAACAATATCTTTGGTGCAACAATAGATACCACAAAAAGCCTTGCATATACCAGTCCAGCCAGGATAGCAAGCTCTCATAGCAAGATTCTAACCGCAACACTCACTTCCAGCTCGAGTGTTCATGCAACTAATAGGGATGATGGCCTCTTGCATATTCATAGTACCTCATGCAAGACTCCAGATGCGCCCTTTACAGGAATGCTTAGCACGTCAGTGGAACCAAGCTCATGGTCAGCTGACAGATCTGGTGTTGGTGGACGGCCACACACCTCACTCTCTGCAGTGGTGGAACACCCAAAACCTTTCCAAAGGGCGACCGTTCATAGAGCCGGTTCCACAGATTGTGCTATCAGCAGACGCATCGCTCACCGGATGAGGAGCTCATCTACTTCATCACACCATACAGGATACATGGACACCTCAGCAAAGGCTACTCCACATCAATTATTTGGAGTTACTGGCAATCTTTCTGGCATTAAAATAATTCCAGAAACAAATATCGGGCAAAGCTGTCTTAGTCCGCACAGACAATATGACAGCAATGTACTATTTACAAAAACAGGGGGGGGGGCGCACTCTCTCAACTAGCACAGAGCTTATGGAGATGGGCCGTTCCTCAGAACATTTTCCTATTAGCACAACATCTCACAGGAACTCAAAATCACATGGCAGATCTGTTAATTCGACAGACACAACAGATTCACGGGTGGGAACTTCACCCACAAGTTCTCCAACCGTTCTTTCAAATGTGGGGGCAGCCACACATTACAACACAAAATGCCCAAGCTTTGCCGCCAGATATCCACACCCATTGCCCAAAGGCAATGCGATATGGATGAATTTGTCAGGCAGATTTGCGTACGCTATTCTGCCTCTCCCACTCATTCCATTAGTGGTACGCAAGCTGCAACAATGGCCGCTCACACTGATCCTAGTTGCTCCAACGTGGGTCAGACAACCCTGGTACACAACATTGCTGGAACTATCAGTAGTCCCGCACCAAAAACTACGCTTCTCCCACAACTCTTAACACAGAACCAACCATGGAAAGATCAGACACCCAGATCCAGCACAGCTCAACCTAGCGATCTGGCTCCTGAAGTCCTAGAGTTTGATTACCTCAATCTCCCCCCTGATTGCATGGACGTTATCAAAGAGGCTAGATGCCCAACCACTAGAGCCTGCTATGCAGCCAAGTGGAAAATATTTGTTATATACTGTAACAATAACATCAACCCTCAAATGCCTCCACTCAGCACATCATATGTTATCTTCTACATCTTCAGAGATGTAACCTAGCACACACATCAATTAGGTTACATCTCGCTGCCATTGCAGCTTACTTACCAAATAGACAGCACCTATCACTGTTCAGAGTGCCCGCCATTAAGACATTTATGGAAGGCCTCAAAAGAAGAATTCCTCCCAGGGTACCTCCTTCCCCCGTGTGGAATCTAGACATAGTCCTCGCAGGACTAATGGGTCCTCCATTCGAACCTCTGTATAAATGCGAACTACAATTCCTCACATGGAAAGTCGCTTTCCTTGTGGCCATTACATCTCTTAGAAGAGTCAGTGAGCTACATGCACTAACCATTCAAGAACCATTTTTACAACTCCATCATAACAAAGTGGTTCTCAGAACAAATCCCAAACTTCTTCCTAAAGTTCTCTCTCCCTTCCATCTGAACCAGTCTGTTGAGTTCCCAGTGTTCTTCTCGCAACCACAAACAGTAGCAGAAAGGGCTCTTCATACACTAAATGTAAAAAGAGCACTCCTTTACTATGTAGACCGAACAAAACCTTTTTGTAAAACAAAACAACTTTTTGTATCCTTCTAACTGCCACATAAAGGCAATCCCATATCAAAATCTGGCATTGCAAGGTGGATTGTCAAATGTATACAAATTTGCTACCACAAGGCAAAACGAACACTATCTATTCCCCCCTAAAGCCCACTCTACCCGAAAGATAGGGGCTTCAATGGCATGTTTAGATACAACATACATGGACATATTTTCTATTTCTTACAAAACTCCATGATTTCCCTTCTTGGCGAAAAAACAATCAGACAATGGAGTTGATGCCCATGCGCACTATTGTCCAAAGGAGGAGCCACCTATCCCGTGACTTCCAAAGACTTTCCAGGACAACAGCAAAGTGCAAGCATCCGGGCCTAACACCAGATGGCGATCTATGCATGGAAATTATGGAGTTTTGTAAGAAACAGAAAAGATGTCCATGTATGTTGTATCTAAATAAGATAATACTGGAACAGATAAAGGTAGCCGGGGAGGTGGGTGGGCGTGTGTGGATCTACAGCTCTGCATGCCAAGAACAGATGCATACTGGTAAGTAGCATTTTCCTTATTCGGAATTGGGGTATCTTTCATAGATTCACATGCTTGAATAATTCCCTGTCGTTGAAGTGGTAGTCCCATGGTACATTAAATAAAGCAGATATTGATAACTTCCATAGGCTATCATAGAGGCAACCATGTATTTAATAGTCTGTCAACCTCCTTTTATAAAACGGACCAAACTTAAATTGAACCAATCAACAACCAGCACCCTCTAGAACCTTCCCAAGAGAGGCTGAATCCCTCAGATTTTCACCGAACATAGTGTGTAAGGGATTCTCCCTGAGCTCTGCTCAGTTCTACAACAAATTTCTCAGATAAGTTAAATTTCTTGTTATATAGACAAATGTCTGATAAGAAGGGACTATTTAGACTTTGTAAATCCTGTGGGAAGAAGAGAGTGCATATTGATGATGCCTACAAGGATTACATGTATTGACTCTATCCCCATCATGAGGCAATGCAATGTACAATCTGCCGCACTTATTCAGCTAAGACCCTTAGAGACCAAGAGGGCAGACTTTTATTGTGGCTGAAGAAGCAAGGATCTTCATCAGATGAGGAGGAGCGACACTTCCTCAGAAACTCATAAGAGGCCCAGGTCGTCTGAGGGTCAGCCTGAGGAGAGTAGGAAACATTCTAAACCTTCTCATCTGACCAGAGAATCTGAAAAAAGGAAGAAACAGCCTAAGGTCTCCTCCGAGATAAGTTCCTCTCATTCTTCTGTTACTTCTAAGGAAACACCTGAATCTTCATGTCATTCCAGGCACAAATCCATTCACAAATAGTCATCGGCGGCTAGCAGCCAGCAAGAATGGCGGCTGCCTGAGGGAGCTCCGGACCCCCGCATGTATTCCTGACTGGTCCTGTGCCATCCAAGCTCCTCTAGTCGTGGGGATTAGGTGGAGCTAAGCTCCCTACCTGACCTGCGGGCACTTCCACCAGTGTTGGAGACGAGGGTCGCGATCCAGCGCCCTTCCCGAGCAATCATCCGAAGTTGCGGCGGCCCGGGGACCGGAGGCGGACACTGGTGAGCAGCGGTGACGGCAGCGGCGCCGGCGGGGTCCTGCGGTGATCGCGGGACTCTGTTGATGCCCCGGTGTGGAGGGAGAGACTCTGCGGCAGCGCAGGTGACAGCCACGTGGGGAGCGTCGGCGGCTGGAAGGTGAGCGCCGGGCGGCCTGCGCTCCCACTCGGGGTCCCGGCTCCTGGGCCTGCATGCGGAGGCCTACCCCTGGCCTGTCCCCGATCGGCGCCAGACCAAAAGTCGCTCCAACAACGGTGTGCCCCCCTTTTTAAGACATTGCTGAGGGGAGAGTCGGGACTGAGCACCGAGCGTCCATGCGGAGGCGGGGACACCCGCGGCTGTTAACTGTGGGCCTGAGGTGAGGAGGGTGGCGTGCTGCACACTGGGGGCCCCGGCTGGAAACATCGCAGTAATCTGAGCGATCGGCCTCCGGTGGGAGGTACAGGCTGCAGGTGTGCTGGAAAGAGTTTTGCCTGGAGCAGCTGTGTGCTTGGTAGCTGGGGTTGGGGCCTCGTGGCTGATTTGAGCCTTGCACACCATACCCGGAGCATCTGCCTGAGAGTGGAATCGGGAGGATTAACCCAGGCATCCCGGGGCCCGATGCCGACAGATATGCCACGACCTACCTAATTGACTTTGGGGGATTGGCTGATCGCCTATGCACCTCGGACTTACGACGAATTGGTGTCGATAGAGCTGCATCCTGCTGTGAGTGGGGGTTGTGGTTGGCTCTGAGGCAAAGGAAGCACCTTATACAGAGGGCTGGAGGCTGACCTAGCTATTCGGACTCTGAGCTATACCAGAGGAGAGATTTTAAAACCTGGTGTGCCGCAGAGGCGGGGAGGTTGCCGCGGCCCCTGCTTGTCAATGAGCCACGGGAGCAAGAAGGGGTGCACGAGAAGGCCCTAATTGGCGGGAGCTGCCGTCACGGTTTGAACCCTACCCTGGGTGCGAAAAGCGAAGCAAAGAAGTCCCTACTAAGATCTCATCTGACCATCTAAAGGGAACTAGGCGCCCCTGGATGGGCCTTGACTGTGGGTGACTTGCACTCGGCAACACAACAAGAAACTGCGGGTCCCCGCGGTGGGTTCTCAGAGTCCAAGGGTTGGTGCCCTCCCAACAGGAGTGTCAGATACTACCCCACGTAAAATTGGTCTCTCTTGGCCCTGGAAGAGACGCTCAGCACCTATGGCGACGGGAGGCAAGGGGACCAAGGGTAACGCACAGAAACAACTGGCTAAGTTTGCTTGGTCCAAAGCAGGCGACATGACTGAACCACTGCCAACGGAGAAAGATCTGCCACAAACCGCTCCCAGACAGGGGACAGAGCCGACACTACATGATGTTATGGCGGCGATAAATGGAGTACGGGCCTCATTGGACTCTGCAACAGTGGATGTATCACTTATAAGGGCAGACCTTAGGAAGATGGATGAGAAGGTTCAAGAGCTTAAAATAGACACATCAGAGTTACAAGCACAAATGGCCGAAATGCAAAAGAAGCAGGACCGGATGGCGCACCAGCTTGATGACTATGAAGGACGCGCGCGTCGCAACAATGTACGCATTTTGGGAGTTCCGGAGAGGGAGGAGGGGCCGGCGGCGGACCTCTATGTGGTTGAACTAATCACTCAGCAACTTAAACCTAAGGCCTTGTCCAGTTATTTCTCAATTGAGAGAGCACACAGAGTGCCCGGGGGCCGGCCTAAACCTGGGGCTCCTCCGATGCCGCTTATCGCCAGAGTATTTAACTACCGAGATTGAGACATCATCCTGCAGGCGGCCAGAGCCAGTCCCCCATTGAAAATAGGCAACAGTGAAGTGGCCTTTTTCCCAGACTTCATGGCTAAGGGGCAAGCCCAGCGCCGCAGCTTTCAGGCAGTGAATCAGGAACTTCGGGACCGGGAAATCAAATATGCTATGCTATTTCCTGCAAAACTGAGAGTGGAATCGGGCGGGAAGACATGGTTCTTTGAATCCCCGGAGGAAGCATGGGACTGGATGGAGGGTAGGGCCAGAGTTGGAAACCAGAGACGAGATCGCAATGGTAGACCGAACCAAGCAAATGGAGGCCGCCCGAAACCGCCTATGAACAACCCTGCAGAGGTAGAAAGCCAGACGAAGGAACCAAAGTGACATGAAGCTGGAGGGACATGAAAAGCAAGGAACCCCGCCGGACCCGCTGGCGTGGTGGGGGGAAGATAACCAGAGAAAATTAGTCGCCACAGGACACTGCGAGTGGGCACAGGTATTCTGGGTTGTGTGCAGGTCCCTGTGGAGGGAGACCAACTAGAGACTGGATAGTTATCATTAATGGATGGCAAAACTTATACTAATATGATATGACCATTCAGGGAATGGAACTGACTGACCCCGCGAATCTTTCGCAACCTAGGGGGGAGAGAGGCACTCCTGCCATGTTGGGGAGTGGGTAGTTCTAAATATACGGGCAGGGGGGCAGGGAGTGGGGGGGAGGGTAGTAGAGGGAGGGAACGAGGGGGGTGATCACAGGTTTATGGTTTTGTTGATTTGCAATGTGATATATTGATCATAGGTAGCTCTGAACAGAGGAAATGGCCGTTGCGCATTGTCTACCAGCTTGACCTTCTCATAGACAGCCGCTATGTTCGGGGGGCTTTTGCTGGATTGACCAAGGATGGATACACACTGAGTTCCTTCCTACACTGAGGGCTGAGAGAGAGCGAAGAAGTATTGAAGTGCCAGGGCACCCGGTGCCAATCATAATACACAAACTGCTGTTGATCCGTTGTACTCTGCATTTCCACATTTTCGATGATGGGGGATGACCGGGCTGTATCGCTTTGTATCCTAACCTGGAATGTAAATGGGATGGGCGACAAAATGAAGCGTGGAGTAGTTCATCAGTACTTGAAATGCCAGACGTGGTGTTACTACAAGAGACACACCTAGTGGGGAATAAAAGTAAAGCTCTCACACGATGGGGATATAAACTCTTAGTGCACGCAGACTACACCACAGGCTCATGAGGAACGGGTATTTTAATCAAGAAAAACTTGGCCCTGATTGCACACCGGACATGGGCTTACCCTAGGGGTAGATTTGCAGTCTTGGAGGCTCAGTGGGAGGGAAGAGCACTTTAATATAATTTCGCTATACCTGCCACCGGCACTGGGTAAAGAAGCCTTGGCGGATTTGGGGAAGATACTGGCTGGCCTTCCTACAGGCACACTGATCCTGGGAGGGGACTATAACCTCACTCTCGATGACACAATGGACAGACACCCACAAAGACCGGGGGTTAAACCAAATGGGCTCATGGCAGAATTTACAAAGGCAATGGGCCTCATAGATATAGGACGTGAAGCACACCTAGCCACGCCGCAGTTTACCTACTACTCTAGTGCGCATAGGAGTTCATCGCGTATTGACTACTTCATGACCTATGCGGCCACAACAGGTGGTTTCAAACATCCTCTGGTTCTGCCGAGGGGGATCTCAGATCACTCCCCGGTATGGATCAAATGCACACACTGGGAATGACAGCCTCGAACTACGATTGCAATAGACCCGTGGTTGCTGAAAATACCGGATATTAAAAAGACCTGTGCGCGCACACCAAGAATTACTTCGAAGACAATTTAGGGTCGGTTGATTCAGCTCTCACTCTTTTGGAGGCGTTTAAGGTGGTATTGAAGGGACGGGCCTTGGCACTAAAAACTGGCTTTATACGAAACAAACGTCGGGTGCTACTCCAGTTGGAGGCTGAGCTTAAACACCTGGAAGTTGACTATGCCAGCAGACCCGCAGACGATACACAGCATCGTCTCACACTCAAACAAGAGGAATATAAACTAAAGGTGAGGGAGCATATGATGACTAAACACCTGAATACGCAGCATAGACTATACGAGTTGGGGGATAAGACGGGGAGGACATTAGCGTGGTTAGAGAAAAGGGATCAAGGGGATAGGTGGGTACAGAGACTAGTACTGCCTAGCAGAGAGACGGTCACGCATCCCAAAGATATAGCAGAAGCGTTTGCAAACCACTTCGAGAAAATCTATTCTCCCTCTACTACTTACACTGCAGAGGACTCCCGCCAACTCCTCTCCGATAGTGTCCTACCCACCCTTTCTGAACTGGAGAGCGACACCCTTGATAGAGACCTCTCTAATGAGGAACTCCAGAAAGCCATTGCCCAAATCCGCTCAGGTAAGGCGACTGGACCTAACGGCACCCCTATTGAGTTCCTAAAAGTGACGGGCGCTCAAATCACCACACATCTCCGGGCCATGTACAACGAGAGCTATGAAACCGGTCGACTCCCACCAGATCAACATTTAGCGACCATAGTAGTAATCTGCAAATCGGGAAAGCCCGGGGACCAGTGTGGGTCATATAGGCCAATCTCCTTGATAAGCGTGGAAGCTAAGATATTGGCAAAAGTACTGGCTACAAGGTTGGTTGCGGTTATCTCCTCCCTGGTCCACCCAGACCAATCTGGCTTTATGCCAGGTAGGAACACGACACTAAACATTCGTCGTCTCCATAACGTACTGGCACGAAGGGATTACTTAGAGGAAGACGCGGTGATCCTATCATTGGACGCCTCTATGGCTTTTGACTCTATAGAATGGCCGTACTTATTTGAGGTCCTCGCACGATTCGGATTTGGTCCTAAATTTTTACTTATAAGGATATACAGGGTCAAATACGAGTTAATAATTACACGTCCCGTGTTTTTGGGCTGAGAAGAGGTACCCGACAGGGTTGCCCACTGTCGCCACTGATATTTTCCCTCATGCTAGAGCCACTGGCGGCATGGATATGGCGGTATGTAATGGTACAGGGGCTGAAATGGACACTGGACCAGAAGGATAGAATATCATTATACGCAGATGATATCCTACTCTATTTTGCCTCCCCCTATAGGTCCATCCGGGCTATCCTGGATATTTTCACAAACTTTGGAAGATACTCCGGTTATGCCATCAACTGGAGCAAGTCTATACTGTATATGCTTCGTGGACAGGTTCCTCCCTTTCCAGCAGATTGCAAATTGCAGGTGGCGGGAAATGGTTTTTGATATCTGGGGATATATGTCACTGCAAATCCGGCCCTGTTCTACAGCCATAATCTGGCCCCCCCCACTGACCCGACTGCGTACTGATGTTGAGCACTGGAGGTCCTTGCCACTCTCCCTTGTGGGCCGAGCCGCCCTCTTTAAGATGCTTGCTCTCCCGCGATTTTTATACATTCTCCAGAACTGCCCGAACCGAGTTCCAGATACCTATTCTGCAGCGGTGGAGAGCGAGGTTCGTACCCTACTGTGGGATGGCAGGGCCCCTCTGGTATCACTGAAAAAGCTTACCAAGGGATGGTACGATGGGGGTATAGCCCTGCCAGACCTGAAACTATACTATTGGGCCTCGCAGCTGGTGGTGGTAAATCACTGGATGTGCCGGCCCCCTAATGACCCGGCGTATGTGCTAGACAACTACTAAACGGGTCAAGCAGGGTACCTGGGTGTGCTTTACTCTAAAGTCAAAAAACATAAATTTATAGGACCCATGTCTCACACGATTGACATCTGGCGCCGAGCGAATTCCCAATTGGGGTGGGCAAACACCCTCACAAAAGCGACGCCATTGTGGCAGACCCATAGACTAGCTATCCTATGTTATCAACCGGGGTTTGACAAGTGGGACCTGATTGGAATCTCAAAAGGTCGGCGATTTGATCAAAAAAGGTTCCATACTTAGCTTTGGGGAACTGACAGAAACCTACCACATGGCGCAAGGGGAACGGTTTCGCTACCTGCAGATTAGGCACGCCCTTCTGACAGCGTTTACTGACTTTAAAGACATACCAGATTCGTCGCCTTTAGAGGACCGGCTATTAGATGGACCAATACACTCGAAGGCCATTTCCCTGACCTATAAGAAGTTACGTAACAACCTCCCCGATACTTTCGAGACACTTCGAGAGAAATGGCAAAGCGACATAGGACCCATAGAGGAAGAGGACTGGAGGGAGGCACTGATGTCACCTAGGGAGGCGGCGATCACCCTCCGATACCGACTGATCCAACTCAGGATCCTACACCGGTCCTATATGATGGGGGTCGTCCTTGCAAAGATAGGGGCTAGGACGGATGCGCTCTGTCTTAGGGGATGCCAACAGGAAACCACCTTTTACCACATGGTATGGGACTACCCTGCTGTTAAATCAATATGGGAGGGGGCCGCGACCAAGCTTCAAACCGCGCTGGGGAAAACGCTGGCTCTTACGCCTCAGATGGGCCTACTAAACATACGGGCGGCTACGGACCTCACGGAGATCGAGCAATAGATGGCAACGCTGGGCTTTACCTTAGTTAAACATGAAATAGCATGCCATTGGGGGACTGTGGATGCACCATCTACACGGGTGTGGGTACAGGAGTTGGATCGATGCATGAGAGCAGAAAAGGAAGTGTTAATAATTCGAGGATGCCCCAAGAAGTGGCATAAGAAATGGGAGGCGTGGAATGGGTACCGGGGGAATCTATGTACATCCCCAGCGGTGGACATGGCACTCGGGAAAAACGATCTCAGAGAACTGTTAAAAATGTAATCGCAATTCACTATACTTTACCTATGTAAAAAGTGTTTTATGACAATGCTAACACACATGATGCTCTGTATGTGGTTATTGCAAAATTAATAAAATGTTCTAAAAAAAAAAAAGTAATCGGCGTCAAGCTCACCATTGACGCCTGTTACTTCAGCAACACTGACGATGACTACTCTCTTGTCGTCGAGACCGTCAGCGGCTCGGACTACTTCGATGGCGAGTATAAAACATTCTATATCGTCGGCATTACCTATATCGACAACGAAGGCACCACCGTCGACTAAGATCTCATCATCAACAAAGACTCTATCGGTGACAAAGATTCTAACGTCTATTCCACCGTTGATGCCAACTTTGCCGACGGCGACAACTCCACCGCTGACAGCCTTGACGACGACATCGTCGATGATCATACCAGTGACAAGAGTTCCAGTATTGTGGACATGCCCGTCATCTCCGTTTCTACAATCTACACCATCTAGATTGTCTAAAATGTCACTACAACTAGAATTTCAAACACCAAAGATTTCTCCGCTGCCTCCAAGTCATCTGTTAGACGTAGAGGAAACTTATGCTGATGGTCCATATGGGCCTGCTCATAGCCCTTCCGAAGTAAATGTGAAGAGGATGAAGACTATTACGATGAGAAACAGTACTATCAGCAATATCCAGTCCCTCATGCACAGATTCATCAGTTCAGATATTATAAACAGCTGGGACAAGAACCTGCTCAACTGCCTTAGTCTCTAATACAGGACTTACTAGACATGCTGACGGATTACAAAAGGAGATATCCTCCTCAAGAGGACCACGTTACAGTGCCCCCACCTCCACCTGTGGCTCCTTTGACACCACCACCGCCTCCTCCTGCCCCACCTAGACTGATGTCTCGTTCCATAATCCCTCTCCCTCCTTTCCATACTTAGACGATTGGCTACTGAGTGCTCCATCAGTTCATCTAGCAAAGGCTGCCACAGACGATTGTGTAGATGTGTTCCGCAAATTAGGACTCTCGATAAATCAACGGAAATCATCAGTCACTCCAAGTTAGACAATGACATTTTTAGGAGCCAACTTGAACACCATTCATAACAAAAGCTTTCCTCTCCCAGGAAAGACAAGTGTGATTACAAGCTTTGGCACTTTCCAGAAAAAGTATGCTTCTGTGAGAATATGCAAGTCTCTACTGGGCATGCTCTCCTCCGCAATCAACCTGGTGCCACTAGCTCACCTACATATGAGGCCTCTGCAAGAAGAACTTCAATGTCAGTGGGTTCAAACCACGGGCTCTTTCGACCATGTGATAACTATTAACTCCACGCATGAAGGAGGCATTCCAATGGGGGACACTGGCATCACATCTGTCTCATGGCCTCGCCTTTCTACCAGTGATCCCTAAATTCATAACGACTACCAATGCTTCTATGGAAGGTTGGGGAGGGCATCTTCAGGACCTGTACATTCAAGGAAGATGGTCCTCGACCCAGCGGCAAATGCAGATAAACAGGCTGGAGTTAAAAGCCATTTTTCTCTCCCTTCAGGCTTTCTTTCCTCGAATAAAGGGCTCATCGGTGTTGATCCATACGGACAACACCACAAGCATGTTTTATATCAACAAACAAGGAGGAACCAAATCCCTATCTCTTTCAAAGGATTGCCAGCAACTATTGAGCTGGTTATCACTTCACGGGATATCCCTAACAGCATTTCAGAATATCTTAGCAGATACTTTGAGCAGAACCAAGTACAGCTGCCACAAGTGGGAGCTCGAACAAACCCAACTAGACAGGATCTTTGCTGTTTGGGGAAAGTCAGCTTTGGATCTGTTTGCGACCTAAATCAACTTCAAATGCCGATTCTTCTCAAGCAGATTCCCTCTCCCAAACTCTCGGGGGAATGCCCTTACAATGCGTTGGTCAGGAATATATGCATACGCTTTTCTCCCATTCCACTAATACCCAAGGTTCTCACGAAATGAAGTTGGAACACTGTCTCCTTCTTCTGATAGCCCCCAGGTGGCCCAGACAGCATTGGTGCACATAACTTCTCCTCTTCTCGGAAGCTCAACCCATCCACCTGTTACCAACACCTACTCTGTTGACTAGGAACCAGGATCAGATGTTATCCGGAGCCAGCAACTCTTCAGGTACATGCGTGGCTCCTGAATTCTTCGAATTTAAGGATCTGACCATTATGCAAGAATACAAATACATTATCGCTAGATCTCGTGCTGACAGCACCAATAAGACGTACAGGCTGAAATGGAAGCGATTTTGTCTATGGTGTCGGCGGAATAAGGTGCATCCATATCTCTCTGCTCCAGAAAAAGTTTTTGCTGTCCTTAGCAAAATCTGGTTTGGCATACTCGTCAGTAAAGATTCACCTCGCAGCTATATCTAGGTTCGAGGCATGTGGGCTGCTGAATTCATATCTGTGCATAGATCGCCGCCTAGTGTTGGGTCCGGATGTTTGCACGTTGTTGTCCTGGAAGAGTCTTCGAAGTGTCCTGAGATAGGTGACTCCTCCCCTGGACCACAGTGCGCATGGGCATCCTCTCCATCCTCGGATTGTTTTTTTCCGCCATTGGGTTCGGATGTGCTTATCTTGACTCAAGTTAGGAAAATTTAGTTTTCAGGCCAAAAGGCCTCTAGTTTTCGTCAGTACAGTTCCCGATCGGTATCGACAGTTTACAGGCTAGTTTAGCGATTTTAACAACTTTTCGGATCCATTAAATCCGACCATCGACCGAACTTCGACGATGGAATCGAGGACCCCATTCAAGCGGTGTCCTGTTTGCCACGCCAAATACCCACATATCGACGTCCACCCGGTGTGTAACAAATGCCTCTCACCGGATCATGACGAATCGAAATGCATGGCCTGTGCCCGATTCAGATCCAAGAAGACTCTCCGGAATCGACGAGCCGCGCGACTGGAAGCGCAGCAAGCGGCACCGGCCCCGACCAACATCTTCAGCACCGAGGACGAAGATGTCGAAAGCGTGGAAAATATACCCTCCAGCCCCGCTTCCGAACACGGTTCCAGATCGGAAGACGTAGATGAAGAGCTTTTTCACAGGGAAGAAGCCGACGATGAGGTAGGAGACTACGATGAGGCCTTAGGGGCCGAAGAAGGTAGCTCTGGTGAGGAGCAGGGCCTACCCGTCCAAATGGAGGATATCCCAGTGCGTCAGTCGACTGCTCCGGTCGAGGGATCGCCTTCGGGCCTTACCCAAGACCAATCCAGCAGTTCTTCGGCCCCGCCCTCTGGCCCGGCCACAGACATACAGCGAGAGCCATTATTACCTAAAAAGACTGGTTTCCCTTCCACGAAACCAATCGTCGCACCGGTTCAACAGAAACCGAAAGTGAAACTGACACTGGTCGGCTCGAGGCCCACCACACCTTCGACGCCAGCCAAACCCGTCGGCTCCGACCGCACCAAAAGGGACTTCGGTACCGAACTCGCTGCAGCCGATGTCGGCGCCGACCCGAAAAGAAAAGCCATCGGCACCGCCAAAGCGCCTCGGCCCCCGGCACCGAAGCAATCGGCACCGGCCACCAAGGTGAAAATGGCCACTGCATCGCTATCCACCTCGAAAGCAGCGACTACGGTCCATTCATCGACGCCGTCGACGGCTACTACCTCTCCTCGGCTCAATGACCCGGTGACTTCGAAGAAGTCCACATCTGCCTCTACGGACCCACTCGGCGCCAAAGAACCGTCGGCGTTCCAGGTGCGACAAGTGGCAGCGTCCTTGCAACGCATCAGGGAAAAGGCAGCCCTCCAGACCTCGTCGGGCTCCGAACCGAAAAAGGCACAGAAGGCACCTTCGGCACCGGCCAAGATCACCTTTGGTTTGCCGCCATCCACGGCGCTGAAAATGTTCGAGATCAGAACACGTGTTACCCAGACAAGGTCCCCATCTACCGAACACTCTCCTACTGGGACATCACCGTCCCACTTCATCGACGCCGACACCGGCAGGCTCATGCTCCGAAAGCGGAAGATCACTTCCGGACAGGCTTTGGACTCTTATAGGATCCCGCTAAAGCAAAAAATGCCGGCGGAATCGGAACCAGTTCTCTACGAACAAATCCACACCTCTTACACAGATCCACAGTCGTTCTCCCCGACACAGATGCAGTGGAGGACTACATGGGTGACGACACCACCTACCCCGGGGACATGGACCCTGAGGGCCAGCAAGACCCTGATCAAGTCTGGGATGACCCTGTAGACCCAGGTGCCGCTCTGGATACACAGGAAACGCAACTTAATGGCGCAAAAACGTCCCCCACAGAGGACACTGCTGCATTCAACGCCCTCATCGAACGTGCCGCAGCCAATCATGGAGTGCAACTCCACTCCGACACTATCGAGGACGATTTCTTGGTGGACACTTTCGCATCCTCTGAGAGGACTGTAAAGACTCTGCCCATGTTGAAAGGTGTCCTCAAGCCAGCAAAGGACATTTTCAAAGAAACCACCAGGGCAAGGGTAATAAACCCCAGGATCGAGAAAGTATAAACCCGCACCTGGGGACCCCACGTACATTAGAAGCCAGTTGCCTCTGGACTCCATCGTAGTTGCCAATGCTCGGAAACGGGCACACTCGCAGACGACTGGTGATGCTCCTCCCCCGGACAAAGAGTCCAAGGTCCTAGAGACCTCCGGCAAAAGGATTGCAGCCCAGGCAGCAAACATATGGCGCATTGCCAATACACAGGCGCTCCTAGCTCGCTACGACCGCTCACACTGACACGTTAGAGACCCTACTCCAACACCTACCAGACGAGTACAAAGAGGCAGCGGAGCTCCTCATCAGGGAGGGACAACTACTCACAAACGCATCCATCAAGTGTGCACTGGATGCCGCAGACACTGCTGCAAGGGCAATAAACACCAGCGTCATGCTACGACGACACGCCTGGTTACGAATCTCCGGATTCAAACCTGAGGTCCAAAATAACATCCTCAATCAGCCGGTCAACCCCGACTACTTATTTGGACCGGAGGTTGACACCACCTTAGAAAAGATAAAAAAAAGACACGGACACTGCGAAGTCAATGGGGGCTCTGCAAACGCAGACATTTCGTAGTGGCTCCTTTCGTCGCCCCGGAAATAGAGGTGCAGGTAGAGGACAGGGGGCACAGCAAACCTACAATAAAGGGGGCACACAGAGTTCCTACGATAAAAACACCCGAGGTGGATATCGTGGCTCCAGCACCAAAGGCAGAGGACGTGGTTACGGCAATACCAGGTCCTCCCCCAAGAACAAACAGTGACGCCCTCTCCCTTCCCCCCGACCACATAACACCTGTCGGGGGAAGGCTCCAGCGGTTCCTGTCCACGTGGAATACCATCACCACGGACAGGTGGGTCAAAGATGTTATCCAACACGGTTACTGTCTCGAATTAACCTCCACTCCACCCACCATACCGCCAAAGCAACGTCCTATGTCCTCAGAGCACTTAGCGTTATTACAGCAGGAAGTGCTAAGTATGCTGCAAAAAGGCGCAATAGAGGTCGTGCCCGTCAACCAACAGGGAACAGGGGTGTACTCTCTGTACTTCTTAATACCAAAAAAGGACGGGTCACTCAGACCTATCCTAGACCTGAGACCCCTCAACCGTTACATTCTCTCAGAGCATTTTCACATGCTCACCCTACAGCAGGTTCTCCCGCTCCTCAGACAGGGAGACTTCCTAGCCACGCTAGACCTCAAAGATGCGTATTTCCACATACCCATACAACCGTCACACAGAAAATATCTCCGGTTCACCATTCAGGGGCAGCACTACCAATTCAAAGTCCTTCCCTTCGGAGTGACAACAGCACCCAGAGTTTTCACAAAGTGCCTAGCTACTGTGGCTGCACATCTACGGAGGCAACACATTCACGTCTACCCTTACCTGGACGACTGGCTTGTTCAGGCAAAGTCAGCCCAGCAATGTGCCAGCCACATGTCCCGCACCATTCACCTTCTTCACAGTCTGGGATTCTCACTAAATTACCCAAAATCACATCTCCAACCCGCACACGTACAACAGTACCTAGGTGCGACCATAGACACTCTGGCAGCTACAGCTCAGCCAAATTTAGTGAGGATCAACAGCATGCAAATGCTGATTTCCAAGTTCAAACCCCAACACTCCCTTCCTGCGCGAGTGTTCATGCGGTTGATTGGCATGATGGCCTCCTGCATTTTCATAGTCCTGCACGCGAGACTACATATGCGCCCGCTTCAGGAGTGCTTGGCACGTCAATGGAATCAGGCTCACGGGCAATTAAAAGACCTAGTGTTGGTGAGCGGTCGGGCATACAACTCTCTGCATTGGTGGAATCCACAAAACCTTTGCAAGGGCCGACCGTTCCACGAGCCTGTTCCACAAATAATACTGACAGCGGACGCGTCGCTCCAGGGATGGGGAGCTCATGTACTCCATTACACAGTGCAGGGACTATGGACAATACAACAAAAGAAGATGCACATCAACGTTCTGGAACTGATGGCAATCTTCCTAGCCATGAAGGCATTCAAAGTACACTTGTGCAACAAAGTCGTGTTGATCCGGACGGACAACATGACTGCCATGTACTACATACAGAAGCAGGGAGGAACGCACTCTCCACAGTTGTCTCATCTGGCTCAGAGCATGTGGAAGTGGGCCATTCAGAGGAACATATTCCTCATGGCGGAACACCTCCCAGGCAAGGACAACCAGATGGCGGATCTGCTCAACAGACACAGCCACCAGATGCACGAGTGGGAGCTACACCCGTCAGTACTCCGACCGTACTTCCAACAGTGGGGTCATCCAGAGATAGACCTATTCGCCACAAGCGAAAACGCAAAATGCCAAAACTTTGCCGCCAGGTTCCCACATCCACAGTCGCAGGGCAATGCGATATGGATGAACTGGTCCGGCAGATTTGCGTACGCTTTTCCCCCAGCGCCGTTGATACCGCTGGTGGCACGCAAACTGCGACAACACTCACTGACACTCATCCTGGTCGCTCCAACATGGGCACGCCAGCCATGGTACACCACCTTTCTGGAACTTTCCGTGGTGCCGCATCAAAGGCTGCGGATCACACCCGCGCATTTGACACAGAACCATGGAGAAATTCAGCACCCAGATCCGCAACAGCTGAACCTGGCGATCTGGCTCCTGAAGTCCTAGAGTTTGGCTACCTAAACCTGCCACCTGACTGTATGGACATCATTAAGGGAAGCTAGGAGACGCACTACCAGAGCTTGCTATGCAGCCAAATGGAAGAAGTTTGTCATTTAGTGCAATAACAATGACATTAACCCGCTAGATGCATCCATTCAAAACATAATCTGTTACCTCTTACACCTATACCGATGCAATCTGGCATACAACTCAATACGTATCCATTTAACCGCAATAGCAGCCTATCTCCAAAACAGGCAGCACCTCTCTTTATTCAGAGTGGCTGCCATCAAAGCCTTCTTGGAGGGACTTAAACGAGTAATTCCCCCAAGACACCCACCAGCGCCAGTGTGGAACCTCAACTTGGTCCTCACCCGACTGATGGGTCCACCCTTCGAACCTCTCCACTCATGTGAGATTCAATTCCTCACCTGGAAAGTGGCTTTTCTAGTAGCAATCACTTCGTTGAGAAGAGTTAGTGAACTCCAGGCACTAACCATTCAAGAGCCATTCATACAGGTTCACGCAAACAGGGTCGTACTACGTACCAACCCCAAATTCATGCCTAAAGTAATATCGCAGTTCCACATAAATCAAACGATTGAACTGCCTGTTTTCTTTCAGAATCCACAAAATGTCGCTGAAAGAATGCTCCATACACTAGATGTAAAGAGGGCCCTCATGTACTATATAGACAGAACCAAAAGCTTTAGGAAAACAAAACAACTTTTCGTTGCCTTTTCCCCACAACACAAAGGCAACGCCATCTCCAAAGCAGGTATAGCCAGATGGATCGTTAAATGTATTCAAATTTGCTATCTAAAGGCTAAACGCACATTAACGATTCCCCCACGAGCCCACTCAACACGTAAGTTAGGGGCCTCCATGGCTTTCCTGGGAAATATTCCTTTACATGATATATGTAGAGCAGCCACATGGTCCACTATACATACATTTACCAAACACTATTGTGTAGATGTACACTCAAAACAGCAGGCAGCTGTTCTCAAAACTCTTTTTCAGACCGCTGCAGCTGGCACTGGTAGCCGCCGCTAATTGGAGGTACTGCTATGTATTCTATGCACAGATATGAATTCAGCAGCCCACATGCCTCGGACTGAATATGCTACTTACCAGTATGCATCTGTTCTTGGCATGTAGGGCTGCTGACATTCATATCGCCCACCCTCCTCCCCGGCGCCTGTAGCAGCTGCAGCTCTCAGAATTACTGTATAGCATGGTCATCACTTTCTGTACCTACTCCATCACTGCCACAATGGCGAAAAACAATCTGAGGATGGAGAGAAAGCCCATGCGCACTGTGGTCCAGGGGAGGAGTCACCTATCTCAGGACACTTCGAAGACTCTTCCAGGACAACAACGTGCAAACATCCGGACCCAACACTAGGCGGCGATCTATGCACAGATATGAATGTCAGCAGCCCTACATGCCAAGAACAGATGCATACTGGTAAGTATCATATTCAATATAGACGCTCACCGAAATACCCATCTTTATTCTGTTCAAGAATTATACAGCAATTCATGAAAGGATTGTTTCGAACTTTCCCACGTGTCCGGGCTCCACCCCCTGACTGGCTCTTAAATGTAGTCCTATCACAACTACTGAAACAACCCTTTGAGCCCATCCATAAGGCCGATATAAAATGTTTAACATGGCAAGTAGCTCTTTATTAGCCCTCACATCCACTAGAAGGGTTAGTGAAATACAAGCTTTTAACATAGCGCATCAATTCCTTCGCTTTACGGATGAAATGGTCATTCTCAGGACGGACCCTAAATTCATCCCTAAGGTTCCCTCTCAATTCTACTTGAACGAACCAGTCATTCTAAGAACTTTGTTCCCGGATCCTTCTACTCCTGCAGAAAGAACGCTACACGCTTTATACGTCAAAAGATGTCTCAAATTTTACTTGCAAAGGACTAAATCTATACGCACGTCAGACCAGCTATTCTTAGTCTATGGGCAAGGCCGCCAGGGCTTTGCAGTTTCTAAAACTACTATTGCCAGATGGATAGCGAACACAATCCAATTTGCCATAATAAAGCTGGCAAACCATTGTCAAGGACAGTGAAAGCGCACTCCTATCGGGCAGTCTTTACATGGGCTGCTATATTTTCTGGAGTACCACTAGAAAAGATCTGTAGAGCTGCAACGTAGAAGACAACACATGCGTTTACGCAGCATTACTGCCTGGAATCAACGCAGCGGGCTGACGCAGCCATAGGACAGGCAGTACTACGAAACTTATTTCAATAATGTAAGCCTCTTTAATTAGAGGATGTATATTCTATCAAAAAGAAAAAATATGTATATACGTATTTTGGGGATTTAGAATGCATATATTTGATTAAGATGACAATCGAGATATTTATGGTACGTGCCATCACCTTTTTTATATGCATTACCTCTGCACTAGCACGTTCACAAAACATACCGTTTTTTGAATACATTGGAAAATATTACTAGCACAACCCACCGTCCACTAAAGGTGCTTACCAGGGATATATACATATATATATAACTGCTTACTATTCTGATTCAAGCATGTGAATCTATGAAAGATACCCCAATACTGGGTAAGAAATAAGTTACTTCCCTTTAACCGCAGTTATCCATTATTGGTATCTTTCATAGTCACATGCAACCGACCCTCCTCCCGCGCTCTCTCTCTCTCTCTGTCTCTCTCTCTGTCTCTCGGTCTCTCTCTCTCTCCTTTGCTCCTCAAACATTTACAGCCAGATATGAGGCCGGGTAAGAAAATGACAAAGTTACATAGAAGAAATTCCACGCAGAATGGCCTGGGGCGCGAGCCAAGGGTCGACTGCTCTGAAAATCAACTACAGGGTGGCTCCAGGTACAATGCTTTCAGGACCACGGGTTGCCTTTGCTCACGTCAATTCGGTGTGTGCATTGCACATAAAATACTTACACGCGCTCTGGAGCACCTGTGAGTTAGTCGCTCAACTGTGTGCTCCTTAAGCGTCTTTTACATCACTCAGTGATCTATACTCGCAATGGTGTTACGTCTTGTTCAAGACAGCTGGCTTCCGAATGTTATGCACCAGTGTCTCCTCTCATACAGACCCATTCTGTTCAGTGGTAACCCGCTCTTTGTGACCCTATGTTGATCACATTGACATGGTCACTGCTTTACATGTCACAATCTGCACCGGAAGGATAGATAAGCTGCACCAAGTGAGAATCATTCAAAAATCCTAATACGCAAACTATGCCTAAAGATGTATTCATCCTCTGCTCTGGAACGATGTACCTATGGGCATAAAATCAACCCACTAACTTTTGTTTTATGGGGAAGGGTTGTAATACAGCTCGAGGAGTGAGCTCTTCTCCCTCCCTCCAGGAAGCCTGGTGTCCCCTTAGGGCACAGGGCAGTGGGATGCTGCAAGACCCGATGGGTCCCACACAGGAAGCCTTTTCCGACTCTGCTTGACTGGTAGACAGATAGTTTCATTGGTGATGGTGTTGTGCCAAGAAACCTTCTTTCTGTCCTTCTTAGTTACTAATGCTTCATGCTACATATACTTCTTATGCCTCTTTTTGTTCCCTCCAGCCGTCCCTCATTCTTAGCCACCAGCCCCGTTTCTGACTGCCCACTCTGTGCCTCTGACTTAACTCACCTCCCTTCAATCCCTAATCTTTCTTCGTCCATGTTACTACGTCTTTCTGCACTGTCACCTTTCCACCGCTTCTGAAGCCTCCAAAACAAACTCCCATTCTTCCTATTGCCCCACCTTTGACACCAGGATTACCTCGAAGAGCGCTTCTTGCCTAAAATTGAGGCTTGCTTTAAGGCATCAACAAGGCCTAACTCTGCATGTTCACCCGAGGTGCTGCCCAGGTCCACCAGACTTTCCAGTATTCAACACAGGAATCTCCAATTTATCCTGGCTACAGTCATCTCTGTGGTGCCCACATCACATGACTTGCCCCAGAATAGCATAGATGTGTGTGATACAGTAACTGTGTATTGACTCCTCTTTGCATTCCCAAGGACATTGGTATCGATAATTTTTATAAACGCATGCAATAAGCGGGGCTCATCTTTGCAGTATCATCTGCTTTACAAGTTCATCCACTGAGGGCCCAATATCTGGTTCAGGAGGCACACCGATTGATGTGCTTGAAAGTCCTGCCTGGATGCAAGGAAAGTATAAGGTTCCTATGAAATGTAAAACCAAGATAAAGGGTTAGTGGGGTATAGATTGCACAATATGATGTGACTATATATTCAAAAAGACAGCAATTCTATTATCTCTTGTATGAAGGTGCTCCAAGGAGATTGAACATGAAATGTACTCAAAACTTTCCAGCAGCTTCAGTTACTTGAAGGGCATATTCAAAGAGCTCCAGCCTTTTCTGTAATAAGAGGTACTTATCTTCAATGCAAATCATCTCAAGCTACTAATATTATTAGTGTTGTAATTCCACATCAGCCAGCTGTACACTAGTGGCCGCCCTATGCATGTTTACCGGCTGGAATTATGTTAGTGCATGAGGTAGGGTTGCCAGCAATAATGGAAAAACGGCTTTGCCAATTTGGAATGCCTTTTTGTGGGTATTACATAACAGCCATTGATGCAGGGCCCCTGATATCCAAGGTAATAATGTTAACAATAAGTCTCCCCAATGCCATATGAGTTTATCACTCAAATATCAGTATTAAATATATTTTTGAAATCAACCATTTTCCCTAGGCATCAGCTTATGAGTTCTGAAAAGAAACCACTTTTCATCTTAAATATGCACCTTTCAATTTTGGTATACATATATTAATTTAGCCAAGTAGAAAATTCTGATTTATTCGGCTGGACTGCACACAGGAGAGCTACTTACAGGTAGCTGGAGCGCTACCAGGTTCACAAGCTACTCGTTGGCTATTCAAACATAGCCACGAATATGTGGCCCTGGAGAAGAGGAAGTCTGAAACTAACATCTCAAATGCTCAGTAGTCTGTCTCAATGGTCAGGTGATGTGGATACAGAGGTAGGCAAGGTCTTCTTTCCCATCTCACAGTAGATCCAGGCTATGCATGATACCCCCCTCTTACTTTTGCTCTCATTCTTCTACTACAGTCAGGTGGTTTATTATAGTTCAGATTGCTCCATGAGATCATCTAATACCCATATACTCAGACTCAACTATCACAGTTTTGTAACGAAGCTATCCTCCAGCAAATCACACTGAAGCCAGTCTCTTAAACAGTGAAGAAAGACATCTATCTGCAGCAGCCCTTTGATTTGGGCTGTCCATCCAGATCAGGAGATTCCAAGAGCAAAAATCCTTCTGACTATGACAATGAGCATCTCTCGGCCTTCTCAATGCCTATGTATGGACTCCATTGGACAGATGAAATCACAACAGCATCATAAAGGCAATCTACTTGGCAGTGGTGATGTCTATCTAATTATAGATGAACTGAAGTATGCTGATCTGTGCTGTTACTGGTTCCCTCCCACCATCCTTGTAGCATGCTCCCTCCCTTCCTTCCGTGGTCATGCTTGCCCTTTCCGCTCTCTTCTTGCTGTCTGTCATTTTGTGTTACCTCTGCAGTTCCCACCCTGTCCCATGTTGCTTGCTCCACCAGGACCAAAAAAAAAATCATTGAAGAAGCCAAGCAGCTCTCGCATACCCAAGAGCTGTTGGCTTTGTCACTGTCTTTTAGCCATGTTGTGCAGTGTTGCTGCTGGACAACATGGCAAAGTAAGAAATAACAAGCATTGGCATAGCCAATACGTCTCGCCTTTTGGACCTTATAAGTGTTTAGTTATCCAGCACAATATCCTTGGTGCAACAACATCAACTGTTACATGGCTAAACACTTATAAGGTCCCAAAGGCGAGACCTATTGGCTATGCCAATACTTGTTATAATTGGCGGTGATTTCCTCCATGATAACCTATGGAAGTTATTAATATCTGCTTTACTTAATGTACCGTGGGACTCTCACTTCTACGACGGGGAATGATTCAAGCACGTCAATGTATGCTTTGTATATTGGTACAGGGACCCCTAAGTGAAGTGTACACCGTTATGAAAACTGCTATGACGGCTAGTCCCGCACCTATTCTGCTGTGCCAGCCAGAAATGCATAGCTGTCTCCAAAGTAGTTTCAGCAGTACACAGTGTTGCTTCTTGGTGGTTGATAGAGTAATACTTGACAATATGGAGTAGAATTGGATCCAGGTACACTATATTATCCAACCTACTTTCCTCCTAGCCTTCCTATCCACAGTTTTTATTCAGGGCTTTGTATTATTTGACCCTTGGTTGATGTGCAGGTATTATATTTTGGCATGAGATGGGGTGCCTGCTGAAGATCTATTATCACTTAGGAGAAGGTGTGTAGCTGTAGTCAGATGTTGCATGGCAGTGGCTCGATTAGAGTGGAGTTTTGTATATGGTTGAGGCCCAGATATGTGATCATTATTGTATTGGCTATTTTATTTCTTTATATTGCCTTTCACAGACATGACAATCTGTATATTCTGGAATCATGTCTTTCAATAAATAATTATTTCAAGAAGAAAAAGAAAACCAAACTCCGTGTTGTTACATTGTAAGTACTGATAATTGGAAATGGGGTACATTTGGTTGAGGTGCTCGGGCGATGCATTCCATAACAATTAATTCCTTTTAGAGAAGAGTTAATTACTAGATTGTGTGTAGCCAGCAATATATTTTTTCACTCTCTCATCATTAAAAACTGGTTCTTCTTGCTCCATCTTTCCATGATCACCCCGACATTATTGGGATCTATCTGCTTAGATTCTGTGTGTATGTATGTGTATATATATATATAATCAACCCTCTTGTGGGTGGTGATCAGTCCCTTTATTATTAAATAGATATATGGACGTTGACTCCCGATTGTACCAACACTACGTCCTCTAAAGGAGTTTCACATTATTAGATCTTTCTCAAGATTTGAATGCTTTGAACGTACTCTTGTGATTAAACCATGTAAATGTGAATTGTATGTACTTTGCTCCCCTCTTTGCCTATCATTCTGTACCAAATAGCCATTTGGAGTTTATTCCATTAACTGATTATCATAATATCACATTTGCAATCACAGTAGCACTGTTCTCTCCATGTTCTTCGGACAAAAGGGACAAGGGCTGAAATTTACACCATTTATTCCAGTTCTTTGCAGTGTTGCAGCATATTTTCAGAATTATTTAAAATCAGCCACCCAAAGTATTGCAAGTCACTAACGCCATCCCCAAGGCCAACATACAGCTTTAGGGTGAAGATCAATCCTGGTCCAAATCATGGCCACTGATTGAGTCTCGCCTGTCCTTTTCTGAATATCAAGTCTGTGTGGCCCGAATATCAAAGGAGCAGCTGCACTTAGACCCTTGGTAAACAAAGTTAGGAATTCAATGGTGCAGCCTGTAGCATAAGTAACAAGAACCAATCCAAATGTACTCCCCAGCCAGTTTGTCAGAGTAATCTGCCCCTTTGCAGCAACAGCAGTCAATAAGGATGACAGCACTTTTAAAAACATTGACCAGGAAGCTTAACAAAGGTTTTATATGAAATGTCACATATTGCTGGTGTACCCAGTAGAATACTGAATGTAACACATCTCACAGTCCAAAGTAAATGGACAGCATTAACCGAGTAGATTTAGCCTAAAAAATATATAAGGAAATATGTTTTCCTCTTTTGTCTATGTGCTTCAAATTACCTTATTAAAAATAAACTAGTAAAAAACCCTTTGTACATCATCTCACATTTGCGATGTCACTCCTTGAATATATTTTGTAAACACTTGAAAAGCAGTGTCTAAGTAAATTCTTGAGGTGGCAATCTCTTAACACTGACAACAACTGATTTTCAGACTTGGTGGAAACAGAGTAACCACTGCAACTCACTCAAAAATAAATGCTGAAAGGAGTATTCATATTTTTATCCACTGTAAATTTAGAACCAACCTTGACCACCTAAAGGCTCATTTTATTGATGCAAAGCCCAAACATCGATCTTTCCTAGAATTCAAGCACAACAGAAGAAATCCTCAGGAAGGGTTGATTTCTTCAATTATACCACTTTCACATAACTGTCACTCTGTTGCTCAAGTTCTCTCATACCCAAATGGGTATTTGGTGCAGTTAGTGTATACAGGTGTCACAGTCGTCTTTAAACATATTTTATGGCAATAGCTCTTTATTGTATGCAAAGTTGTTAACCCGTCTGGAACATTACTTTCTAGTTAATTTTTCCTTCTGGAATGCATACACCTGTTCCCCTGCACTTACATTTTAAGTTTAGTTTCTGTTTCAGCTGATCTTTCAATATTTCATCTATTCACAAGCCAGGATCACCATTCGAGTAATGCACATGATTTTATTCAAATTATTTGCAAACCGCTACCCAGGAGATCGAGATACTGTCTTATTGAATCTCAATAGGTCGATTAACAGATTTAAGGGCAGTACCTATAGACATACACAGTCTCTGTGAATTAGTGATTTTGTTGTCCTTGGTCTTGGTTGTTCCAGGATTGACTTTTTATCTAGTTGGCTGGCTCCTTTGTTCAATATTTAGGTTCTGCAGGCCATCTTCTCCCTGAGAAGAGAGAAGGCAAAAATCACGCCATCTATGCTGTGAATGTTTTTTCTCGCTGTCGTTCTCCTGTTAATTTTATATATCCCTTTCTGGGTGAACTTCTAGAAATCCTCCCACTCTCTCTTTTAGTTTTTTTTAAGGGTGGAGTATTTAAGGTCCTTACATGGTTCTATTAGTTGTGGGAGGTGTCTCGTCCTTCCCAGTTACACCCCCCTTTAATATTTGACCACTTGTCTGCATTCATAATATCATGGCGATCGGGGTTTGTAAAGTCTCCGCAAACCATTGTAAATCTGTCTGTAAGCTGCTACCCCACCCCACTTTCCTCTGCCTTGTTTTAGTCTTGGAATAGACCCAGAGACTTCTCCCTGACTACCCAGTGCAGGCTGGCACCCCTACCACTGGTGCCAACGTCAGCTTCCAAATCCTTTCCTATTCTGTGGAGGACATGATCATTCAAAGCTGTAGTAGTTGTTGGCCATCTGTCTACTCTACTTTTAGGCAGTATCATAACACATGCTGACGTGTGGTACATGGTAGATAAATCAAGGACTGCAAAATGAAGGAAGGTCCTTCATCTTAACCCCACCCCCCACCCCTTCCCTCCTCCCCAATCAAGTGCAAATATGAAAGAATGGTCATCTAAGCTTAAAGTAGTAAGAACATTGTGGGTGGGAACCAGGGGACTTGTACCATACTGTTGTAAATGCATACTACTGTATCTCTAACCCAGTTTTTACCTTCGAGAACACTTACCCGTGTCATGTTCTAGCCTGTAATTCTAGGAACGCCAGTTAGAGGTTGGTCAGCTGGCGATGAGTTGTTCTGTCTGCTTCTCCATAATTAAATATACTTCTGTGTCAACCTCCGCATCCAACGACTCTTACTTTCAACCTTTTGGTGACGATTTAACGAACAGCTGATCGGCATCGAGAACGGATCAAACGAACCAACGTCGGAAGCCATTCTTCAATCTTCGTTCCGTTCGCAGCGGCAGAATCAACTCTTCGAGAAAAGGAAAATGGATCCACGCAAATACATGAATGTCTCCCTCTCGTGCAGCAGAGGAGTAAAGATTTTTGAAGTAATCTTCATCGGAATATAACAACTAGAAGGCCACCGTATTAACTGTGAGTCTCTTACAGTCACGCACGTAATCACGTCACCTAGCAACGCATCATAGAAACTCAGCGCGACCATGTCTTGTGTCTCTGTTGCCTAGCAACTTGCCTCGCGCTCCGTGCCTGCGTTTCAAGCCTCAATTTCAAATTCATTGTCTTCTCCTATGAGAAAACAGTACGTGAGCACAGCGCATAAATACAGACTTGGTCAAAAGACGAGCGCATGCAATTTCAACGCGAGTAGAGCCCAATTACCGGCCAACTACTTGTTAGACATTCTTTTACTCAAGTTTGAGTGTCGTTCCATCCTAAGACCTATAAAAGACTGTGTTTTCATTATTGGGGACTACAAGCGTGCCACTGCCACTGCATACGGGGACACGCACACCATACAAACTACAAAGGGAAATTTAAGTCCACGCAACGTTGACACCCACACCAACATTCAACCCTCAACAACATCAACAATTACAGTATTATATAAAATATGTTCTATTTAAGACAACCATAAGCAAATGCAGCTTGAACTTATTTACTTCATCATCTCCAATTTTTTTTTTCATTTTATACGAGATCTGTGCATCTGTAATATACAAATAGTTTCTCCTCACAAACTGCATTATGTCGCAACAAGTAAATGTTACTCTTCCACCACCTTTCCTACCTGAACCTGGCAATCCGCCAATACCATGGGAAGACTGGTTTATCATCTTTGATAACTATCTCGAAGCTTTGGATGGCCAAGAGTTCTCAGGAAAGTGCAAGAAAGCAATTTTACTTAGTACTCTAGGTAAAGAGGGTCAGCGTCTATTTAGATTTTTACCTCAAGCTCTACAAGCTAACTGACAAGCAAGCCGTCCCTGATGAATATAAAGAAGCTATTTGCAGACTAGAAGTCAGTTTCTCGAAAGAAGAAAATCTAGTCCTGAACAGATATACATTTTACACTCGTCGTCAGAAGAGCGATGAGTCAATCAATGATTTTGTTGCTCATCTCAGAGAGCTATCAGTTAAATGCAAATTTGGAGCTATGAACGATGAACTCATCAGAGATCAATTAATAGTCCAATGCAACAACAAAAAGATTCAAGAGAGATTATGGGCGGCGAAAAACCCCTCTTTGACTGTAGCTATCGATCTAGCTAAAGTTATTGAAGAATTGGAGAGTTGTATGAAAGTAATCGAGACACAAAAGAAGAACAATAGTCAGCAAGATGTTTCTGAAGTCTCTGAGAAATGTCCTGAAGGCTCTAATGAACAACCTAGTGAGGAATCTGTTGCCGTTGTCAAGAACAAAGTCAAACCACCTGTTAAAAAATCCAAAACCAAAACAAATTTTGTTCGCGCTGCGGCAGCAACAGTCACACATCAGACGCAAAATTCTGCTTTGCCTCAAACAAAGAATGCCTCTAATGTGGTCGTCTGGGACATTTTTCGAAAATGTGCAGAACAAAAAATCGGCAGAAAATTGGAGTTGTCCACGATGATGTTGAACAAGGGAGAGACAAACTACTAGTTGTTGATGATATTGACATCATTCAAGACGACAACAAGAGACAGAACAGACCTAAAGCCATTTTTAGGTCTCGCCTGAGCCAGCGCTTTAACGCTGCTCTGGCGAGAGCTTTAGTAGGCGGGGATTTGGAAGTGCAGACTAGTGCTTTTCAGGCCTCCAAATACAGTGCATGTGCGCTGGGCGCGCGCACCATTTGTCAGTCTGCCTGATCACTTTTGCGGCCGCTTTGATGTTCTCAGTGAGCCGCGTGGCCACTGAGAACATCAAAGCGGCCGCGAAACTGCTCACCATTTGCCACCCCCTCCCTTATCCCACTTCCTGCTTGTTGTTTTATATTTGCCTCGTTCCTCTGTTGTCCCTTTGTAGCCCTTTTCGTTTGTTTTATTTCTTTCTGCAGTCTGGCTCTCTTATCTTTTAGAAGGCCAGTAACTTCACCGAAGGGTAACGTAAAGTTCACTTAAAACTTTACCCTTCCTCCTCGCACTGCTGCTAGCCCTCCTCATCGCACTGCCCCCACTTCTCTTCTCCCTCGTCAACACACTACTGACCCTTTCTTGTTTATTTAGTAGAGCGTCCATAAAAGCGCCTCATCCGCGCTTTTTTTGTCTCGCAGCACATATATATATTGACAACTTATCACAGGACAGGGAGAAATTACGTGATTTTCCCAGAATCACAAGATGTTACAGAGCAGAGACTCGAGCCGGCATCTCCCGCACTCGAGTCAGCAGCGCCATAGCCTCTCCACTGATACTTGTTTTATTCGTAATGTTTTCCTGCTCTTCGCCATAGGCGTGGTTACAAAAGTGCAGGTAGGCGCCTTTGCAGAAAAAAACGTGCATCCGAGTCGGGCTGCTGAAGTAGACATAATCAAACGATGCCCTTTTGACAAGATTGCCGGGCTAGCCAGTGGTGTGACGTCACCAGCGCAGCTCACTTTAAACAGCTGAGCAGCTTGTCAGAAGCATGCAAATAGTAGAAATGTTGCATTTCGAACAAGAAGGGTAAGTAGGAAATCACATGTGGGCAAAGCAAAAAAATGTCATGTACATTAAGGTGCTTACAATAAACCATTTTTGCTGAGGGAAGAAAAAAAACTGAACGGAATCGCAGGCCTCATTCAGTGCTGCCGCTGGCCACCGCTTCTCCTTATTCAGTGCTGCCGCTGGCCACCGCTTCTCCTTGGCCACATAATGCAGGCTGCTTCAGGTTTTACTCCATCTCTTGAGTAATTTGCCAATAGAAAGCCATCTGTCTTGTTCCCAGTTTTAATTTGTTTCTCTATGTGCGCACGCGCGGCTCTACTTTTCAGCGCTTCTCACCAGCGCTTTCCACTCCGAGGAGCTTCGCCAAGGTCTCAGATTAGCTGGTGCCTGACCTTTCACGGGTTTGTACTTTCCTGTAATGTTCAACTTTAAGCAGGATTACTTGGGTGGATATTTAAAGGAATTGACTTGTGCCTGCTTTGACCTTTAGCATTAGAGGGTGTGACTTTTTAATTTGCCAGAACAGATTCCAGTATTGTCTACAGGCTATTAGTGCTTTTGTCCGCAAGTTATTAAGGGCACAAAGGGCACGGGGTGGATGCAATTATTAACAATCATGGGTTTACTTTCCCCCACCTGATTTAGGTCTTTGAAGAGCTGTTTATGGTGCGCACACACACACAACCACACACACACAACCACGCTACCACAAACACCCACACAACCACACACACACCCAACCACACACACACAACCACACCCACACAACCACACACACAACCACACCCACACAACCACACAAACACACACAACCACACACCCACACAACCACCACCAACACACACACATACACACAACCACACACAACCCCCCCCCCCCCCCCACACACACACAAACACACACACAACCACAAACAGTTTTTTGGGCTGTCAGCATAAATACGCTGTCACCAAACACGATGAACACCTCGGGAAAGTTTGAGAAGTCACTCCCAACTTTGAAACCACTTGCTGTTGCAGAGTGTGCTGTACACATGGCAATACCTTGACACCGCGGACTGTTGCAAGGAATGCTTTGAGCCTCAGAGGCTGACAGACCTCAGTCTGTGCATTAGTTCACCCCGTCTTGGCGCTGCATAAAAACAGGGTGCCTACTGTCCAGCATGAAGTGAGACACTGTGATCGGGGCTGGAGATGCTGTTTAGCAATCTGCTTAGAACATTGTGTTTCATTTAGGGCATTAAACATAAAGGAGCACTGGCAACGCTGATGAAATGGATTTCATTTTGTGTACTGACTAAAACTTTAAAAAAGCCTGCAGTACTGAAACAAGCATTTGCAATGCAATAGGTCTCGCATTTGCAAACGTTTCAGCTATTGTCATTGTTCATGACCATGCCTTTTTTATCTATTTTATAAAACAAACACATAAATAAATGGCATTATCATTTACAATGCCAATAGCTAGTGTTGCATTATTATTAGCAATGCCAACTGCTCACACTTTTATAATGCGAGACCTATTGCATTGCAAATGCTTGTTACTATTGATGGACTGGAAGTATCCCTCATGGTTGACACAGGCTCCAGATATACCATCATTCCTTCATGAACAGACATTGGAGTACTAAGCCGTTGTTCAAAAGTGATATTTCGCCTAGGGGTTTTCCGGGCGAAACCATTGATATTCTAGGCTATTTTGAGTCAGATATTCTGTTTAAAAATAGGTCTACTTTCGGGAAAATCTATATTTCTGTTGATGGGCCTCCTATACTAGGGTGGGTTCATCAATATGATTTACATATTATTATAAACCCGAGAGCTCCCAATAAAGTCATGGTCACTGAAGACCATTCCTTAGATGATATCATACTTGAGTGTGATACTGTGTTTAGAGACGATTTGGGAGAGTTTGAAAGGGTATGCACACTTCATAACACTTAGAGAAAACAGCGTACCCATCCAACACAAGGTAAGGAGAATTCCTCTCTCAATCCAAATCGATGTCAAACAATTACTAAACGAAATGTTACAAAATGGGGTCATAGAACCCGATGAAGCCTCTCCATGGGTGTCTCCGGTTGTGATCACGAAGAAATCGGACGGAAATCTGAGATTCTGTGTCGATCTAAGATCACTCAATAAATGTGTAGTTGCAAACACTTTCCCTTTACCTAACATTGGGGAACCAGTTTCCACCCTTCAAGGTGCAAAGTTTTTCTCTAAACTTGACTTAAAAGTGCCTACCACCAAATCAGACTCCACAATGATTCTAAGCACCTCACCGCATTTATAACCACTGAGGGTATCTTTCAGTTCACACGTCTTCCCTTCGGATTAATTTCCGCCGCTAGTGTATTTCAATGTATGGTCACAGAAATCTTCAAGGGGCTAAGTAAAGTCGTATTTTTTCAGGATGATATCCTCGTGTTTGGCGACTCCATAGCTGAACACAATCTCATACTCAAGGATGTTCTACTCAGAATCATGAACGCTGGACTTACTTTACATAAAGAAAAGCATTGCTTTCTTGTAATGCAAATAGAATACCTTGGCTATGAGATATCTGCTTTGGGTGTCAAGCCCAAGAAAAACCTCTTGGAAGCCATTCGTTCTGCCCCAAGTCCTACCAATAAAGACCAGCTTAGATCATTCATGGGTTTGATTGAATATTATTCTAAATTTGTACAAAAAAAGTCTCAGATAAAACTGCCCAACTAAGACTTTTACTCAAAAAAGGCACAAAATGTGTGTGGGACAATGAGAAAGACTCGCGCTTTACACAAATTAAAAAGGAAATCTGTGAAGCTAACATCTTAGCTCTGTTTGACACTAAGCGCACCTCCACCATTATGGTTGATGCTAGTGCAACTGGATTAGGTGCTGTCCTCCTTCAAAAATACCCAGTGGGTGAGCGGGCAATTGCTTTTGCTTCCCGCACTCTAACACAATCAGAACGGAATTATTCTGGTATTGAGAAGGAAGCACTAGCCGCTGCTTGGGGCGTCCAATATTTTAGATCTTACCTATGGGGTACTAAATTATTGCTAAAAACCGACCACAAACTCTTAATCCGCATATTGTCTCCGGGTGGCGCAGGTAAAGGTTCTCCTAGATTAGCAAGACTAGCTTCCAGACTTCAAGAGTACCAATACGAAATTTCCCATGTTCAAGGGTGGCGAAATTTTCAAGCAGACTGCTTATCCATTGACCATAATGACACAGATGATTCTTCCCTTAGAGTTTGACAATGAAGCTGTTGCTTGGGTACAGGATGTTTTATCTGTTTGTGAAGGAAACTTCACACAGGATGACTGGTCCAAGGCTATGGCCAATGATCATGTGTTACAAAAAGTTTTCCGCCTTATTAAAAGTGGTTCAAGACGTGAAAGTTGCGTACACATCTCTGCTCGCCCATATCTTCAAGTGCTTGATGATTTTTCCACGTATGGTACAAGTGTTCTCATGCGTGGTGACAAAATCATTCCCCCTTCAGACTTAAGATCTAAACTACTCAACATTGCTCATGTGGGCCACCTGGGCCAGACTCTGACCCAGCGCAGGCTGAAAGCGAATTTTTGGTGGCCTTGGATAGACTCACAGGTGTCTTCATGGGTAGAGAAGTGTCCATTATGTAAAGAAGGTGAGAAGACTTAAAGTTGCTGTTGGTTCTTCCATGGGTCATTTGATCAATCCCAATACTCCTTGGCACAGCATCTGTCTGGACTTTATTGGGCCCATGGAAGAATTACCCTTAAGCCAAAGTTTTGGTATTGTTTCCGTTGATGTTTTCTCGAAATGGCTCACTGTCGCTTTTGTAAAAGACATCACCACCGAGAGCACTATAAAATTCTTTAAAAAACTTTTTCAGGATGAAGGTTATCCCAGCATTTTAATTACTGACAATGGGACACAATTAGTCTCCCATGATATGTGTTCTTTTCTCTCCAAATCTGGCATTACGCATCATCTCACATCACTATACAATCCACAAAGTAACGGTCTTTGTGAGAGAGTCAAAGGCACTGTCCCAACTTGCTTTCTCGAGTGGTCCCTTTGACCAAGATATCGTGCAAGACATGGTTAACGCCTATCGTACCACTGTTCACGGGTCCGATGTGAAGTCACCATTTGAACTTATGCAGGGTAGACCCCCTGGTACTAAACGTACTCCTTCGTGGATCAAAAACTTAATATCCAATAATGGAATGGTAGTCTCCACTTCTCCTGTTTCTACTAAACTTACCTCTGCTCCGCATATCTCAAAGGGAGGCTTGGTTAAAGTTAAACGTGGTAGGATCTCTAAAGGTTTGTCCAAGTTCAAAGGACCTTTCTGAGTTAGTGAAGTCTTTCCCCATTACGTTGTTTTAACCAATAGTGAAAAATTGAATCTTTGGAGAGTGGCTCTTTATCAAAAGAGTTCTTCCACCATTAATGAAGATCTTTCAGAAGAATCTTCACACTCTCAAAGTAACAATACCAATAGTGGTTACATGTTGTCCACTACGGCAGAAAACATTTCAACCTCATCCTCAACCAGCAGAAGTTGTCAGGGGAGGTGATGCCTCCGATTACCACAATGTTGGTTCTTCCACTACAGAGAGTATTCCTTTACCTTACAATAACCGAGTTACAAGGAATCGTAGACCATCAGTTTATCTTAATGATTATTGTTGTGAATAACTTTTTCAAATGCTTTTGTCATAGAACCTTAATGACTTTGTAGTTTTGAATGTTTTATTCATATGCTATTATTGCCAAGAATTTTATCAATTTTTACCAGTCCTAATTTGATTGTTTTTTCCTTAGTTTGTTCTCTTATGTTTGTTTTTCTCCCAAAGGAAGAAGATATGTTGTAAATGCATACTACTGTATCTCTAACCCAGTTCTTACCTTCGAGAACACTTACCCGTGTTCTAGTTCTAGCCTGTAATTCTAGGAATGCCAGTTAGCGGTTGGTCATCTGGCGATGAGTTGTTCTGTCTGCTTCTCCATAATTAAATATACCTCTGTGTCAACCTCCGCATCCAACGACTCTACTTTCAACACATACCTTGTCATACATGTTCCCCCGACATTCGGGCAGGTAGTTCTCAGGTGGAAGAGACAGTCTGTATTACTCATGAGTGTACCTGCCTCATAAAGCAAGAAAGAGAAGGGCCTTAAGGCCTGAAACCAGCATAAGACACTCTTGGCCCTGGTTCACAAAGGGCCTCCACACTCGTGGGTGTGTACGCACTTGAGGCGTAATCTCCACAGTGAGATTCCTTTGTGAATCAGGCACTCAGATTCGCATATTTGTGACATGATTTTACAGCTAGGGTAATGGTGCATGCTCATTTGGAATGGTGGACTGCCTAGCCAGTAAATTCCAGTAAATTCAACAGCTTACTGGGTCAAGCATTCTTTTTCAGCTGTGGTATCCACCAGTTCATAGAGCAGTAGTTTAGAACTGAAAAACAAGATAGAGAATGCTTCCGTCAAAAAGAGACAATACGGTCCCTTACAGTGCCATCATTGGTCTGTAATATGAAAGGGATCCGAAAATCCTGGCAGAGTAACAGTTGATTAGTAGAGTGCTAGAAACAATTGTCTTCAACAGCACAGTTAAAGGTAAAATGCTAGGAAATAAAAATGGATATAACCTTGCAATAATATCTCACACATCTAGTGAAGCTTCTAAAATATTTTTGGGTGACGGGGACTTTTTTTGTAGTGCTTCATTGTTCTTGACTTTAGGACTTAAGTATTCCTTTCTTAAGGGAATATCCACAATACCTCCTGTGATGTGCGGCCAGGGTATCGTTAGCCAGGTTGGCTGTGAGACCTGACCTTAGTAATGTTCATAAAACATCCTCCAAATTCACAAGAAATTAATCTTAAAATGGACTGTAGACTAAATCTAGATATGCTGCAGCATAATTTCTGTGAGGTCTCAGTAGAACAGTCCAAGGGGAGTAGGAAAAGCTGCTTTTTGCTAAACAGTCTTACAGTGGCATTATGACCTATGATACTGATGTTCACTGTTTTTTACTGATTGTTCAACCAAGTCATCTATTCATTTGCATTTGGTAGGTGTCAAACTCTGATGCTTGATTGACCTTTCAAAAGTCTATGCAGGGTGGTATGGAACTATTGGGTTTGTGAACTAGGACTGTCCGTGATGACCATTTACTGTTTCATCTTTCAATGATCTCCAACTCCAATATCAAATCTTTTGTTGTGTCTATGGTAGCTCAGTGGGCTTTGGGCATGCAATAGGGTTGTACCTTTTCTATCTTGCCATCTTTGGTGTGGATCTTGTGTTCTACAAGATTAGTCTTCCCAGAAGTGATGTAGAGACCGCTCCCATCTTTCTTTCACAGTGGTGTCTGAACAAGTCATCCTTTCTCTCCGGTTACAGGGTGTTCTCTAGGACCAGATGATACATCATGGTGTGGGTTATTTTGAGCAGCAATTTTTATTAAACCAAATATCTCTAATTTGCTCCACTTTATCTGATTGACATGATTGATTCTGTGAATGATTTCTTACCTGATTGGGTGACTGGGTGTGTTTAAATTACCTATAACATGCATGGTTTATATGACACGTTCTACTGGGCTAACAGATTGTACTCCTAATGTGGTTATGGCAGTAAAACATATATCCAGCTTGGATTATACGTAGTCTGGTTTCTTAGTTGTGGTGTTTTTGGTGATTTTTGACTTTTTCTAGATTTTTAGCCTTTGACTGTTGGATAGCAGCCAGCCTCTCAAAGCCCCAACAATTAATCAACCACATAAACAGTAGTCTCCTCATCACCTTCCAATCCGTTTTTTGCTATATCAAGTAAATGGCTTAGTTGATGACTAGATAGATCAGAGGCCAGTGTAATACTGTAGTTTACTGCTTATTGTGAAGAGAAGTAAGGAAAGCATCTTATCCCAGTCATTGGAACCAGGTCCTGTTTTAGAGGTGTGGTGCCGCGGCCAGGGCGACTGACTCCGGAATCTGGGGATCACGGTTCGATCCCCGGCGCCGGCGGCAGATTAGCCCAGCACCATGTGACTTTAAGCAATAGCTTGCTTAATCTTCCCGACGGCCCCCAGTGCCTAGAGACCCTTACGGGTGATTGTTCGCGTTTTACAAATGTGGATTATTATTTTATTCAGTTCTAGTCTTGTAATAAATCGGAACACTCCTTTAAACTATCTTTCTGCAGATTACATATAAATATTTTATTATGTTTGATCTTGAGGGTTTTAACAGACTTGAGCTTTCCATTTTGACGTGAAATTAATTCCTGGATTTGTGACTATATTGCTGTGTAAACCCACTTGTACTGAGAAGTGCACTCAGGTGGTCACATAAGTGTGCCGCATTGGTGGCTCAGTAAGGAAATGCTTCCAGAAATGTTGTACTGTAGGTCATTAAGCAGTATGAAGTGATTACCTCTCCCAAAGGGTTCTATGGAACCCAAAAGATTCTTGCTAGTTATCTGGAAGTGAATGTGAATGATGAGAAAGGGCTGTAGAGGAGCCGAGTGATTACCTTGTTTGTTTTTCATCTGACAGATTGAACACTTCTTGAAGTAATCATCAGTCTTTTGATATACCCTTGGCCAAAAGAAATGCTGAAGAATTGAGTTGTCATTTTTGCACTCGTTAATGTACTTCTCTTGTATGTTCTTGAACTACATATGAAAAGATAACTGACCTTCTATAATCACTACAGCAGAATTGAAACCTTTGAGGAGATAATTGCGGCCACATGAACATCTCCACTTTTGTAAAGCATTACTGTTTGGTCACTAATTGTCAAAGCTGAACGTATTATGTGCCATGTTGGTACTTGACTATCAGTCTGGTTTCTAGGTTGGCCGTCAGCTGATACTAGCGGTCCATTTATTCTGGTAATCGCCTCCCACTTATTGGAGTAAACAACAAGAGTTTTGTGCCGTTAAGTTACTGTTGCACCCACCTCGGCTATTCGGCCCCCCCTTAGAAAACAGCTAAACGGATAGGCAGCAAAATCATGATCTAGTGAGTACATAGGCAGGCTCCAGCCATTAACACGAGATAGCACTTATGAGCCAAAGAACAAAGTTTGCAAGTGTTTACAGAAGATAGCTTTGCTTGTAACCAGAAGAGCCACCTGATTTTTTTTCTTTCCTATAATCAAATTTGGCTGTTCTCTTTCTTGTTGCAAAAATGTGTTCCTCAGTTGCAATATATTACTCTACGTTGCTTGATATAATTAGTGTTTTCCCTGAGTTAAGTCTCTTCTTTATTGGGCAGAAGCTCTCAAAAATAATCAAGACTTTCTTCTTAAGGATTCCTGTTTGTAATATGATGATTCTCATTTTCTTTGTTGGTCTTGTGCTTCCTTAGTTAGGGAGAGCAAAGCAGCATGGTTACCTTTTTAGTGTAGTTTGCTAGTGGGCTTGAATGAAGCAATGTGCTTTCTTCTCTAGATGCTCTAACCTCTTGAAATGTCTCTTTCAGGTAGGGACCTGGAGGCTGGCGCAGAAGTATGGCGGGATCTATGCCTCTTGGGCACTTGTCATGCTGCTTACACTTGCTTTCATGGGGCGGGCCATTTACTGGGCCTGCATGCGAGTCAGCCAGCCTGTGCAAAATTTTTCCTGAGCTCCCTGCACCTCAGTTACAACCTTACATGGCAAAGAGCGAAAGAAGAACTTTGGAGTCATGTCCGTCCTTCCCTTTCCTCTTCAAAACACATACTCAATGACATGACCTTGGTCCCAACTTGCTTGTGCTCAACAGCTGTTTTCCCAACCCTCTGGACTCCAAGGCTACTACATGGATTTGTAGCCAATACTCTTGGCTTCTATGAAAGTGACGGTACAGGCTTTTAAAAAGGAGTGACGTGAACAACAGGAAATCCTCCTAGATGTGGCCATCCTGCCTGCATACTTGATCAAATACCCCCTACTTGCTCCTAGTTTCTCTGTCTTTCATTTTAGCATACATTGCACATATTTAATGAAGAAATAAAAATGTGATCAACCGCTTGCCAAGCTCAACGGACTCTGCTGAAGGCACACATGGAGCTAAGGGGGCCTGACAACAGACGAGGTTGTGGGAATGCTGCCACTTTACAGTCACTTTGCTACTCTCTCTTACCATCATCTTCCATAGGACACTTGAAGGTTTCTGTGGGTTTGCATATTGTGATGGCTCAATTGTCATTTGAGGTCAAGCAGACCGTTGCTGGCTTCTCGATCAGTTGGAAATATACACCTATCCGAACTGATGTCCTTTACCTAGGTGTGGCACTAAAATATCTGAAAGCCACCATGGACTGTTGACTTAGCAGACAAGATGAAGACCACCAAATGCTCTTGTGAGTAGTTTGCTCATTGCCTCAGTTGCGGGACACAATCTACTCTGCATCAATGGTTTTAAGTGTTTTCACATTTAGAATGTCACAAGTGTTATTTATTGTGGAAGACGAGGTATTGTATAGCCAAGGGATATTAAACATCTGCCATAGGGCAAGAAGTGAGATATGTGAAGGGTACATGATTTGGTGGTGATGGGAGACAGAGTGTGGGTAAATAGCAATGCTTTTGTTATTTATGATGTAACCCCTAGTTTAGAAGAGTGAAATTGCCTGAACTTGGGGACAGTGGAAGGGCAAGGGATGTAAGATGGCATAATCACATTTGAAACCTGAATGTTGTAATTACTTTGGGGAGGTAAGTAGAAGGTGGTTTGGATTCGAAAGGGCCAATAGTGATAAGAATGAGAGATGGAGTTTAGGATGCCTGGGCAGATAAGGCATGTGGCAAACTCCGCCATTGACTGGATTGCATTATTTTTTAGACCACAGCAAGTCACACTGCAGAAGCTCCTCTCTTCATTTGTTCAGAAGCACTCTCTGTGACCTCTGTTTGGCATTCTCATTTTCCAGATGAATAAAAGAATGCAAGCTGAGTTTTTCAGGCGGTAAATGGCCAGGAGTACTCTGGTGCCTGAGTGAATGGTTACAAATAGGCATCTCAAACCCAGTGACTTCTTATTGGTATACCTTAAATCATTAGCTAAATTTAAATGCTGTACATTGCAATGCCTTCTACAATATGGTTTCCTTGACCAGTGGGGGACCGCCATGGGGTGTTATATTGGAGGGCAATCCAAGGGCCCACATAGGGTTTGAGGTCCCAACAGGCTTAATGACACAAACTGTGGCCCAAAATCATGCCTGTTGTGGGAATTTGAAGCACAGAGAAATATGAATTCAAATCAATAAGGCTCACATTCTTTGATGCCCCTTAACTCACTGTCAAAGAGGCAGATACCAGACAACTGCCTTTGCTTCGGCATTGAACATTTAGTGTGATAAAATATTGCTTGCACAATATTTTGATGATGTACCTGTACTGACTCAAATGGTTTGACCCAAGCCATCGGTGGCCCTGCAGTTGGCTGCACCTCCCTGGCTACCAGGGCTGGTCCCTCTTCTGCTAGCCTTGGACTCCCACAGCTCTAAGTAAGCCCTCTATTTCTAATGCAGGATTTGCACTCCATTGACTGAACCTTCATCCATTTTAATCACAGGTTTAAATGCTGGAATCTACTGGACGTTTACGCTGGGATCAAACCTTTTTAATGCTGTATAATAATGGATGTAAATATTTATTTAAATGTGTCCTTTCGATTTGTCTTTTAAGTTGCACCAAAAAATGTTTCTGTTATTAGTCATTTTTAGCTTTTTTCTGTTGTGTTTCAAGTCATTTGTGATCAGGATTTAACATATCCCAGAATAATTCATTAAAATTCCTCCCTGATGAATGAAGAAACTTGGTGGATTTTATTTTAACTGGTAATTCTTTTTGTTCCTGTATGCCAAAACCCCTTTCAGGTTCCAAAAGGCAATACACAACATTATGAAATCTTTCAATAAACAACAAACTACCCTGTCTGGATGCACCCTTGCACAGACACAAGTGGATCCAAGGATTGAACCTATTCCCAATTACCTTTCATTTCTTCTTAGCAGACCACAGTCCCTCATCCTCTAATACTCTGAAGATTGATAGAGACTGATCCAGGAGTAGATTGCAAAAAGAAGCAGGCTTGGTTGACCTAATCCTCACAGACGAAATTATTCAGTAAAGTGGTTTGGTCTCATGATATATATTTCTCCAGCGTTGTTTCTTTCATATATTCACATGCTTGAATTATTCCCCATCGTCAAAGTGGGAGTCCCACAATACATATAAAGCAATAAGCAATAACTTTAACATTGAAGTCAATGGAGAAAAAACATTTACTATGATAGCACACCCTAGTCATTAGGAACGGCCCAAAGTACAGCCAATCAGGCAACAACACCCTTTAGAACCCTCACCACAGAGGTTCTGGGCTCTTAGATTTTCTATCGCACGTTGTGTGAAGGGAGTCTCCCTGAGCTCTACTGTGTGTGTGTTTTTTTTTAGGCCTACTTGTCAGACATTTCCTTAAAAAACAGAGTGATTTCTACAGATCTCGTTTTAGACACAGGCATTCCTTTGGGAAGCTGAAACCACATTTGTATGATACTCATAAGAAGCGCATTGACTGCGTTCACCTTGACCACCAGGTGAGAGATTGGAAAATCTTTGAACTTTCTCTCAGAAAACTTTGAGAGATAGAGAGGACAGACTTATTCTGTGGTTGCAGAAGTTCAAAACCAGAGATAACCCTCTGTCTGAAGACAACAGCAATACCGTTCTCAAAGCTGTGGCCTCAAAAAAGAGAACAAGTGATGTGGAACTTGCATCTCCAAAATGGTTGAAAAGCAGTACCATTCTTCTAAGGTTGTTGATCAACCTTCCACCTCTAATGTGACATGCGAACTTTGACTTACTCTACATTACAACCCCCCACTTCCCGTCCCAAGACATTTGGCATATATAGCGTACTTATCTCCTCACTCTGCAACCAGGCTCCTCAACACCCTCTTCCTTCCCATCTCCAGAACACAACACTAACCTTCCTGCCTCACAAACTTCTCCTCCTCCCCCTTTGGCGTGCACTTGAAGACGCCTAGCACTGCTCTCACACAAGGACTCCCTCATACAGAAATAGGTAAACCCGGACCCCAACCCTCTTAAATATGTAACTGCTCCTTTGTCTACACAAACTCAGCGCAATAGTTTGTATGTTTAATTTCCCCACCCCCTTCTCACCTCCCTCCCACCCCCCTGATTTCTGTCTATTTATTATGATATTATGATACCTGTCGTCTTTTTACTTAACAATCTGTTGATGTGTTTCAAAGTACAGCTCATGGACACGACTTATCTTTATGTAACTTTTGATATGTGTGCCGCTGAAATGGCATGATGTTCACCTTCTCTGTTAAGACGAAAGTTTGCCTCTCTTCTGTATGTTCGTTACGTTTTCCTTAATGAAACCAGAATTAATTTTAAAAAACATCCTCCTTTAAGAAAGAGCCCTCCTCCTATAAGAGACATTCTCTACCCATAATGCCTTCTCCTGCCACCACTAAGGTTAAGACAGCTTCAAAATCTCTGCCGGAGACTATTTTATCACCTCAAAAGCTAAGACTGATTATCTCATCAAAAGGCTCTGTCATCACTACTACTACGGCTTCAACTTTTTCGAGTTCGCCATCTAAACTGATCATGACATCTTCTCCATCGACTATTTCCGTGAAGGTGAGGCCTTCTATGTTGATGAGAACTTTTAAAACTTCATCTTCAGAGGATGCAGCCTCAGCGGCGAAGGGTCTGGCATCAGGGGATTCGTCTAGGACTCCCCGTCGCCGCTGCAATTGCCGACGGCCCTCAAGCACACTCCGTCTATGCTAGTTTAGTCAACCATGGTTCTGTCGACAGAAGATGTCAACAGCAGGCTTGCAGCAATGGTCATTGACGATGCCCAGGCCACCGGCAAATGCTCCGTCGACTATTGTTTTGCCAACTACTATACAGCCGTCGGGTGACCCTCAACGAAACATTCGACTACATGTTCATCTACGCTTAAGTCGACGGACTTACAAAAAAGCCAAGGACAGTGTTTTTACATCTACAGTAGCTCAATTTTAAGAGCAGGTCTTTACAGGAAATAATATTACCAGTGCATACCTATCATAGTAATGTTCCCCCTAGTCCTCCAGAAGAACGTTTTGATTATGATGAAGAGGAGGATGAGGAATCAGATAATGAATGTATTTTAGGTGTGGCTCACATCCTTCTGACCTTCATAATAAATGGCAAGAGGGCGATGATGAACAATATTATTACTATTCCCATCAAGGGCCTGACCAGCAATATAGACAGATGGTACCGGCTATACATATGCCTGCTTCCCTAGTTTCATACTTCCAAGATATGGTGAAAGATTACTACCGCAGATTTCCACCTTCAGAACTGGCGGTCTCAGTTCCCCATACTCTGGTTCCTAGATCGTTCCCAATATTAAGGTCGTCTAAATCAACAGTACCAATAACTTCACCACCTCCTCAGCCACAGTTAGAGAAGCACCAAACTACGGACGACGAACAGGAGGGAGGAGAACTTGAGGAAGTGTCCCTTCCCAATGAATGGGATGACTACCGAATCCAGACACCGTCTCAGTCAACTCCACCCCTGATAGACTCACCACTGGAAGATATAAGGGGGGGGGGGTGGGGGGGGGGGGGGGTCATAATCTAATGGATGGAACGGCATGGAGATTTCAACTCCCCATGGTCACTAAACAGTCTGATTTGTTTTTTTAGATGATTTTAAAGAACAGATTAAAAGACATGTTTGCTCTATTCCCATAGTTGATTTCATATCCGAGGAGAGCCTGTAAGTAATGGGAGACTTCCATTCCAGCTGTTTTACCTAAGCTGGAAAAGAAATACAAAAGCACCCGACAACTCTTCTTCCTGCCTCATCGGTCAGCCAAATACTGTATTCGGTTATTTCTCAGGCAGCGCAGCATCGTGCCAGAAATCCAGCTTCACCTCTGTCTATTCTGCCGGATAGGGATAGGGGGAAGACTTGACACTATTGGTAAAAAAATTCTCCACTATGGCAGTGACACAGTTACAGCAGCAAATTCACTTTCATCTCAGGTAGATATGACTGCCAAATGTGCTCGGACATTTCACCATTTATTGCTCTTTTATCTGAGAAGTCAAAAGTGGAAGCTTCTTCAAGAGGGGGAATGGGTCTCAGCTGAGATAATTGATTGTGCAGTCAACGTGTCATCTACAGGTTTCTGCCAATTTGCTGGTGCGGCAGTATTAAGAAGACAAGGATGGCTGAGAGTGACTTCTTTTCACGAGGATGTGAAAACAAAAATAATCGATATCCCCTACTGTGAGAAGCCGGGTGAGTATATGGTGCTCACTTATGTAAGTGTAGCTCCCTGCACTAACCTGGGTGACCCTTATGGTGATTTTAGGGTTTAGATAACCATAGAAAGCTCACAAAGTGGTAGCTTCAGGCTTAATCTAGGAGGAGTGCAAAGCAGCTCGGTTTACCAGTGTCTAATACTTTAGTATAGGCTACATGAAAAAGAACCACGTAGTGTAATTATAAAAATAGATATTTATTACAATCACTCACTAACTGGTTGAAAGACAAGACCATATATCAAAATAGTGGGAAGTGAACAATACCTAAGTTGCAACTAGACCCAGGAGACGTAGAAAAGTTGGGGACCCAAGGTGAGAGTCTAGGCCCCCCACCGTCGGGTGAGACGAGTATACCCAACTGTGTACTCAATACTGATCAGCCGCTATGTCGCGGTTGCAGTCTTACTACAGAAGGACAAAAGAGCCTCTTGGAACCCAAAAGTGAGTTAGAGTGGAAGAGTACCTGAAAGCGGGGAAAGAGTCTAGGCCACACTGGGACGTCCAGGAGGCACGGAAGACAAAGGCCACTCGAGTTCAATGAAACAGATTAGGTGAAGAGGCTTCAAGTTTGGATACACCGTACCGGTAGCTCTGCCTGAGCCACCGGGATGCTGAGGACCACAGAATTGGGCCGTCCAAGCAACCGCGTTCGCACGGGTCAGTTATAGCGAGGACAGACTCGTCGACAAAACCTCTCGATGCGTCCGACTCTGTTGGTACGAGTTGGTCGTGATAACCGCTGAGGTCACCGGGTGATTGAAGCGACACTGTGCACAGGGGTTTTGTTGCAGGGCGTTCATCGAAGGATGCTGGCTTCAACTCGACGAGAGGATAGCTCAGGCCTGGAGGGAACGACAATTCTCCACTTGTGTTGCAGAGCCTTGTGGAGTCCGTTGGAGCCCAGGTTCGGCAAACCAGTTGATCTTGTTACGGTGCCTGCGGATGCAGGGGAGTGACTCTTTCACTTCAAGGGAGATTCCTTTGCATGTCTTTAGATGTCCACAGGCCTAGGACAGAACCTGTATGGAGCACGGACACTGATGGTGCAGCGGGTTTGCAGGACGATGAGGTAAGGAGTCATGAGAGTCTTCTCCTTTGCAGTCTTGGGCCCAAAGCAAAAAGACGATGTGATCAGTTTGGCACGGTCAGCAAGAACTGGCCAAGATGTCCAGATGGTCAAAGAAGTGGAGTTGGATCTGAATCGAATCCTACGACTAATCTAGTTAAGTGCAGTGACCTTGGATATAGGGAACCTATATCTGTCATAAGTGGTGCTAGATACTCCACTGGCCAACAACAACTATACAAACAGGCCCCTTTCGCCTCCTACAAACACCATAGAGGAAAGACATCCTTCAGCAGTAGAGACACCTCTAAGAAGCAGTGACTCATCCTTCGTTTCGGCCAAACTCACAATCCTTGTCTAGAGGTTGGTGGAAAAATATCCTGTTTCCTCCCCGAATGGTTCAAGATAACAACAGACAGATGGCTTCTCGACATAGCTTCCAATGGACACACATTGGAATTTCAAAAGATTTCTCCAAATCGTCCACCCCGAGGTCCTCCTCCTTCCAATCTAATAGAACTACTGTTGCAGATAAACCTCATGTTGCACAAGGGAGGGATCGAAGTGGGTCCAAGAGCGCAAAGGGGAAGATGATTTTATTCACTATTTTTCCTCCTAAGAAAAAAAATCAGGAGAATGGCACCCTATCCTGGACCTACGCCACCTCCATAGGTTCCAAAAGAAACAAAAATTTTGTATGTTATCTCTTCAAGATGTATATCAACAAGTGAAGGTGCTGGGAAGTATCCCAGTGCCTAGGGGGTTTGAGAGGTAATCTCAACTGGAGTATATCCTCCAACAAGACCGTTTTTTGAGATATTTTGAATTTCCCAGACCGACACAAGAATAAAGGGAAACCGGGGATCTGCCCGAGGTATTTTATTTTTAAACCCCCTGGTCTTTTGTCTATCTAAAGAGCTCCCAACACAGTGGTTGAGCCCACCCCGACTTTTAGGGGTTGGGGTGACCCGATGATAAAGCATGAAACCACTAGGGTGTGTGAGGGTAATTAAAAAAAGTTTTTTCCCCACATTCATGGTTAGGTTAGGTACAGCCTTTCACTAGAGAGTTTTCTCCCCACCCCCCACCCCCTCCTTCTTTTGTCCCCTACCTCAGGCATAGCTAGATGGTCAATTGGAGTATTTTTTGTGATTAGTATCTCCAAGATGTTCTTAAACTATTGAATCAGGGAGATCACAATGTGACCTTGGATCTTCAGGATAGCTATTTCCCCATTCCCATTAATCGCAAACACAGGAAATATTTGCGCTTCAGGGTGGCTGCCATGGATTATCAGTTCCGAGTCTTGCCTTGCGGCCTTCGCTCAGCACCTCGAGTGTTTAACAAGGTATTAGCCCTAGTCACCACTCATCTATGACAAGTAGGAATTCAAATATTACCTTATCTATGCAACTGTCTTATAAAAACAACATTATCATCAAGGGCAAAGGCCTATACAGCGTGCCTGTCTCTATTCCAGGCTCGGCAATCAACTGTCAAAAGACTCAACTAATACTCTAAACTGCCATAACGTTTTTAGATGCAACTATCGACACCCTACAGGCGAAAGCCTCCACCTCACAAGAGAGACAAAGAACACACAATCTGGCAGCTATCTTCCTTACAATAAAGTCAATTTCAGTTCGGAGATACAAGTCATCACTGGGATTGCTTTCCTCCTGCATTCCCCTCATTCCCAACTGCCGTGTATTCATGAGACCGCTGCAAGAAGAGCAGGACAATCTGTGGTTACAGGTTTCCGTCTCTTTCGAGGATATCATTCACAAGTCCCAAATGTATCCATAGACCGTTCATTCCTGATCAACTAATCGCAATATTGAATTTCCACAGACGCCTCTCGAAGGTTGGGGAGCGCATCTGCAAGGATTTATAGTCCAGGGCAAATGAAATGCACAACACCAGTCCCTACACATCAACCTGTTGGAACTCGGCCCATTTACCTGGCTCTGAAGTCTTTCCCTTCAAAGATTGCAGGGGCATTGGTGCGAATTCGAACCGAAAATACTACAATTATGCACTAAACAAACACGTTCGACTTCACTGTCTCTGCAAGCTCAGACAATATGGAAGTGGGCAATTCAACACAATATAAACCTGACAGCGGAACACATTCCAGGTGTAGCCAATGTTCTTGCGGATTCTTGGCAAACCTAACTGGGATCATGAGGGAATGTGTTTTTGATTGAATGGTTGGTCAAAGATCTATTCCTACACGTTTCCTCATATTCCTTTAATCCTAAGGGCAGTCAGGAAAATGAAGAAGGAACCTTGTCTGATCCTGCTCATAGCACACAGGTGGCCCCGCCAGTTCTGGTTCACGGAACTCCTTTTTCTCTGAGTACGAATGCGTTCAGTTACACCCAATACTTAACCTTTTGACGATGAATCAGGGCCAGGCCCATCATCCAGATCTGACATCTCTTCGATTATCGGCTTGGCTCCTGAACACTGAGCTTGCTGGTTTAGCCATCCCTTTTGATTGCCGGGAATCCCCTCGCTAATGCAAGAGCACAGTCTACAACTAAAACATACAAACTCTAATGGAAATGATTTTGCCATTGGTGTTCATACTCTAAGGTGCATCCTGTTCAGTCACCACCAGAACAAATACTTCCATATCTCCTTCATTTAGCAAGATCCGGTCTCTCTCATTCTTCTATAGAGGTCCACCTCGCCTCAATATCCAGATTTCGACAAAATAATCATGTGCCTTCACTCTGTTCGTCAAGAATCATAAAACAGTTTCTTAAAGGTCTCTTTAGGATGTTTCAGCCAATAAAGCTACCGCCTTGGCATCTCAACATTGTGTTAGCGCAATTGATGAAAAGACCATTCGAGCCCATTAATAGCGCTGAGTTGAAATGCATCTCATGGAAGACATCTCTTCTCCTAGCGCTTACGTCAGCCAGACGAGTAAGCGAGATACAAGCTTTCATTATTAAACAACCCATCCTTCAATTCACAGAGGAGTGTGTAGTTCTTTGTACTAATCCTTCCTTTAGCCCTAAAGTCCCTTCAGAATTTTATCTTAATGAGCCAGTCATTCTAAAACGTTTTTACAACTCCGCAAATGCCAGCAGAGAGGTCCTTGCCTTCACTGGATTTGAATCGATGCATTAAGGTCGATTTGCGTAAGACTGTAAGCCTACGCAAGTCAGACCAACTCTTTGTACCATTTGGCAACATCAGAAAAGGATACCCTGTTACTAAGCAGACTATAGCACGATGGATAACTTCCGCCATACAGTTCTTTCACCAACAGGTAGGCAAACAGTTATCTACTACAGCAAAAGCCCACTCTACCAGAGCTGTCTCATTCTCAACAGTTCTTTGCCGGTGTACCCATGCAACAGATCTGCAGAGCAGCAACCTGGTCCAGCAGGCACACTTTTACTCTGCATTACTGTCTGGATGCTGCTCTGCTGTCCTCTATACTCTTTCAATAAGGTGAGCCACTTTCACTTCCCACCTTCCTATATGTTTGCATTATTAATTATTTATATATATATATATATTTCCTACAATGTGGCTTAGTTCGGATCGCTCCACAGCGGGTACGGGTGTTGGGCCAAGCCAACGGCCAATAATCAATTTTCAAACAAAGGACACTCGCACTCTGGAACCTTGTCAGGATTTATTGTTTAACAGAATTCCCGTCTGTTACACCAACGCGTTTCAGCCTTGTCGGCCTTGTTCACGGTAGGTGGTATTACTTCCTGTAACGTTTATAAAGCATTTCCTGTATGTACAATGTTTGAAAAAAAAACCATAGAATTCTGGGATTTGTAGTTTTTAGTTTTTTGACAAAACAAATCACCTAGTAACAGTGAGAAACGACTTATTAATCTAGTTTCATTTACAAAGGCATTTAGACTATTGTCAAAAGCAATTGGAAAAATTAACTGGTATTAGTGACCAAACTCATAGTTCAAAAAGTATATGCGTTTCACAATTTACAATCGGATGCTGAGCAGGTATCAGTGACCGGATGCAAAGCAATGGTATCGCAAAAAGGGGAGAGCTGCATTTATAAGATGGAGGCGTCTGTGCCAAAACATTAATTAAACGTATAGAATCATAAAGTGTGCCCATGTCTTTATAGTGAGTGATTGATTTCAAAGTTTTAAGGTAAGTACAAAATATGTTCTGTTAGAGATGTACATAAAGTTCCTCATCCGCATTCATCCCTCTCGGGTTCTTGGTTCGTAATCTAATGATGTATTGGGATTCAAGTTGTCGCAATTTCCTTTGTCGGTCACCCATCCTTTCATTAGTTTCAATAGAGTCAATAGCAAAGAATGACATGTTCATCCAATTTCCTTTCTGGCATGTAAGCATGTGTTTGGCGGTGACGTACGTTAGATCTCTGTTTTTTACCGCTCTGATATGTTCTAAAATTCGCTTTTTCAGCATGCAGATGGTGCTGCTGATGTAGAGCATGCCGCAATCACATTGGATCACATATATTACAAATTTCGTTGTACATGTGATTTTTTGATGTATGTGAATGGTTTTGCCTTCTGGGTCTTTGAACGTTCTCATATTTATTCCAATTTTGCAGGCTTTGCAATTGTTGCATTTCCTGAAACCGATTTGTTGTGCTGTAAGCCAGTTTAGTTCTGCAGTTTGGATAGTCTGAAAGTGACTCTTGGTAGTGAGATCTCTGATAGATGGTACTTTCTTATATGAGATAGATGGTTGTGTTCCAATGATGTTCACTAGATCTTGGTCTTGTTGTAAGACTGGCCAGTATTTCTGAATCATTTGTCTGATTTTGTACGATTCTTTGCTGTATGTGAGTATTAGTCGTGGTGCCGTTGGGTGGATGGTGGTAGGCTGGTTGGCCAATTGTGAGTGTTTCTTCACAAGGATGTCGGTTCTGCTCCTAGTTTTTACCCTGTCCATACTTTTCTTGAGGTCTCATTTTATAACCTCGTTTTTGTAATCTCTTGGTACACTCAAGAATTTCTTTATTGGCATCTTCATCTTTTGAACAATTTCTTTTCATGCGAATGGATTCACCGTAAGGGATGCTTCTCAATAGAGCTTTTGGATGGAAGCTGTCTGCATGCAGAATACTGTTGGTGGCAGTTTTTTTCCTGAAGAGAGTAGTTTCAATTTGATCGTTCTCAAAGTATACTGATATATCAAGGAAATCAATTTTGTGACGGCTTGTATTACACGTAAAGGAGAGTCCAATATCGTTATTGTTTAGTGTATTGAAGTATTGCATGAATTCATCTTTATTTCCATTCCAAATCAGGAACAGATCGTCGATATACCGCGACCACAAAACAATTTTGTCTAGTGCCCCGTTGTTCTGTGGGCCCCATGCTATTTCCTTCTCCCACCACCCCATTGTGAGGTTAGCATAATTGGGCGAGAAGGAGATTCCCATGGCACAACCACATAGTTGGTGGTATAGGGGCTTTTCATTTAGCAAGAGCGACTCTACAAATACATTTGTTTCCTCGTTAAAAAACTTTATTAAGAGACTCAAGGCGGCGACCCACATGGGTTTTCACTAACCACCAGTCCCATAATGCAACATCACTACTCACCTGCCTGATATCTGTAAAAGGAAATAAATGAGGGGATGTACTGGTGCTAACTGCTTGCCTTGTTTTTTTCAAGACTGTCCATGAGGAAGGGCGCACGCCCGAAACGCGTTGGACAGATGGAACGCTTGAGGATGATGTTCGTGGCTGCTGCTTTTGCCGATGGGCGTTTCCCTGCCTGCGTGTGCTGTCCCACCGAGGGGCAACTCTTTTTCTTGACATTAATGTGGCCGGCCCGGTCACGGGACGGCACCACCACGAGACCCGAGTGGGTCCGCTGCTGCGGATCAAAGCAGCTGATATGCGGAGCAGGAGGGGCTTTTCATTTAGCAAGAGCTACTCTACAAAAACATTTGTTTCCTCGTTAAAAAACTTTATTAAGAGATTCAAGGCGGCGACCCACATGCAATGGCATCACTAGGGTTGGTGTCACCCGGTGCGGGTAACTCATGGTGTCACCCCCTCACGACTTACCGCATGGACCTCCTCCGCTCCGAGTCCGCTAGCCTACAAGCCCTATATTAGATTATATCTACTTGCAAACAGTCACCAGTATACAACGGATCAATTCTGTGTGTATACAGAGCAGGGCTGGCTTTAGCGCTGGTGGCGCCCTGTGCGACAATGTTTGTTGTCGCCCCCCTCCCATGTCCACCTCCACCACGTATTCTCTCACTAGCACCCTTTAACAGTCTCCATAACCACACTCTCTCAGATACATTGAATTAGTTTTATAGCACCACTCATACTAGTGTTGGGTGTCAGAGCACTTTGCATCACACACACATTACACAGAGACAATCAATCATACGTGTTTTAAATTAGAGTATACGAAATGTTTACATAAGCCAAAGGACTAAAAGTGTAGGAGTCACATGTCATCCATACTGGTAGGCAGTATAGTTTAAGAGTGCTTGGTCTGGAGAAGCACACACTCAGAAAAAGAAACAGCATAGTTGGTAGTTTTCTTTAATAATAAGAATCGATTTCTAGTCAAATTAACCCTTTATGCAACATTAATCAATGCTCTAATGTATGCTTTGCAGTGTGTATGCAGTTCTATGATGAAAGTTAATAGCTCACTGTTGAATATTAGGACTTTAAGTTATAAATTGCAAGTAACAAAAGGATGTCTCTTTTGAAAGCAGTAACCTGCTGATCTGTTCACATTATAGGCACTCTGTAATCATCAACTTGGTACACGTTCTTTGCAGCAGGTATATTAACCCTCTGCACTAACTTCACAGAGGTCAAAACCTCAACTATACAAAACGCTGATCTCTCTCCAGGAAGATAATTAATCACACGAGTTATCTTGACATTTTTGTGAGGCCTGGTAATTGCCGGAGGAAAGAAATGCAGCAGGTGCTTCAAAAACATAATAAACTTGCAAACACGGCGCCCCCAGGAAGCCAGCACCCGGTGCGGTGGCACCGGTCGCACCACCCTAAAGCCGGCCCTGATACAGAGCATGTGGAGAGTTATTTGAAAGTAAGAGCGATGTCTGGATGTAAGTGCAAACCCTCAAATTCCAACAGGCCAGGTTTTAACACAAGTACTTACTTCCAGGCCCGATTATCCACTTTTCGACCATCCCGCTCCTGTGTACCTTATCTCACAGCTGACCTTCGGGCCCCATATCAGCCCCATCCAGCTCTACTTTCATTATTCCCGTAAAAAACATTAGCAAAATCACCTTCAAACTTAAAACATTAAATTTAGCAGTAAATATAATTAGCAGGCACTTTAAAATATGTTCCACAGTTGCCCTAATGACCTGATTGCTAATTAAATAAAAACAGAAAGGCAATGATAGGGCCGGTTTTATCGCTAGTATGTAATTCCATCTACAAGGAATGTCACATGAGCCAATGAGGATTACAAGATGTAGGAATCACATAGCATCCATCCTGGTGGGCAGTAAATGTAAAGAGGGTTTGGGCTGGGGAAGCACAAACTCAGGATTTAAAGCATACCGTAGTGGTTGGGGCTTGGCTTTACTAATAAAAATGTATATCGGCCCAAACTCTTTTTAGCAACATTAAAATAATGAAAGACTGGGGAATTTCTAACTTTATAGTAACACAAAAAAAGTGAAGTTCTAACTGTACCGTTCATGTTTGTCTGCAGGTCTCTGATGACAGTTCATAGCCACTGTCCTATGTTAGGATTGTAACTTTTGAACTGCAAGTAACACAAGAATCTCTGTGACAAAGGCAGTAACCCACTGAGCTATCCAAATAAAATACAGTTTATCTGCATTTCAAAACTACCAACAGGCAAAGGACTGCTCTCCAGCAGGATCATTAATCACCAGTTCTCTGGACGTGTTTTATTCTTGCTTAACGCGCTTAGCGATAATCATTGCTGTTTGTTGAGAATATGCCCCCTGAATGTTTTACAATAAATAGGCTTGTCACCTAAATGATTAGTGTCTGTGTAATTTCCTTGCTTTCTTGAATGATCCTGCTTATCCTAACTGGACAAGCTATAACAACCTGATATTTGGCAATTAAGTATCACATAATTCTTTAAATAGTGACCTCTATTGTGCCTATAAGCTGAAAAAGGCTGTATAAAGAACCATGGTCTGTTTTTAGATTCAACACATATCAAAAGACGGACATCTGTCAATGTCATTTTCAAAGAACGAAACCGGTGTTCCAAGATTCATTACGGGCTGGGCAATGTGAGTGGTACTTACCGAATCGTCCTGTTCAGTGCCGGGGATGCGGTTCAGCAGAGGTGGTCGAGTCCTTGAACAGTGCTTTCCGACCGTTCCTCTAATCCTCTCCTCGGTGGCAGCCGGCAAGTTTCACTTGGCTGTCCGAGTGAGCAGTGAATGAAAAGTCAGCTTCCTCACCTGGAGATGGCTGCCTCTCACCCACAGTGTGACTCCTGCAGGGTAGGCCCGACTGCAAGCCTCCGACATGGACAGGTTAAGGTGCACCACACACAGGCAAGGCTTTACCTCCCAGTCAGAGCTAACTGTGCTGCTTTGGAACACTGAAATTTCTGCAGCAAGCCCCGAAGGCTGCTTCCCTTATTACAAAATTCCGCGTAAGGAAAGAAACCTTATCTGTGGCGCGGAGCTAGGCACGGAGACCGCTAGACGTACGTTTTTGTGCCCCGCAGGCCTGGTAAACAGGAGTCACGTCGCTGAAGTGGCTCAGCGTGGACTGCGTCATGACGGAGCAGAGCACACACGCACCGCAGCCTGGACTACAGCGTGCTTGCCTGTTAACCAAGCGAGGGCGGCAGGCAGGGGGACTTTCTGCCTACAGCTGCGGTCTGCGTATCGCCTGCAAGTCACAGGGTCGAATCTGAGAGCTGTCCCTCAGATTTACCACACCACACCGACCGGACCGGCCCTTTGGTGTCACCCCCCGTGAGGGTGTCACCCGGTGCGGTCCGCTCCCCCCGCACCCCCCTAGTGACGCCACTGCCCACATGGGTTTTCACTAACCACCAGTCCCATAATGCAACATCACTACTCACCTGCGTGATATCTGTAAAAGGAAATAAATGAGGAGATGTACTGGTGCTAACTGCTTGCCTTGTTTCTTTCAAGACTGTCCATGAGGAAGGGCGCACGCCCGAAACGCGTTGGACAGATGGAACGCTTGAGGATGATGTTCGTGGCTGCTGCTTTTGCCGATGGGCGTTTCCCTGCATGTCACAGCGTGCGGGGAGTGAAAGTGAAAAAAGACTCAGTCAATCATGGCTTTCAGAAATACATTTGTGTCGCAATTAATATAAACAGTATTACATACAGGAAAGCATTGTTGCCCTATAATAAGCTTTTTAATCAATTCATAATTGAAAAACCTGAGAAACCTGTGCGTATTTCATGTCGTTATTTAGTTGGTTACTTTGTTGTAAAACAAACGATAATATTGGTGACTATGGTCAGTGCATCTGCGAGTAGATAGCGTGGTGATTGGGGTGCTGGCGCATAGCGGTCTATTACCGTGATAATTTGGTCCATGATAAGAGTGCAGAGTAAAGGTATAGTACCCTTGTATTTGCATTTGTGGTATATTTCCAGTGAGGAATGTGCTCATACCAAGAACTTTATCAATACGCCATATCCGTGACTATTTGTAGTGCACTGGTCTATCCGTGAGCCCCCAAGCTGTAGAGACAAAGAAAAATAATGTAACATTAGTGCTTAATGTATATCATGTTATTGCAATGACCTTTTTACATCAATAATCAAAGTGGCATATGTAACTCAGGTTCACGTTTTATCCACAATTGCGACATACCAGACACGGGAAAAAGAAACCTTTACAAGATTAACCATGATGTGCAAAGTGAGAATAAAAACAATTTTATAGAAAAACAACTGGTTTCAAAACTGGCCAAGCCTGGCTAAAAAAGCATACAAGAAATTATAAATGCGAATACATTTCTTCGTCATTATTGAGCCCTATCGGGAAAAGGCTGCCTGTCTGTAGTATGAAGCGAGATTCTAATCTCCTCAGGGACTGTATTCTGTTGCCACCTCTAGGGTGTTTGGGCACAGTGTCAAGAGCAAAGTATTTCGCTTTAGTCCAGTCACTTGAGTGGTGTTCCCTGAAATGTCTGGCAGTGCTGTAACTTTGATCTTGGTTGGTAATTGCTCGCCAGTGCTCCGGGATACGTTTCTTGACTGGAAAAGTGGTTGACCCTATGTACCATTTAGGGCAGGGACAGGTGATGACATAGACAGTATAGTCTGTGTTGCAGTGGATCAGTTTTGGAATCTTCCATACTTTCCCTATTTTTTGTAGGGTGACCTCTTTAACATCATCAGAGTGACTGCATGCTTTGCATTTTCTGCATCGCTTAAAACCCTTACCCTGTTCAAGCCAGGTCCCTTTCTTAGGTTTGAGATGACTATTAGCCAGTAGATATTTGAGGAATGGGTTCTTCCTGTATGAGAAAGATGGATTAGGTCCAATCCTGGCTGATAATGTGGTATCAGGTGTGAGGATATCCCACCTTTTCTTCAGAATCTTTTTGAGTTGGTCTGCTTGGGTAGAGAAAGTAGTGATAAATCTGAGTGGTGCCGTATCGATTGGAGTAGTTTTTTGTGCTCTCGCACTTTTGAAAAGGGCCTCAGTTCTCTTGATGTTATCTGCTTTCTGTACCCCCTTTTCCAGCATTTTGTTGGTGTATCCTCTCTCCCTCAATCTAGTCAGCATATCCTTTTTAGTATTCTGATATGCCTCCTCTGTGCTGCAGTTGCGCTTTGCTCTAAGTAGTTCTCCGTAAGGGAGACTCCACCTGAAACTAGGCATATGGCAACTAGCAGCATGCAAGATGCTGTTCCCAGATGTTTCTTTCCTAAAGAGGGTGGTGGCTAGGGTGTTGTTTGTAACGTTAAGTTTAATATCCAGAAAATTTACAGTCTGTTGGCTGTGTGCCATGGTAAACCTCAGGTTCATACAGTTCTCATTCAAAGCATTATAGAACAAAAAAAGATCACTTTCCACACCTTCTCAAATGAAAAAAAAGTCGTCAATATACCTCAGCCAAAGACTAATGTTTTTAGTCCATCTGTCCAAGTCTTCACTCCAGAGCATTTGCTTCTCCCACCAGCCCACAGTAAGATTCGCGTAGCTGGGAGCGAAGGAAGTGCCCATCGAAGTACCCTGCGTTTGTTTGTACCAATTACCATTGAACACAAAAACATTCTGTGTAAGGCATACTTCAATCATCTGGAGGATCATCCGTGTGTGGCCCAGCAGGTGTGCGCTTCTAGTTTTCAAAAAGTCCTGACAGGCTCTAAGACCGTCAGGGTGGCGGATGCTGGTGTATAAACTTTCTACGTCAAGGCACACCATCCAACAATTTGGACCCCAATGTAAGTTCTCGATTTTTTTTGTAAGAAGTCCTTGGTGTCCTTGACGTAGGAGCTTAAGTCTCTGACAAAGGGGAACAGGAAATGGTCAATATAGATGGAAGTGTTTTCAAATAAGCTTTTTTTGGACAAGACAATTGGACGCCCTGTAGGATTTTGGGGGTCCTTGTGTACCTTGGGCAGGAGGTAGAAAGTAGGTGTAGTCGGTGTGGTGTTAGTAAGAAACTGTTTTTCATCCCAACTAATGAGCTCCTCCTGAGCCCACTTGTTGATCATGACATGATATCTCTCCTGTAATCTATCAAGGTAACTCTTGTCAACCCTCTCATAACAAATGCTATTCGAAAGTTGTCTGTTAGCTTCTTTGATGTAAAATTCCCTATCCATGATTATGACATTTCCCCCCTTGTCTGAAGGCTTAATCACAATGTTGTCATCATTTTCTAAGGAAATTACTGCATCCCACTGTTCTTTGGTGATGTTCTTCCTACGTGTGTATGATTGTGTCAGTTTATTTAAGTCACATATCACGGTGTCTTGAAAGACGTCAATATTGTCTCTCGGTATTTGTGGGATGTATTTGGACCTGGCTCTAAAACTCGTTCTCGCTGGTTGGTTGGTATCAATACCTAGATCTGTATCTATCTCCCTCTCAGTTTGTGTGTCACATGAATTGGAACAATCGGTGGTGGTAATGGTGGGATATGATATGTTAGGATCTGCATATGCTAGGTCATGTATGGTGTTTAGAATTTCTAAGTCGTTAATATCGAGAGATGCGTGTTCGTTAGTACTTGGTGTCATGGGGATAGAATTGAGCTGTTGGGTCTTCCTACGTGCCGTGTGAATTTTGCACAACTTCAATATATATATATTGTGTGTATCTTATAGATATATATTTGTATTTAGACAGATGTATGTATTCCAATATATGAATATCCTTCGTACCACTACCATCTATTCTAATTCCATCTTGTGATCCAATGCTGGAGAAGAAAATAAGTTACCTACCTGTAACTGTGGTTCTCCAGTATTGGTATCTTTCATAGATTCATTTGCGACCCACCCTCCTCCCCATAGATGCTCACCTAGCTATTCCATTAGTTTTACTTCTCACTTGTGCTAGAAGATCTGAGAACCTGAAGCCTCTGTGGTGTGGGTTCATCAGGTTTTGTAGTTTTGATGAGAAATACATTACATTTAAAATGCATAGTCCGGTATTATAGTAACAATTCTTTTATCTGATAATAACAAGAATAGCAATCTTCATTAAAGGACTACAATGACGTATCTACAAAATACTTGTTTACATAAACAGTTCCAGAAAATAGAATAAAGCAAAGTATAATCCAGTTTTATGCAGGAGTCATATTTATGCACTTAGTATGCTGGGTAAAATCTTATCTGTTCTGTCCGTTAACACATTATTGAACAGAGATCTGTGTCAAAAATAAAGAAACAACAATAAAGAACTGTGCTACTCAAGATGACTAAATGTCTATTCCATTATCCCAGCGGGAGCTGAGCTGAGCAGGGTTAGGGCACGGGGGCGGGGGGGGGGGAAGCATCAAACCACTTCTTCAGTGCTACATCAGCCGTCGGCCACAACTGCATTTTGTCTTAAAATGTTCTAGCAATTGCGCCCAACCCAAGGATATTGGTTTCTTCTTCAAGCCTCTGTATTCTTTGCGGTGTAACGCCTCCCTGTAAGCAGTGGCCCACCTTATATCCTCCTCACGCCATGCCCCCACATGTGGCGCCTTGTGTGACTTCCATCGCTGTGTAATAAGTCTCTTGGCCAGCATTAAGATAAGGCTTGAGAAGCAGCACAGTACTTTTGCCTTCTTTGGGAAGGGGAAGAGATCTAGGAGACAGGCCTCGGGGGTATTCCAAGAAGCTCGCTCAGTGAGTTTTGTGAGACCCTGTAGAACCTCTGTCCAAAATTCTACAAGGTAGGGGCATGTCCAGAACATATGTATGAAATCTGCCTCTAGGCCACGACATCTCAGACATTCCGATGCTGAATTGGGGTACATATGGTGTATCACCAGAGGTGTGAGGTAGGCCCTGTGCAGTACAAACCGCTGTATTGTTTTAAGCCGGACATTGCGAAATACCTGCTTGGGATATTCAAGGACATGCATACACTCTTTATCTGTAAATTTCCGAGTCATCTCCGCTTCCTATCTTTGACGAAGGGTCAACAAGGAGATTCCCAGATGAGACCGTAAGCCGTGATATAGCCATCTAACCAGATGACTACCATGTCCCATTATATGTAGCATCTGCAGCAATCCAAAGGTCGGGGGTTCTTTCCAATCCACTAACCATTATTTTCTTACATACTGCGTAACCGCAACATAGGTTAAAAATAATGTAGGAGGGGCCGAGTAAGCCTGCACAAATTCTCCATGAGGCACCAAGTTCCCATCTAAAAATAGGTCCCCCACAGCCCAGCTACGCACTCTGGTGGCAGATTTCTCCATTGACTTCAATGTTGGTTAGTACTTACTGCTTTACATGTACCGTGGGCGTCCCACTTCGACGACGGGGAATGATTGAATCATGTAAATCTATGAAAGATCCCAATACTGGAGATCCACAGCTACAGGTAAGTAATGTATTTTGATATATTTATATATTCAAAAGTTTGAAACATAGATTCATGATTTTTGCTACAAGTATCCTTCGGTGATAAAACTTTGTCATAGCCAGTTTAAAAAAAAAAAATTGCAATATTTGCACTCTCAGAATACTTCATCTTTAATGATTGAGTACCCTCTGGGAATTAATGTTCCAGTCTTTCATGCTGTGGTCCAGTTTGTAAGCTGTAACTCACCCTGATGGGCCCATGGGCTCATCTTAATTCAAACAAATGGGTTCTACTTGTTTAATCCCCCCGGATTTTTGCCTTTTGACTATCTTGTTTTTAGACTTTTACTGTAAGTCTCACTACCTGTAGGAAAGTGGGTTTCTGTTGCAGTAACCCCCCACTTTTTGCCAGAACTACTGATGCACTTTGACTTGATGTGCCCTGGGTTCCTGCCATTCAGGCTCCCAGGGATTGTGTTCTTTCCCCAAAACTGTACCAAACGCAATTGGCACTCCCTGACCACAGGCCAGCCCCTGGTAAATGGTACCCAGGTCACTGTGACCAGGGAAGGCCTCTAAGGGCTGCAGCACTTATTGTGCCACCCCTAGAGGTCCTGTACCTTTACACTCACACACTGCCTATGCAGGCTGCGTGTTTTGGTGCAGAACAAAGTGAAGTCAACATGCCACACATCCGTATGTGCCATGCCTACAACCCACTGCCCTGGCATAGATCATCCACCCCTCTAGCTGGGTGCACTATACCAGTGGTGAGGGTACAGGTGCATGAGCCCTGTACTAAGTCTATTCTTAGACACTGTAAATGCAGTGCTGCCATTAAGAGTATATGGTGCTGGGAGCTTGTCATTACGAACTCCGCAGCACCACAATGGCTACACTGAAAACTGAGAAGTTTGGTAACAAACTTCTCAGCACATTAAACCCACACTGATGCCAGTGGGAGATTTAATGAAAAATGAACACAGAGGGCACCTTAGAGATGCCCCCTGAAAAACGACCAGCCTCTGGTGGGTTCCCTGACTGGTACACACCAGCCTGCCACTACGAGACGTGTACGAGGCATATGAGCTGTCGATCGTAAACTTGTGCATAGTTCACCATCTGGTGTTGGGCTCGCATGTTTGCATTTTGTTTTTGGCTTGGAAGAAGTCTTTGTAGTCACGAGGTAGGTGACTCCTTAGGACGATAGTGCGCATGGGCACCGACTCCATCTCCAGACTTGCCAAGGAGGGTTATAATGGAGTTAGTAAGAAATAGAAAAGGATGTCCATGTGTAATGTATCTAAGTAAGATAGTACTGGAACAGATAGAGGTATCCGGGGAGGCGGTGGGCGTATACAAATCTACAGCTCTACATGCCAAGAACAGTTGTGTACTGGTAAGTAGCATTTTCCGTTCAACACCAGATGGCGATCTATACACAAGTATACAAATCTACAGCTTTCCATGCCAAGAACAGATGCATACTGGTACGGAACTTTTTACTTCTGGACCCCTAGGTTGGGAGCCTTCGCTCCCTGAACCCAGAAACAAAGCCGTTCCTGGGCGGAGGTGTTCACACCTCCCCCACGCTAGGAAGAGCCATCTGTGGCAGAGGAGCTTCAAAGTCCTGGCAGCCTTTGTAATGGGACCCCCAGCCTCTCCTGCTATCAGGAGCAGGCCCCCTTCCTGTCTCCCCTCCTTTTCGGCAGAAACACATGTGGGAAAAACTAGCCAGCCCAGAAGGTGTGCCCACCTTGGCCAACTCCACCCCTCAGGTGGGGGAGGCGAGGTGAAGCCCTTTCTTCAGTGCTCCCCATCTTTCAGATGGCAGGCACTCCCCAATCAGTATTAGGGATTGTGCTCACTCCCCCACGTGGGGTGAGCACACCAAGGGTGTAGTCACCCTAAGGTCAGTAGACCATTGGCTACTGACCCCGAGATCCCTAAAACGCCCCCTAAATACAGTATTTAGGGGAAGCCTTGAACCAAGAAAGCAGATTCCCGCAACCTAAGAAGAAAAAGGACGAAAGAAGACGCTCAGCAGAGCAAACTGCAGAGAACTGACTTGCTCCCAGCCTGTCTGCAGTTTCCGGAGATCCTGCGCCAAAAATAGTTTTGTCCTGCAGCCAGCGACCTCCAGAACCCCTGGGAGGGACTGACTGCCTTCAACAAAGACCGGATCTCCTGTGAACAGCAGCCCTGTCCAAAATGAACTCCGAACAGACTCTGAGCCTGCTGAGGACAAAGAAACCTGACGCCTGGAACTACCACTGCACCTGTCGCCTACGGCCCGAGTTCGAGTGGCCCACCGGCCCCAGTGAGGTCCCCCAGCGCTCCAGAGCCCGAGTCCACCGTGGGTTGACCCCTCCAGGACTCCCCGACGTCGCCTGCACCGGGCCGCCCCAGCGCCGCTGAGGGTGCACCTTTTGTGCTGGCTTGATTCCCCATTTGCCCTGAGCTAAAGTCCAGGAGCTTTGCTCCCACAGCCAAGTGGCCTGCTAGTCAGCAGCCACCAACCAGAGGCACCCTATGCCCCATTGGATAACATTTGGCCTCAACACTCTGCACCCTGCTGCCCTAGTGCCGCTGAGGGTGTAACGAGAGTGCATCACCGACCCTGGGGGAACCCTGAGTCTACCCCCAGAACCTCAACTCCCACTACCTCAAATTCGATAACACTATTTTCCTCCGTAGGATAACATTGACTGTTTTTCTTGGAAAAGTTTCTAAGTGTGGAGTTTGAAAACCTAAAGAAATTCTTTAAAATTACACTGTTTACCAAAAACGATTTTACTTACCTGTTTGCAGGAAATGTCCCAGAGTAGTGTCCAGGCATACTACTATGAGTAAGAAAAGTAATCCAAAAAGTAACTTACCTGGTATTTCACTGAAAATCCCATTCAAGTGTATGTACTCTATTTACAAATCATTGCATTTCTCTGAAACAATACTGTTAAATCAAATCAAAGTACATTTACTATTGCAATCCAAACTGTTTACAAACTGCATTACTACTGTAAAGTATTTATTGCTTACCTGTGCCAGGCTTGCTTGGCTATAGAAAATAAAATAACTAAAATAATATTTTTATACAAAAACAATTGGTCTGAAGTTCAGTCTTTGATTGTGTGAATTCATTTGCTGACTGAGTGTGTACAATAAATGCTTAACACTGTCCTCTGATACTGCCTTACTGCTCGACCTCACTACCACAAATAGAGAGAGAGGTTCTATCTAACTTTACCTCTGCCTACCTTTGGGGTTCCACTGGACTCTGTGCACACTATACCTCAGTTTGGTATAGTATATACAGAGCCAGCTTCCTACACTACCTGAGTTTCACTCACGGAAAATGGTGCTAACCACCAGTGTATGATTTTTAAGATGAGGCTGCTGCTGGGCAGCTAGAGTAAAAGGTTCTGGGCTGGTTACACGTAAGCACACACATGTGCAGACTGTGAGACCACCAAATTGCACAGTTCGGTATCCGCGCACATGTTGCCTGTCGCATAACAGATTTGTCAACGATTGGTACTGATCTGGGTTATGCCTTATAATGTCAGTGGGCATTCTTAGTGTAGGTCTTACAGAAGGTCTGTGGTGTGGTGTGGCCTACAGGGCCCAGCAAGGAATCAATCAGTCCCTAATACCTACAATCGTTATGGTACTTGGAAATGGTTATATTTCCCTGGGTCTGCTCATAATCAGATTACAGGCTGCTGTCCCCTATACTACTAGTCAAGGCCAACCAACACAATAAAGCCATTAACAGTGCATGGGGGAAGAAAGAGTGGGGAGGAAACCTACATCTGTTAATTAGCTTGTTAAACTGCACACTGGCTGCGACAGCCTAGGCCCACAGAAACAAAGAAGGAAGACCAAACCTCTGGAGCCAACATAGAAGGGGCATGCCTTTGACGTTTTGATGAAAAGGGATCGGCCCAGCTGTTTTAGCTAGGACACAGACAATTTGAAGTCGCCCTATTGGATTGTCCCAGAATATTGTGCAGTAGGGTTGGGACAGGGGTGGAATGATGTGGCACCCTAGGATTGACCAGCGGTGGCTGGCTTCCTAGAGCTCTCCATCTCGAATTACAAACCTCTGCTCAAGAGAGACCGATGAGAACACACTGGACCTGGGTGCGCTAACAGCATAAGAATGCCTAGCTGGTAGGAGAAGCCACCTGATAACCCTGCAAGAATGGACTTTGGAACTTGACTCCTGTTTCTCACCAGGACTAGGCTTAGTCTCTCCAGGTCTAGTGACGCTTTCACCCCTTTGTCCCTCTGAGGTACAGTTTGGGGAATGGACCTGCTGGGGGACCCTGGATGTTTCCACTAGGGCATCTGTGGAAAGTTCTTTAACTCCCCTGCTGAGTCATGTGTCCTGAAAGACAGCCAGGAGGCCTTGGGGCCTGGGAAGTCTAGCAGGGAGGGTGTTCTACTTACTGACCGTGGCGTAGCTGTGGAGGATGCCCCCATATAGGAGAGAGCCACAGGAGCGCAGGCAGTGGTCATGTCTGGTGCAGAATGCTAGAAAAGCAGGTTTCCTGAGAAAATCCCCCTTTAAAGGCAGGAGGCCTGAATAAAATACTCCTGGTGGCTACGTCTGACCATCTGGAGCACAATGAGCCCAAACAGGGCCTACGATACGGCCTGGTCCCCTGGGTGGCCAAGCAGAGAATGCACAGCTTTACGCTGCATCTGAAAGATTTTCCAGAGGTGGCCAGGCCTCCAAGGGTTAGCACAATCTCAGTTCTGTTTTGATAGGGAGAGGGTGTGTTTGAGGTACTCCACTTTGAGCCAGCTTTTGTCCCTGGGACCCTACAGGAGGACGTCCCAGGGACAGCAACCACACGACCAAGAAGACACAGGAATGTGGGGTGGGGGGCTGCTGTGCTCACTGCATGGCAGTGTGTTGCTCCTCCCACCCCAAAACATGTTTTGAGGTGGGGTGGTGGGGGTTGCACAAGAGCTGTAGCTTCCCTCAAAAGAGTTCTTTAAAATAACACACCCTACCTCTTCCAGGGAATTGAATCCCAGAACGCAGGAGTGGTTCACCTTGATATTAAAGCACTTCTCTAGCTGGAGCTTTTGCTTCTTGGCTCTGGAGAATCGGGGCCTCTGTTGGTTGGTCTTATGCCTGCAGCAGCAGTTTAATGAAAGTATAAAGACTCCGACCCATATTATGGAATTCAATATTTTAATAACAATGAGAATACTGTAATGCAAGGTTTTACAGTATAATGAATTATATTGACTGCGAGAAGTTGGCCATGTATATGCTGTTCACTAGTTAAAGTAGACACCTTGCACCAGTACAATTCGACTCTTATGGTAGGTCCAGGAGGATGAGGGCCTCGGTTTCGCCTTTGTCCAGTATGGTCCTGATGTCGTCAGTGGCGGCGATGAGGGCGGTTTCGGTGCTGTGATTGCTGTGGAAGCCGGATTGGGAGGAGTCCAGGATGTTGTTCTCCACCAGGAACTGGGTCAGCTGTCTGTTGGCGGTCTTCTCTATGCCTTTCGCCGGGAACGGGAGCAGGGAGATGGTTCGGAAGTTCTTGAGGTCCTTTGGGGCTGCCTTGGGTTTCTTGAGTAGGGCGTTGATCTCGGCGTGTTTCCAGCTTTCTGGGAAGGTGGCGTCTCGAAGGAGCTGTTGATGATCTTTCGGAGTTAGGGTGCGATGTTGGAGCTTGCCTTGATGAAGATGTGGTGGGGGCAGGGGTCGGAGGGTGAGCCGGAATGGATGGTGTTCACGATTTTAGTGGTGTCTCCGTCGTTGACGTTGTGCTAGGAGAGCAGAAGGTCGCTGTGTTTGGTGGGAGTTGAGCCGGTGGTATCGTCGTCTGTCGAAGCTTGTGGATGTCTGCAATCTTGTGGTGGAAGAAGGTGGCCAGGGAGTCGCAGAGTTCTTGTGATGGCGGTACGTCGCTGGAGCTGGCGAGCTCTTTCACGATGTTGAAGAGCTCTTTGCTGTTGTGTGGGTTGTTGTCAATGCGTTGCTTGAAGGAGGTTCTTTTTGTGGCTCGGAGGAGTTGGTGGTGTTTGCGTCTGGCGTTTATGAGGGCTGAGCTTTTGTCTGGTGTCTGGTCATTGCGCCACTGCTTCTTGAGTCTTCTGCAAATGTGCTTGGGAGTTCTGGATGTCTGCTTTGAACCAGATGGCTCTCGTGTCGTTGCGCCTTTTGGAGAGTTTCCTGATCGGGGCGAGGGTGTTGGCGCAGTCGTTGATCCATTGTCTGAAGTTGAGGGCTGCTGCATCGGTCTCGGAGGGCTCGGGTGGAGGTTCTCTGGCGAGTGTGGTGATGAGCTGGTATTCGGTGACTTTTTTTCCAGTTGCGGTGTGGGATACGTTGCGCTTGTTTGTGTGCAGTGTGTTTCTCGAAGGTGAAGTGGATGCAGTGGTGGTCAGTTCGGTGGTGTGGTTGAAGGTGACGTGGTCGCTGGCGGAGAAGATTGGGTTGAGCGTGTGTCCTGCGTAGTGGGTGGGTGTCGTGCGAGTTGTTTGAGTCCGAGTTTGGCGAGGTTGTCAATCAACGTTGTGGAGTTGTCGTTGGTGTTCTCGAGGTGGAAATTTAGGTCTCCGAGTAGGATGTAGTCTGTGGCGGCGAGGGCGTGCGTGCTGATTAGGTCGGCGATGGATTCGCTGAACTGTGGTCGGGGTACTGGGGTCTGTAGACGAGGGTTCCTCTGAGGGTGGTGTTATGATCTACGTGGATTTGGAAGTGTAGGTGTTCGGTGCTGGTTGTGATTCTGATGGTGTTCCTGTGGATGATGGCGATTCCTCCTGGTTTGTTGTTGTTCCGGTCCCTGTGTGTGATCTTGTAGCCGTCCGGGATGGCTATGGCTATGTCTGGTGCCGAGGAGGTGTTCATCCAGGTCTCCGCCAGGAAGGCGACGTCCGGGCGGAGGAGTCAAGCAGGTCCCAGAGTTCGACGGCGCGCTTGTGGACTGAGCGGGTGTTGAGTAGTATGCAGCTGAGATGGTTGTGGCCTGCAGTGTTGGGATGGGCAGGGCATGCTGGTGTGCGCTGGCTGGTGTAGCAGCATTGTCTGCAGGTGAAGGGTCCGTGGGTGAGCATAGACCCAGTTCCACAGACAATGCTAACAGTGGACGCGCTCCTCACTGGTTGGGGGGGGCCCTTCTTCAACACAACACAGTGCAAGGCCTGTGGAGTCAACAGCAAAAATCTCCACATAAACCATCTAGAGCTGCTAGCAGTGTTTCTAGCACTCAAAGCATTTCAGCCTCACCTGGTCGGCAAAGCTGTCCTAGTTCATACCGATAACATGACAGCTATGTATTATATACAAAATCAGGAGGGGGGGGAGACACGTTTTCTCCGACTGCCACACTTGGCCCAAGACATTCGGAGGTGGGCCATTCACCACAAAATCTATCTCCTAGCGGAGCACCTCCCAGCAGTGAACATACAAATTGTTGATCTTCTCAGTAAACAGAGACAGCAAATACACGAATGGGAACTTCACCCTCAAGTTCTCCCATACGTTTAAAGTTGGGGAGTCCCTCAAATAGACCTTTTTACCACACACCAAAACGCAAAATGCTCATACTTCGCCTCCAGGTACCCACAACCGCTCTCCAAAGGCAATGCACTATGGATGAACTGGTCAGGGATATTTGCCTGCGCTTTTCTGCCTCTCCCACTCATTCCATTAGTGGTTTGGAAACTCAGACAAACATCCCTCACACTGACCCTAGTAGCTCCTACATGGGCCCATCAACCGTGGTTCACAACCCTGTTGGAGCTGTCCCTAGTTCCACATCAAAAGCTACACCTCACATCCAGTCTCCTAACACAGATCCATGGAGAAATCAGACACCCAGATCCCAAACAACTGAACCTCGTGATCTGGCTCCTGAAATCATAGAGTTTGGTTATCTAAATCTCCCACCAGACTGTATGAACATCATCAGAGAGACCAGAAGGCCTACTACAAGAACCTGTTATGCAGCTAAATGGAAACGCTTTGTTATCTATTGCAATAACAACATCAATCCTCTTGATGCTTCAATACAAAATATCATTTGTTATCTGTTACACTTGCAGCAGTCAGGATTAGCTTACACTTCTGTCCGACTACATCTCGCTGCAATAGCTGCGTATTTACAAAATATGCAACATTTATCACTTTTCAGAGTGCCAGTAATCAAAGCTTTAATGGAAGGACTTAAGAGTTATACCACCAAGACTTCCACCTGCCCCAGTGTGGAATCTTAACCCCTTCTGTGCCCATGACGAGCTGGACTCGTCATGGACCACAGTCGCGCTGTGCCCATGACGAGTCCAACTCGTCATGGCACCACCCCCCCTCCCCCCCCCCCCCCGTGAGTGGTCGATCTTTTTTTTCTTTTTACTGGGAAGGCAGGGGAAGACCTTCCCCTGCCTTCCCCCGCCCCCCCCCCGCCGCCGCGTCATCAATGACGTCAGCGCACGAGCTGCGCTGACGTCATTGAAGGTTTCCCCTTTGCTCTCCGAGGCGCAGGAAGCCATTTGCTTCCTGCGCGTCGGAGAGTAAAGGTGAGTTTTGGGGCTGGGGAGGGTTTTTTTTTGCATCGGTGGGTTTTGGTTAGGGTGGGGGCACTTTGGTATGCCCAGGCATGCCACGAGGCTCGGCTTCGTTCGTGTGTGCCTGTTGTTGCTTCCCTGATGGATTCAAATTTGAAAAACGCTCGTCTTTCTAGTTGCTTCCCTGTGAAATGGATCCAAAAATGCAGAGAAATGCCCTTCTTTTTAATTTTTCAAATCCAAAGTGCAGCAGCATGTAGAGAAATAGAATTTCTTATATGAGAATTAAATGCCTAACTAATAGCAAGACAGAGGGGTTGCAAAGTGGCCAGATTGGTTTTTTTACATCCAAATACACCAGCATCACTTTACAGAGTTTGCCAGTGAAGTGCTACTTTCATTTTCTCGTCTTTCTTTGAAGAGCATTGTTGTTTCCATGTTGGGAGAGTGCACCATTTCTGGAGGTACTGCAATACCTGGTTGATGGGTGGATTGGAAAACACAACGTGTACCATGGCTCTGTGTTTATGGATGTGGTCTTTTTATTCCATACTGCTTACGTTTTGTAAGGATGTAAGCAATGGACAGTGAAACGCTTCCCTTCAGGGCCCTCTAGTCATGTCCATAACTTTTCAGGTGAAACCACTCGCTGATTTCTGAATAGTTAGTGAGAGATCGTTTAGGTAACCATGTTGTTTCTGCTTACATTTCACATGCTTTGCATCAAACTCGCCACCCGGAAGCACCACCAACTGATCCGCGCCGCCAAGAAAACTGCATTCAAGGACCGGCTGGACAACAACGCACACAACTGCAAGGAACTCTTCAACATCGTGAAAGAGCTCTCCAACCCCAACGCCGGAAACAACGACATCACCCCTTCGCAAGACCTCTGCAACTCCCTCGCCTCCTACTTCCACAACAAGATCGCGGACATACACAACAGCTTCAGCACCCATCCGACGCACGTCACGACCGCACCAACGCCCCCCACCACCACCCTCCGCGCCTGGACTCCGATCAGCACCGAAGACACCGTCCGCATGATGAACTCCGTCCACTCCGGATCTCCGTCTGACCCCTGCCCTCCCACGTCTTCAACAAGGCCGACGCTGTCATCGCACCCCACCTGCGGGACATTATCAACACCTCCTTCGACACCGCCACCTTCCCCGAGAGCTGGAAGCACGCCGAACTCAGCGCTCTACTCAAGAAACCTACAGCAGACCCCACCGAACTCAAGAACTACCGCCCCATCTCGCTACTCCCGTTTCCAGCCAAAGTCATCGAGAAGACCGTCAACAAACAGCTGGCCGCCTTCCTCGAGACGAACGGATCCCTCGACCCCTTGCAGTCCGGCTTCCGAGCCAACCACAGCACCGAGACCGCCCTCATCGCCGCCACCGACGACATCCGAGCCCTGATGGACAACGGAGAAACAGCGGCCCTCATCCTCCTAGACCTCTCCGCGGCCTTCGACACTGTCTGCCACCGCACCCTAGTGCAACGCCTCAGCAACGTCGGAGTCCAGGAGAAGGCACTGGAATGGATCGTCTCCTTCCTCGACGGAAGAACACAGAGAGTCCGCCTGCCACCGTACAAGTCAGAGGCCACCGAAGTAATCTGCGGCGTCCCTCAAGGATCCTCGCTGAGCCCTACCCTCTTCAACGTCTACATGAGCCCCCTCGCAGCCATCGCACACCAACACAACCTCAACATAATCTCCTACGCCGGCGACACCCAGTTGATCCTCTCCCTGACCAACGACCCCGCCGCCGCCAGAGCCAACCTGCACGAAGGGATGAAGGAGGTAGCCGAGTGGATGACGACCAGCCGCCTGAAACTGAACTCAGACAAGACGGAGGTCCTCATCCTGGGCTCCACACCCACCGCCTGGGATGACTCCTGGTGGCCCCCTGCCCTGGGCACCGCACCCAAACCGACAAACCACGCACGCAACCTGGGCTTCATCCTGGACTCCTCCCTCTCCATGACCAGAAAAGTCAACGCCATCTCCTCGGCGTGCTTCAACATCCTGCGCATGCTACGGAAGATCTTCTGGTGGATCCACACGGAGACCAGGAAGACCGTCACCCAGGCCCTCGTCACCAGCCGACTGGACTACGGCAACGCCCTCTACGCCGGAACCACCGCCAAGCTCCAGAAGAGACTCCAGCGGATCCAGAACGCCTCAGCCAGACTCATCCTCAACATCCCACGAAACAGCCACATCTCCGGACACCTGAGAGACCTGCATTGGCTCCCCGTCAACAAAAGAATCACCTTCCGTCTCCTCACCCACGCACACAAAGCCCTACACGACCAAGGCCCGAGCTACCTCAACAACCGAATCAACTTCTACGCTCCCAAACGCCACCTCCGTTCAGCCAGCCGCGCCCTCGCCACCGTCCCACGCATCCGTAGAGCGACAACAGGAGGAAGGTCCTTCTCCTACCTGGCCGCCAAGACCTGGAACTCCCTCCCGGCCGACCTGCGCCTGACCCAAGACCACCTCTCCTTCAGGAAGAAGCTCAAGACCTGGCTGTTCGAGCAGTAACGGCACCCCCCCCCCCCCCCCCCCCCCCAAGCGCCTTGAGACCCAACGGGTAAGTAGTGCGCTCTATAAATGTCCTTGATTGATTGCATTCCCTATGAGTGGTTGCTTTTATTTTTTATTTTTTAGGCAGCATATTGCTCTTATCAAGTGCATAATTTGAATTGAGCCACATCCAAGTGTTTATAGCGGGCACAATTAGGTTATAGCTGAAGGCAGTGCGAGTTTCTCTCAGTGGGCAAGTATGGTGTTCAGTGGGGATGTGGCACTATGGCCAGAGCTGTGGAATTTGGAACTGGGGAACCGGGTTCCGCATTCATGACCAGTCCACCACACCACTGTACTGAGGGAGCACATTCCCATGCTAGACCATAGAAGGCCCCACTAGACCTTAGAAGGCTTGATGTCTTAGCACAAGCAGGTGTACCCTAGTGGTGTCAATTGTGGGTTAACCTTGAAGGCCTGTCCACCACAATCCATACTGAAGTTCATCTCCAGTCTTGCGGGCAGGCCTACGAAGCAGCACACCCTAGAGCAACAGTGATCCAGTCGCTGTGACTGTCACTGAGGTCACATGAACCTTGAGCAGGTTAGGGCGATGCGAACGGTGTGACCTCACTGGGTACCTATTTCGGGTGGGTGTTTGCATTGGGCTGAGGGGATTACCAGGTAATTATTCACGCAGCTCTCTGATGGATGTCACATGAGGTAAAATACTGCAATAAATGGCAGACACTCTGAAAACAAGAGCAAACGTTATGTTACATGAGGCAATGGTGGTAATTGTGCATGTATCATAAGCAAACAAAATACAAGAGGTAGCAAACAATACGTTACAAGAGGAAAAGTGACATGTGTGCAAGTTACAAAAGAGTACAAAGTACAAGTAGAGGTATAAAAGTGCAATAAATGGCAGACACTCAAAACACAGGAACACACTGGGAAGGCACTTCTACGGGCATGGAGAACAGAATTTCCTATAATGTAAAGACTTCCTTCAGACAATAGAGAGGGTGTGAATTAAGTTTGGATGTGTCTTTGCAGGAGGAGAACTTTGAGGTCAGTTTTGAAGGACTGGGAAGAGGGAGGGGTGGTCCGGAGCTGAGGCTGAGTTCCAGATTCTCGCCGCGTTGCTTGTAAAGGATTGGGCCATCGATCTTTCCTTCTTGAAAGTGGGAGGTTCAAGTAATACATTTTGCGCAGTACGTGATGGTCTAGAGCATTATATGCATATGTGACAAAGTTTTTTTCTCCTTTTTATTCTAGTCTAAAGCTTTTGATTCCTGATTCCAGTTTCGACGGTGGTTGTTCTGCAGTTTTGTGTAGTTGCATTGTTTTGGTAAGAACTTTTTTTTTGTTGTATTTACTCCAAATGAGTAATATTGTAATGTCTGAATGAATTTTTTTGTAAGTGATGTCATAATGGCGGCATATTTAGTTAGTGGTTTGAGCATGAAATTCTTTGCAATGTGTTTTGCATAGTCTTATGTGTAATTGCTTTTCTCTTTCTTTTTTAGTGGGATATTGTTGATCCATACTGTGTCTGTACAGAGTAGGTGGTGGTGAGTAGTTTAGTTGCCTCTGGCAAGTGAGTGGTATTGTTTTGGAGTATATATGAGTTTTTGATAAAGGTGCTTTTTGTTTATTACTTATTTTACAATGTGTTTGTTGTTGTTGACTTGTTTGACAAGTTACCTTTATTAGTAAGCAATATGGCTAGCCGTAGAATGACTGCTCAACAGGTGGTTGGTATGCTTCTTGAATCTTCCTCTGAGCATGATTATGAGACTGACAGTGCGTCTGAGGGAGAGGAGGGAGGGGAAGATTCTGGCAGTGAGTTTTCTCTCAACATGGAATCATCAGATGATGAAGGTACTCTCAGTGCAAATGAAGGTACTCTTGGTGTGGATGAAGCAACTCTCAGTGCGGATGAAGTGCCTGTCTTAGAGGAGGAAACTGCTGTGCCGATGGTGCAAGAGGCATCTGGATTGCAGTCTGAGGCTGCTAGGCTTCCTACTGGAAGTGCTGGACTTTGGGTTGATCCAAACATGGTGCAGCCGGTGTTGCCTGCCTTTAGCGGTGATGCAGGGTGTACAGTGGATTGTGAACACTTTTTGCCTATACAGTTTTTTCAGTTGTTTATGGATGTTGTATTTTTGGGTGAGATTGTTGAGCATACAAATTTGTATGCTGAACAGTTTTTGAGGGACAACAGCGACAAACTTAGGCCCCAGTCTAGAGCTACCCGGTGGACTCCCACATATCTGGAAGAGATGAGGAAGTTTTTGGGTTTGACTTTATTGATGGGTGTGGTAAGGAAGCCAACCTTGGCTTCATATTGGTCTACTAGCCCCTTTTTGGCAACTGCCATATTTCCTGCAGTTATGACTCGTAATCGGTATTTACTTTTGCTACGTATACTGCATTTTGTTGATAATTCTATGGCGTTGCCACGAGATCACCCTGACTGTGACCGTCTTTTTAAGATTCGGCCCGTTCTTGATCACTTTGTAGATCGATTTTCTGAGATCTATACTCCAGGGAAAGAAATATCTATAGATGAGTCTTTGGTCTTGTTCAAGGGCCGTTTGGTTTTTAGGCAGTACATCCCTAGCAAGAGGGCACGCTATGGAATTAAGCTGTATATGTTGTCTGAGAGTAGGACAGGATATGTTTTTAATTTTCGTGTGTACACTGGTAGAGATTCTACTATTGACCCCCCAGGTTGTCCGTCCACTTTTGGAGTTTCAGAGAAAATTGTGTGGGATCTTGCTAGAAGACTGTTTAACAGAGGCCACCATTTGTACCTTGATAACTTCTATACTGCTGTGCAATTATTTAAGGAATTGTATAAAGTGGACACTTTTGCATGTGGCACAATCCGCTCTAACTGTAAAGGTTATCCGAAAGAGCTTGTTTGCAAAAAACTTCAGAGGGGGCAGTGCAGTTCCTTGCGTAGTGATGAACTTCCAGCTGTAAAATTTGTGGACAGGAGGGATGTGTACATGCTGACTACCATCCATGATGAGAGTACTTCACCTGTGGCTGTTTGGGGTCAGGTTGCTGAAGTGCGTAAACCAGTGTGCATTCTAGACTACAATAAGCACATGGGTGGTGTTGACAGAGTAGATCAGAGGTTGGAACCTTACTCTGCTATTCGGAAGGCTTATGTTTGGTATAAGAAGTTGGCCATCCATTTCTTCGAATTAGCAAATTTCAATGCTTTTATTGTGTTCAAGGAGTGTTCTCCTGCGTCAAACTTGACATTTCTTCAGTTTCAGCACTCTGTGATAGCTAGCCTTGTTGTTGTGGAACATGCAAGTGTTCCTAGATTTGGAGTGGTGGAGGATGTGGTTTGATTGAAAGATCGCCACTTTCCTGATTTCATCCCTCCCACACCGGCAAAAGATTTTCCCACTAGGAGATGCAGAGTCTGTTGGCGAAGAGGTACGCGGAAGGACATTTGTATGTACTGCCCCGACTGTCCTTCTAAACCTGGGCTGTGTGTCCCTGCTTGTTTTAGAGCGTACCACACGCAAAAGAATTTTTGGGAGTATTCATGAGTGGTAAAGTGAACTGCCTGGTCTGTATTCTTTGAAAAATTTGATTCTGTTTCAAGGTTGGCGTTAGTGCAATGTATTTAGTTTCTGATTTTGTGTTTGTAGATTTGTATCGATTTGCGATTTTTGTGTTTTTATTTTTGTTTAATAAAAATCCTAAATGTGTTGGCGGTGTGTGTGGACTGGCACTTGGTTGGCGGTGTGCGTGGAATGGTGCTTGGCTGGCGGTGTGTGAGTAGTGACTTGCTGCTGGTCACTACACACACTGCTAGCTGAGTGCCACTCCACGCAATCCATCGACATCAACATTGCCTATCCAAAAAAATGTTTGGGCCCTTGCCTGTCGTGGGTACTTGGGCCTCCCACACAAGTGAGGCACCATTTTTACCGGGAGACCCAGGGGAACGCTGGGTGGTGGGAAATTTGAGTGAGCCCGGTGATGCCACAGCTTTCCCACACAAAAATGTGTGAAAAAAGTGATTTTTTCAGCTAAAATGGAGGTTTGCAGGGGATTCTGGGTAAGGAAACGTTGGGGGATCCACGCAAGCCATACCTCCCTGGAAGCCCCCGGGTGTCTACTTTTCAGAAATGTATGGGTTTGGTAGGTTTCCCTAGATGGCCGCCGAGCACCGGGCCAAAAAACCAGGTGACCCCCCTTGCAAAGCCAGGTGGTTTTGAGATAGGCAATTTTGATGTCACCTCACTACGTTTTGGGCCCTTGCCTGTCGCGGTTACTTGGGCCTCCCACACAAGTGAGGTACCGTTTTTCTCGTAAGACTTTGGGGAACGCGGGGTGCGTGGAAATTTGTGGATCCACGCAGATTCCGGAACTTTCCACCACAGAAATGTGGGGAAAATGTGTTTTTTTGGGATAATTTTTTAGGTTTGCAAGGGATTCTGGGTAACAGACCCTGGTGGGAGGCAGTCAAGTCACCCCATCCTGGATTCCCCTGGGTGTCTAGTTTTCAAAAATGTATAGGTTTGCTAGGTTTCCCAAGGTGCCCGCAGAGCTAGGGTTCAAAAACTACAGCTAGTCATTTTGCCAAAAAAGGGTAATTTTTCACTGCGAAATTGAGGTGTGACCACGATGCGTTTTGCGACGTTTCCTGCCGCGGGTACTAGGCCTAACCACACAAGTGTGGTACCATTTTTCTCGTAAGACTTTGGGGAATGCGGGGTGGGGGGAAATTTGTGGATCCATGCAGATTCCGGAACTTTCCACCACAGAAATGTGGGGAAAATGTGGGTTTTTTGGACAATTTTTTAGATTTGCAAAGGATTCTGGGTAACAGACCCTGGTGGGAGGCAGTCAAGTCACCCCATCCTGGATTTCCCTGGGTGTCTAGTTTTCAAAAATGTATAGGTTTGCTAGGTTTCCCAAGGTGCCCGCAGAGCTAGGGTTCAACAACTACAGCTAGTCATTTTGCCAAAAAAGGGTCATTTTTCACTGCAAAATTGATGTCGGAGAAGTTGCGCCAGAATCCCACGGAGGCAGAATGCTGCTAGCTCCCAATGCCCACCTCCCGGAACGCACTGTGAATACAATGGCTCCAGGCAGGGGGAAAGGGGAATGGGACAAAGAAGAGACACTCAAGCGTTTCTGGACTCCTTCTTCTATTCTTGATGAAACTGTCTTGGAGTACCTAATGCACAGAGGGAGATATCACTTCAATCTTATTTACTCTAATTACCTGGCCGTCTCTGCTCTAAACATCTTTATTACCTCCCCTACCCAGATTCGCTGGTGTTTGGGCTTCTCTTCTGATTCAGCTGACTAACCTCTGGTAGGTGTGATTCTCAACCTAATGCACAAAGGAGATATAAATTTGATTATGTGGTCACCCATTCTACTCACTCTGTATTCTAACTGATCTACCTTCCTTTAACTCTTCTCTTACCTTGTGTTAGTCTGTCTGAATGGCTATTAGTTACTCCTGCCAGAGAGGACTGCGTAGCAGTTTATAAGTTGATCTCAAAGTCTTTAGTGAACCTTAGTTCTGGTCAAGGCGGTGTGAACAACTGGAAATATTTGGCTTCGAGAGGAAAACGCGCAAAAAGGGAAGTATAGGAAAACAAGGAAGGAAAGAACAGGTAAGTACGCCAGGGAAGGACAGGGAAGAAGCCAGCGTGCGTGAGTCTTTTCTTCTGTCAACAAAGTCTAATACATGAATTCAAATCTTAATTAGAATCGTTCTTACTTGTTTCCTTTCTTGTTCAGTCTCAAGTTCTTGGCCTCCCTTAGCTCGACGATAATCCTACCGGAGCAGAGTGATAGCCTCTGTATACCTTCTGGAATCTTCTTCGGCTTCCTGAACTCCAGGAAGATTGTTGCTCTCTTCTGGGGTGAATCTTTGCCTCACTCGAAATTCCTCTGAAGAATAGTTCCCCTAGGGGAATATAGGAATTTATTCCCCACAATACCTTGACTCTGGACTCCTTCTTGCAAGGACGACTACTCCTTCGCAAGCGGACAGTAACTCAGCTGAAAGAACGTGTCGCGCACTAGAATTTACTCATTTTCTGCAGAGCGCACCAAAATGCAGCTTCCCTCACTGAAGTCAAATTGAAGTGCGCATTAGAACGCTCGTTGCCGACGCACGAAACCTCGTTTCTCACGAGATCTCGAGCGTCAATCAGTCATGTGGATAGATCTTGGGGAAACAAGCGGCCATCTTGAAATGGTGTGGCTAGACCTAATAGGCAGTCATCCAGACATTGCAGCAGGAGGGCTTAACCGTTACTCGAGATCTTTTCTCATTCTGATTAAAAGAAGCAACGGCATTTGCCTTTTTCCTGACAGTACCCCCTCTCAAAGACCGATTTATCGGTCCTGGCTTCAATGGGTATCGCAAATGAAATTGTTGTATCAGTCTTGGGGCATGTACATCTTCTGCAAGTTCCCAGGTTCGTTCTTCTGGTCCATAACCTTTCCAATCTATTAGATAGACTAACTTGCCTCTCACCTTCTTAGAGTCTAAAACCCCTTTTACCTCGTATTCGAGATGCTCTTTGATCTGCAAAGGAGGTGGCGGTCTGTCTACTCTGAGATTAGGAGCTGTCTTTTTTAAGAGGGATACATGACAAACTGGGTGAATCCGCAACTGCTTGGGTAGCTTGAGTTTACAAGTGACAGGGCCCAGAACTTGTTCTATAGGGAATGGGCCTAAAAATCGAGGCTGAAATTTTCGATTTCCCGTTCAACCCAAGATGTCGGGAGGATAACCATACACAATCTCCCACCTGATACTGTGGGGCCTTTCTCCTATGTCGGTCGGCCTGTTTCTTGTAACCCTCTTTTGCCTTCAATAGATTGGATTCCGCAGCCTTGCGAGCAGAAGCCAATTCCATTAACAGGTTACTAACCGCAGGAACCCCGAAATCTCCCTGATTACAGAAGGGGTTTGGGTGTCTCCCAGAATTTAAAAAGAATGGAGAGTAACCCGTTGAAACATTCTTTGCATTGTTGTGTACAAATTCTGCCATCCACAGTAAATCTGACCATTCACCACCCCGATCCAAGAGATACAGACGCAGATACTGTTCTAACTCTTGGTTAACCCTTTCAGTCTGGCCATTTGTCTCAGGGTGGTAACTGGTAGAATGTCTGACTTCTACACCCAGCCCTCTCATAAAAGCCTTCCAAAAGTGAGACACAAATTGAGGGCCGCGGTCTGAAATCAGGATCTTGGAGACCCCATGAATCTTTACAATATTTTCCCTGAAAAGCTTAGCCAACTCGGGGGCGGAAGGAACTCCTTTTACTGGGATAAAGTGGCTCATCTTGGTGAAGGTGTCTACCACTACCAATACCGTGTCATATCCCTTACTCCGTGGAAGGTCTACGATCAAGTCTAACGTGACCGTATGCCAAGGGTGTCTGGATGTGGGTAACGGTTGCAAAAACCCCTGAGGGGCCTGTCTACTTGATTTCCCTCTGGCACAGAGCCCACAAGACTCCACATACTTCTGAATTTGAGGCTTCATATTTGGCCACCAAAAATAACGCTGGATTAGGTCGATAGTCTTCAAGGTACCTTTATAACCAGCTAAAGGTTGATCATGACAGTCTCTTAGAACTTGTTCTTGAATCTCTTTAGTGGGCAAGTACAGAGCTCCCCGTCGATAAGGCAAGGAATCCTTGATGGCTCTTCCTTCCTCTTGACTTGCCCATTCGGTCATTTCTGCTGCTGACATCTGTCTGCTAATCTCTACTTTATAGTTCGCAAGAGAAAGGGTGCACACTATCTTAGACTCTGGAATGATTGGTTGTGGAGTTACCAAATGTTCAGTACTTTCCGTCTGGATTCTGGACAAGGCGTCCGCCTTGCCATTCTTACTCCCGGGGCGGTATGTGATCACGAAGTCAAAATCTGCGAAATAAAGGGACCAACGCAATTGGCGTGGGGTTAGTGTCTTTGCAGACTTGAGAAATTGAAGGTTCTTGTGGTCCGTAAACACTGTTATTGTGTGTCGGGCCCCGAGTAAGTGATGTCTCCATTCAGTGAATGCGTCCTTCACAGCCAACAGCTCTTTTTCTGCAATGGTATAATTAATTTCGGCTGGATTCAGTTTCCGAGAATGATACGCCACAGGGTGCAGCTGTCCAGTTGATTTGTGCCGCTGAGACAGGACTCCTCCAATAGCTTGATCAGCTTCCACAAAGAAGGGCTCACTTGGGTCTGCATGAAGCAAGGTGGGTGCTGAAGTAAAGCTGGTCTTAAGATATTCAAAAGCTTGTTCCGCCTCTGTCGTCCAAAAGAACTTCACTCCTTTTTTGAGCAATTTTGTGATGGGGATGATTTTCTGCGAGAATCTCTGGATAAATCGACGGTAAAAGTTAGCAAATCCTAGAAATCGTTGAATCTCCTTTACATCTTTTGGTGATGGCCAATCCACCACCGCTTGAACCTTCTTAGCATCCATCAAGATTCCTCCTGGAGATAAAACGAATCCCAAGAACTCTACCGTCCGGACACTGAAAGCACACTTCTCCAATTTTACATAGAGCTGGTGCTTACGAAGTCTCTCCAATACGGCCTTGACGTGCTCGGGATGTTCTTCAGTATTCTTAGAGTATATCAAGATGTCATCTAGATAGATCACTGCCTCCTTATCCACCAGATCTCCCATAATGTCATTAATAAAGTGTTAAAAGGCGGCCGGGGCATTACATAGGCCAAAGGGCATGACCTGATATTCAAATAGCCCATATTTGGTCCTAAAAGCGGTTTTCCATTCATGCCCTTCTTTCATGCGAATCAGGTGATATGCCCCTCGAAGGTCCAACTTGGTGAATATTTGAGCATCTTTTATCTGGTCTAGGAGAACGGAAATCAGTGGCAGCGGGTAACGGTTCTTGACAGTGACCCGATTGATTGCACGATAATCGATGCACGTCCTCAGAGAACCTTCCTTCTTCGGAATGAAGAAGAGTGGAGAAGACACTGGAGACTGTGACGGTCTGATGAACCCATTGGCCAAATAGCGATCTAAATACTCCTTGAGATAGCCATTCTCTGCCTCCGTCAATGCATAAATTCGACTGCAGGGCAGTGCTGCTCCTGGTTCCAAATCAATGGTGCAATCGTAAGAACGATGTGGCGGAAGTCTTTCCGCTTCTTTTTCACTGAAAACTTCTTGGAATTCTAGGTATTCTGTTGGAACATCTAAGGTGTCTATGACCCCAATTGATTCTCCACTGAACGATAACAAGGTGGCCATGGATGGTTCTGGAACCTTAGACGGGGAAGCGAAGCAATGTTCAGAGCAGAAGATCGAATCCATATCGACCGTCCGATTTTCCCAATCTATCGTTGGATTATGCAACGTAAGCCAAGGAAGACCCAAGATTATCTGAAACTGTGGGGCGCCAATCAAATTAAATTGAAGGATCTCATGATGACCATTTGCCTGAATCAGTTCCACCAATTCTGTGTGATGCGTGATTGGGCCTGAAGAGAGATTAGTCCCGTCCACTGCTCGAACGGACTCCTTTTGTTCCTTGCGCATAGCCTGAATTCCCATCCTTTTTGCATATTTAATGTCGCAAAAATTGCCTGTGGCGCCTGAATCAATCATAATGGCCACTCCATCTATCTCTTGATCTCGGAACTTCAAAATCATTTGCAATATTAAATGTGGTGTCTGGGTCTGAAGGGTATTCATAATATGATGAATTCCTGGAGTCTGGTCTTCTATTTTCGCCACCTGAGCGACTCCGCCTACAGATGGTTTTGAGAGTTTCCCGAATTCGTGGTCTTCGGTCTTTTCGGACACTCTTTCACAAAGTGTCCAGAGCCCCCGCAATACATGCATAACTTCTTTTGTCTTCTTTGTTCTTTTTCTTTCACCTCTTCTTTCCGAACTTCGAAAGTCAATTTCAAGGACTAGATCTACCAGCTCAGAGTATTCTGTGGGTCTATTAGGAATCTGTGCCAGAGTATCCTTGATTTCATCTCGTAACCCCCGATAGAATAAGGCTGATCTCTTCTCCTCGGGCCAGTTGGTTTCAACCAATAATTTATTAAACTGGGTTAGGTAGGTAAGAAGATCCCTGTTCCCTTGGCGCAGTTCTAACAACTCATTATCAGTGGCCTGCGAAATTCTGCGCCTATCAAAAATTCTAAGGAATTCTGTCTTGAAACGTTCAAAATCATATAGGAAGGGGTCATCTCGAGAAACTAAAGGCATGGCCCAATTCGCGGCATCGCCCCCCAGGTAGGATAAAATAAAAGCAACTCGTGACTGGGCATCACGGAAAAGAGTGGAGCGACACATGAAGTGTAATGAACATTGTGTTAGAAAGAGTTGAGCCTTTTGAGGATCGCCATGAAATCTTTCAGGGGGGGCCAAAGGAATCAAGGGGGAAACCGAATGGATTACTTGAGCTACAGTGTGCGGATCTTGAGCTGGCTGGGAACTACCAGAAAAAGTTGGAGTTGGAGGTGTTCCGGTGGAGATTTCACTAACTCTCTGGGACAATTGCATGGTTGCTTGACGGGAAGTTAACAGTTCCTGTCTCAAATTTTTATTTTCTTCACTTAGGGCCCCTAACTCCCACTGAATTCCCTCTAACATTTCTCCTAATGCCTTTAAACTAAAACCCTCAGCCATTCTGCCCAAGTGGGGAAATTTTGAGGGCACTTCAAACTGTCAGAGAAGTTGCGCCAGAATCCCACGGAGGCAGAAAGCTGCTAGCTCCCAATGCCCACTTCCCGGAACGCACTGTGAATACAATGGCTCCAGGCAGGGGGAAAGGGGAATGGGACAAAGAAGAGACACTCAAGCGTTTCTGGACTCCTTCTTCTATTCTTGATGAAACTGTCTTGGAGTACCTAATGCACAGAGGGAGATATCACTTCAATCTTATTTACTCTAATTACCTGGCCGTCTCTGCTCTAAACATCTTTATTACCTCCCCTACCCAGATTCGCTGGTGTTTGGGCTCCTCTTCTGATTCAGCTGACTAACCTCTGGTAGGTGTGATTCTCAACCTAATGCACAAAGGAGATATAAGTTTGATTATGTGGTCACCTATTCTACTCACTCTGTATTCTAACTGATCTACCTCCCTTTAACTCTTCTCTTACCTTGTGTTAGTCTGTCTGAATGGCTATTAGTTACTCCTGCCAGAGAGGACTGCGTAGCAGTTGAGAAGTTGATCTCAAAGTCTTTAGTGAACCTTAGTTCTGGTCAAGGCGGTGTGAACAACTGGAAATATTTGGCTTCAAGAGGAAAACGCGCAAAAAGGGAAGTATAGGAAAACAAGGAAGGAAAGAACAAGTAAGTACGCCAGGGAAGGACAGGGAAGAAGCCAGTGTGCGTGAGTCTTTTCTTCTGTCAGCAAAGTCTAATACATGAATTCAAATCTCAATTAGAATCGTTCTTACTTGTTTCCTTTCTTGTTCAGTCTCAAGTTCTTGGCCTCCCTTAGCTCGACGATAATCCTACCGGAGCAGAGTGAGAGCCTCTGTATACCTTCTGGAATCTTCTTCGGCTTCCTGAACTCCAGGAAGATTGTTGCTCTCTTCTGGGGTGAATCTTTGCCTCACTCGAAATTCCTCTGAAGAATAGTTCCACTAGGGGAATATAGGAATTTATTCCCCACAATACCTTGACTCTGGACTCCTTCTTGCAAGGACGACTACTCCTTCGCAAGCGGACAGTAACTCAGCTGAAAGAACGTGTCGCGCACTAGAATTTACTCATTTTCTGCAGAGCGCGCCAAAATGCAGCTTCCCTCACTGGAGTCAAATTGAAGTGCGCATTAGAACGCTCGTTGCCGACGCACGAAACCTCGTTTCTCACGAGATCTCGAGCGTCAATCAGTCATGTGGATAGATCTTGGGGAAACAAGCGGCCATCTTGAAATGGTGTGGCTAGACCTAATAGGCAGTCATCCAGACATTGCAGCAGGAGGGCTTAACCGTTACTCGAGATCTTTTCTCATTCCGATTAAAAGAAGCAACGGCATTTGCCTTTTTCCTGACAATTGAGGTGTGACCACGATGCATTTTGCGACGTTTCCTGCCGCGGGTACTAGGCCAAACCACACAAGTGTGGTACCATTTTTCTCGTAAGACTTTGGGGAACGCGGGGTGGGTGGAAATTTGTGGATCCACGCAGATTCCGGAGCTTTCCACCACAGAAATGTGGGGAAAATGTGTTTTTTTTGGACAATTTTTTAGGTTTGCAAGGGATTCTGGGTAACAGACCCTGGTGGGAGGAAGTCAAGTCACCCCATCCTGGATTCCCCTGGGTGTCTAGTTTTCAGAAATGTATAGGTTTGCTAGGTTTCCCAAGGTGCCCGCAGAGCTAGGGTTCAAAAACTACAGCTAGTCATTTTGCCAAAAAAGGTTCATTTTTCACTGCGAAATTGAGATGTGACCACGTTGCGTTTTGCACCGTTTCCTGTCGCGGGCACTAGGCCGACCCACACAAGTGAGGTACCGTTTTTTTCGTAAGACTTTGGGGAACGCGGGGTGGGTGGAAATTTGTGGATCCACGCAGATTCCGGAACTTTCCACGACAGAAATGTGGGGAAAATGTGTTTTTTTTGACAATTTTTTAGGTTTGCAAGGGATTCTGGGTAACAGACCCTGGTGGGAGGCAGTCAAGTCACCCCATCTTGGATTCCCCTGGGTGTCTAGTTTTCAAAAATGTATAGGTTTGCTAGGTTTCCCAAGGTGCCCGCAGAGCTAGGGTTCAAAAACTACAGCTAGTCATTTTGCCAAAAAAGGGTCATTTTTCACTGCGAAATTGAGATGTGACCACGTTGCGTTTTGCTCCGTTTCCTGTCGCGGGCACTAGGCCGAACCACACAATTGAGGTACCGTTTTTCTCGTAAGACTTTGGGGAACGCGGGGTGGGTGGAAATTTGTGGATCCACACAGATTCCGGCACTTTCCACGACAGAAATGTGGGGAAAATGTGTTTTTTTGGACAATTTTTTAGGTTTGCAAGGGATTCTGGGTAACAGACCCTGGTGGGAGGCAGTCAAGTCACCCCATTCTGGATTCCCCTGGGTGTCTAGTTTTCAAAAATGTATAGGTTTGCTAGGTTTCCCAAGGTGCCCGCAGAGCTAGGGTTAAAAAACTAGAGCTAGGCACTTTGCCAAAAAAGGGTACATTTTCACTGCGATATTGAGTTGTGACCACGTTGCGTTTTGCGCCGTTTCCTGTCACGGGCACTATGCCTACCCACACAAGTGAGGTACCATTTTTATCGGGAGACTTAGGGTAATTCAGATTTGTAAAGGAACTGTTATTATCTATTGACTTTCGATGCATTTCTGCCTTCCAAATGAAAGACATTGTGTAAAAAATAAGTCATTCTAAAAAATGACTGATAATTCTCATGCTAGTATGAGTATTCCCAATTTTAGAAATGTGCAAATATCTACTGTTTCTAAACTCTATATTTTGTTCCCATTTCAGAAATACATAGGTGTCTTTCATACCGATTTTTTTCCATGTACACATTTTTACAGAATAATTACCATATACCCGGTACATAATAAAAAACCATTGCAAGTTGCTGCTCGGTTTTTGGCTCTGGGCTCGTCGGGTTCTTGGTAAACCTACAAGTCCTATATATCCCCACAACCAGTAATGTCCAGCGGATGCAACGGTGTATTGCTTTCAAAGAGCTGTCATAATTAGAAGAAGTTACAGGTGAAAACGTTGACACAAAAGGCTGTTTTTTTCAACTAATTTTTAATTTATCCTAAATTTAACTGTTTGTTTCTATAAAAAAACCTTGATGGATCTACACAAATGACCCCTTGCTGAATTCAGAATTTTGTCTTCTTCTCGAAAATGTATAGCTTTCCAGGATCCATTATTGCTTTTGTACCCATTTCTGCCATTAACTGGAAGGAGGTCAAAAGCACAAAAAATAGCAAAAATAGGCTATGTCCCAGAAAAATGCCAAAACTGTGTAAAAAATGTTGGGTTTCTGACAAAAGTCTGGTATCCCCGAAAAGCTGGGAAAATGGTGATTTCAACCCCACAAACCCTTTTTTGATAACATTTGCAGGGAAAAACCCAGATGCTTTCATTTGCAGCCCGTTTTTCCAATTTTTCCAAAAAAAAACAATTTTGCTGTATTTTGGCTCATTTCTGTGACCCCTCCAGGGCAATCCACAAACGCTGAGTACCTTTAGAATCCCCATGATGTTGGAAGAAAAGGACGCAAATTTGGCGTGGATACCTAATGTGGTCAAAAAGTTACAGGGGCCTAAGCGCGCACTACCCCAAATAGCCAAAAAAAGGCTTGGCACAGGAGGGGGAAAAGGCCTGGCAGCGAAGGGGTTAAATGGGCCCACTTTTTGAAACCATGTAAAATGTGAGCCACAGTTTCTTTCCTGGAAGACTACTTCCCTCATTGGAATCACTTCACTAAGGAGAGTGGGTGAGCTACAGGCACTAACCATAGAAGAACCCTTTTTCCAACTTCACAGAGACAAAGTGGTTCTTCGTACTAACCCCAAGTTTCTACCTAACGTAGTTTCTGCCTTTCATATCAATTAGTCGGTTGAATTACCAGTATTCTTTCCTCAACCCGATTCAGTGACAGAATGAGCTCTATACACCTTAGATGTCAAAAGAGCCCTTTTATATTACATTGAAAGGACAAAATCATTTTGTAAAACCAAAACAACTTTTTGTTGCTTGTGCACCACCACACAAGGGCAGTCCCATATTCAAGTCGGGTATTGCCAGGTGGATTGTTAAATGCATTTAAACTTGTTATGCAAAAGCAAAAAGAACTTTAATTATACCCCCTAGAGTGCATTCCACTCGTAAAATTAGGGCTACTATGGCTTTCTTAGGAAACATCCTCATAGTTGACATTTGTAAAGCTGCAACATGGTCTACACTGCACACATTCACCAAGCACTAGTGTGTAGATGTGTTAGCGAGACAACAAGCTAATGTAGGCCAGGCAGTACTTAGAACACTGTTTCAGACAACTCCAACAGCTACAGTTTAGCCACTGCTTTGGGAGAAAACTGCTGTATAATCTTTTGCAAAGCATGAGATCTACATCTCACATGCCTCGAACGGATAATGTTACTTACCCAGTAAACATCTGTTCCTTGCATGTATAGCTGTAGATTCACATGTGCCCACCCACCTCCTCGGGTACCTGTAGCTGTTGCAGTTCTGTATCTTATTTTACATACATACGCATGGACATCTCTGTTCTTTACTCACTAACTTCATCCTCACCCTCTGCAGGAAAACAATCCAACATTGGAGTCTATGCCCATGTGCACTATCACCCAAAGGAGAAATTACCTACCCGGTGACTGGAAAAGACTTCTTCGAAGAAAACCCACTTGCAAACATCCAAACCCAACACTAGATGGCAGGAGTATGCAAAGCATGTGAATCTACAGCTGTACATGCCAAGAACAGATGTTTACTGAGTAAGTATTAATTGAAATACTTTATTTCGGGCAAAGGCCATAAGTTTCGCTCAACAACAGAAGATCAATATTGTATACACTTATTAAACATTTTTTTTAAATAAGCTAAAATTCATCAAGCTCTATATTCATAGTCCTCAGTAAAAGCATTATTAATCAAAAAGTAAAAAGCTGTATTAGCCACTGACTAAGTATTTCTTTGCAACCCACTGTTATATGCATGTTTAAAAACAGCTAAAACTCTGTGTACAGTTAAAATAACAAATTGGTTTAAATGTTCAGGGTTCTTTACCAAGTCAAGTGCATTATTTGTTGCAGCGTCACAGTTTTAGTCCCAGTTTGTTTCTTATAATCACTACTGCAAACAAATATCTCGATAGGGCGAATATTACGTGTGGTGTGGTACTGGCTGTCAACACCCTTAGAGTGTCTTGGTGCTTCCTGAAACCCAAAGTATTGCAGAGCGGGCGTATCCATTTCCTCCTTGCCCAAATGTATGCTGTGCAGAAAAATAAAATATGTGCAATATTTTCAATAGGCCTTAAAGTGCAAGGAGCACATAAAGTGCAAATGCAACCCCCGTTTGCCCCCCAGCTTGCTGCGTAACTCTTGATCTGCAAGGTGCCATATCTTAATTTTAAGTACAGAATTCTTACTAGATGTGGTTGTACGCAGTCAAGGAATTCTTCAAAGCTTGTGTTAGGTTTCACCATAAGAAATTGAGTTGTTAACTTTCCCAGGCTTGGATCGCAACAAAAGACATTCAGAGTGTATAGCCTGTATGTTTTTTTCAGTATATTTTTGCAACTTGGCCTTAGATTATCTGGCCCAGTCCTGTATGAACTGAGATGTAATTCTGTAAGCCATTTCTTTGCAAATCTTAGCCAAGGGAAAGTAGGATAATTATCAATGGCTAGAAGTTCTCCTACACCCTCTCTGTACACCACTAGCTCTGATGTTGTCCACAGGCGTACCCAATAAAGCAGTGGTCGCAGTATTTCAATTTGCCCTATGCGCTTCTTATTCAGATCATAGAACATTGGGATAAGTGGCGTTGATGGTGGTAGCCCCATTAGTCTCCTCACAAACTTTTGTTTCCCTTTTGTTAATTGTGTGATATCACTAATGTCCCAAAGTTCTGATCCATACAATGCTGCTGCCTGCGCCTTACATTTATATAGCTCTAGTGCTGGCGTTTGGGGTTTGCTTGACGATGAGTTGTATTTTTTGAGGATGGCTCCTGTTCCCTGGGCAAGGCGCAGTGCTGAGTGGTTTACATGCGGTTTCCACGATAATTTCGAGTCGAGCAATTTGCTCAAGTAAGTCAAGTTTGGGACGTGTTCTAGCTTTTGATTGTTCATCCTAAAGTCGTTTCTAAAGCCTTTGTGGGGATTTATGGCCATGTACTTGGTTTTACCAGCATTTATTTCTAAGCCTTTTGCATCCCAGTATCTATTGAAATCGTTCATTAGATTTTGTAGGCCCCATGGTGTCTGAGAAATCAGGAAAGTATCATCTGCAAATACCAGTGCTGGAACCAAGTTCCCGCTGTGCTTGGGAAGATCATTTTCGTTTTTTTGTAATTAGCCAAACACGTCATTAAAATAGAGTGAGAACAAGGTGGGGGCGAGTATGCACCCCTGTCTCACTCCTCTATCTGTTGGGATCGGTTCCGTGAGCTCCCCATTCATGCCCCAACAAACTCTTGCGTAATCAACGTGGTGTAGCCTTATTATCTGTGCAATCAGGGTTGGAGGGACTAACTGTTTTTTTAACGAGTCCCACAATAGGCATCAGAACCCGTCATTGCACTTGCCACGCTGCCACTCTGCTGTTGCTGTCAGGGGACTACATCCCCAATCTTCCCTCGCGGCTGGAGCCGCTGACGATGCTCTGAAGTGCCAGGAGGCGCATATAACATGCTCGGGGCTCCCGCAGCCCGTCATTGCACTTGCCACACTGCCACTCTGCTGTTGCTGTTAGGGGACTACATCCGCCATCTTCTCTCGCGGCTGGAGCTGCTGACGACGCTTGAAAGCGCATATAACCTGTTCGGGGCTCCCACAGCGCTGGAGCCTGTCATTGCTCTTGCCACACTGGCACTCTGCCTTTGCTGTCATGGGACCACATCCCTCATAGATCATCCGCATGTATCCTGCCCAGAGGAGGGGGGGCTGGGCCCCTCTCTTGGCCCTGACATACAGAGACCCATGGTCACGGAGTGTATTGCTCTCTCCAGCATCTACACCACCGATTTCCAAGACCTGATAAAGACTCTACTTGGGGTACTGTGCTAAGGACGAAAAAACTAGGGAAACAAACTGAACTGGAAAGGTTGAACTAGGCTGAGTTGGACAAATTGGGCGAACAAACCACATTAATCCCGACTCCAACGGGCTACAAAATATAGAATACTCTCCTTCCATATTGCTATCCCCACTTGTTTCCCGTTTGTTCTTCTATCCTTCTTCTGTATTGAAGCTACCTATGCCAAGACCTTTTCCCCTGAACATATATAAGAGTGAAAAGTAATAAATTTGTGGGAGCTACACCAGCTTGTCTATGGGTAAGCGGAAAGCCTCAGAGTCACCTATGGGGAAAGGGAAAAACTCCCAACTAAGAGTGTGGGTGGGAACTGCACAATAGCTGAGATAGACAATTTAATAGAGGAGGTAGAGACCATGATAGAAGGGGCCATTAAAAAACAGAAGGCACCCCCCAATAGGAAGATTACATCCTTCTATGCAAAGTAGACAGCGCATAAACATCCGACATTACTACAAAGTGACGATGTAGTGCACACAACTACTGGGTAAGTAACATTATCCTTTTGCATTAGTTGCCAACACTGGGATCAATGGTATCCAGTTCCGTAATGCACTAATATTTGATATGTTCTGTTTTGGTGTGCATTACCTGTGCTTTAATGGGCAGATATCTGAGCGCAAGGCTCTGAGAGAGTAAAGGAAAGCCCATACACACATATTCTATGTGAAGACATTATTGTTGATATATGAACTGTGATTAATGTAGGCCTGGCCTAAAATTCCGTTCCGCTTGCGGAAATTGCGATAATTTGACAGGTTTGCGTTCCGCGGAGAGCGCGAAAATGTCAAAATTTCTGCAATCCGCAATTTACCGGAAATTTTTTGCATGCTCGCGCTGTAAAATAATACATTCTCACGTGCGCGCGATCGCCTTACCTGAATCCCTGCGTTTGCTGACAAGTTTTCCCGGTCCGGTCGCGTTCTCCACAAGATGTTGGATTGTTGGTAGCCATTTGCGCTGTCTCGCAACAGTTCGCGCCCGCAGTAACGTCATTCGTCGCGCGATCACGTCTTTCTTCTCGCGATCATGCACCGCGAGACAAGTAAAAACAAGATGGCCGCGCCCACGAGCAGCCGCATGGGTAAGTTGGCAAGCCGCGACCACGCAGAAAATACCGCGAATGGGCGGGAAAAAAACTTCTGCATCTTCGCGATATTTCCGCGTGTTTGCGGAGATTTTTAACATTTTCGCGATAATTTGCAAAAGTGAATTTCGCAAATTCCGCCCACCCCTAGTTTAATGCGACCAGTTTTCATTTGTGAAGTGAAGTGATGTGATGGTGGGTTGGGCATTTATTCAGAGGGATCCTTGGCCATAGTGACCCTTGAACCCCAACACTACACACATTCAGCATCTATGAAGAGAACACGTCTCTATAGATTTGGAGACTGCGACAAGTACCCACACCATAAATTGGGAAGATAGTGTGAGCTCTACTTCTTGGGTGGTAGGAGATGATTGAAGTGGCCCAGGAAATTCTCGTGCTTGTCATGGGCTAGGCAAATTTTATGTGTGGAAGGCCACATTGAGACTTTCCTTTTGCAGAGATTTTCTCGTCATTAGCGTAGGCCAAAACCTACTGGAAGAGTGGGTTGAAAGAGTACCAGGAGGTTAATGGTACCCCTAGGGGGATTTCTGCCAGCAGGGTGTGTGTAATCCTGGAGGCCTTTCCCCAAGGTGGGGGCTGCAAGAAAGATATGTACCTCCAGAAGTCCAAATAGGTCACCTGCTGGAAAGAGGAACGGTCCAAGAGTGGCCCATGGTGGTGGGTGGCACAGTAAGGGAGTGGTTCCCAAGGCAGGAGGTGTAGTAGCTCCTGAGGACATAAGAGTGGGTAGTGAGTACCCTAGGTGGGCTAGCGACTGACACAGATGAGATCTGAGAGGGGGTGGTGGACTTCCTACATTCCCTTGATGGGTTAGGCGTGAACTCTGAGATTTCAGGTTGAGTAGGGGACTGCCCAAGTACAATGAAGGATGTCACCCTAGAGACTGTTTTGCCAGATTCTGAGGTGGCAGCTATGGGGATGCCCAGCCTGGTGTCTAGTGGGGTAGGTCAGTTGGATATGGGGTAATGCGGGGGATGCAGTAGGCAGGTGAGCCTGCCATGACCCAACCTAGTGGGCGGGTTGTTCCTCCTCCAGATGAAGAAGACCCTAAGTATCAGTCTGTGGGTGAGAAAACCACATATACTAGGGATTGTCGCTCTGAGCTGTTGGCAGAGCAGACTACAGAGGGCTCTGCTATAGCAGACTCCTGCCTGTTTCACTTTAGGTGTACCATGCGTGAGACCTGATGCCCCTTGAAGTCCTGGCGTGCAGATACAGGAAGAATCCTCTTCAGGCCACCTCAGGAACATGAGCAGCCAGCAAAAAGACAACTTTCTTTTCAACACACAATAGATATTCCTATTGTTGCAAAAAAGGAAGACACCACAACAGTCCTTTATTAATCATAACACTGTAGATTCACCAGAAGAATCACTACATTCTTTTACAGGGGATGGGGCGGTGCTGTGAACAACATTCATTACCCCCAAAAGATGATGGGGACATTTTGACACAGACCCACCAGCTGACAGTGGTCCTGATATTTATCCATCCCAACCTTCCCCACCTGATGACACCATTACTTAACCATGACCTTATCAGTAGGGCTGCTAATTTTTATAAGGTACCACTACCCACACAGGCAATAGAAGATATTTTGTTTGAAACTCTTTCTTCTTCTTCTACCCAACGCTTCACGCAATATTTTGTCTTGCTTAAAGGAATGCTCAGACATACTACGGATATTTTTAATGACCCAGTTAAATATAGAATTATAGAGTTAATAAAAAATATAAACCTTCCCCAGCGGACTCTACATACATTTTGAGTCAACGCACAAGGGGCTCTTTATTAGTGGCTAAAGCCAGTAAATGAGCAAACTCTCAAGCAACTGGTGAAGCTCCCCCTCCACAAAAAGAGCACACTCCTAGATGCAGCGGGAAAAAGAGTAGCAGCACAATCATCCAACCATTGGAGAATTGTCAACTCTATCAGTCTTTTATCACAATATGATAGGGTACACTGGGACGAAATAGAAGAAATTCTACAATACCTCCCAGAAGAACGTAAAAAAAGGGCATACCAAATTGCATCAGAAGGAAAATTCGTCTCGAATACAAACATAAGATATGCCCTTGATGCTGCTGACAGCTGCTAGAGGTATAAATACCAGCCTTATATTAAGAAGACATGCCTGATTAAGGGTATCTGGTTTTAAACCAGAAGTTCAACAAAATTTGCTAGCTCTTCCATTTGATAGAGAGCATCTTTTTGGGCCACAGGTAGATACTTGCCTAGAAAAAATTAAAAACAGACAATGAAACAGCAAAAGCAATAGGAGCCCTTCTTATACAATCACAAAGGGGTTCCTTTCGTCACTCCACATATTATGGAGGATCTAAAACAACCTCCACAGAGATATCTACCTCTTATAATAAGACACAAAATCAAGCATCATCTCCTAGAGAATACTGCAGGCGATCCTATATAGGAAACTATAAAGAGGTAAAGGAAGTTTTAACAAACTCTCCACCTTGCCTTGACTCGCCAACCATTCCCCTGATCACACAACGCCTGTCGGCAGAAGACTACAACTGTTCCTTCCCGCATGGTTAAATATCACATCCAATCAATTGTTGGTAGATATTATCCAACATGATTATTATCTGGAGCTCAGTTCAACACCTTCAAACATTCCACCTCACATCCGCAGACTATCAACAGCCCATTAAAAGCTATTAAAAGTGAAAATTCAAGCTCTTCTACACAAAGGAGCAATAGAACTAGTGCCATAACAACAACGAGGCACAGGGCTCTATTCCCTTCACTTCCTGATACCCAGAGGATGGAGCTCTAAGACCCGTCCTAGACCTTGGAACTCTATACAGATACATCCTTTGAGAACATTTTCATGTGGTCACTCTTCAGGACGTTATACCGTTTCTCCAACAGGGAGACTTCATGACTGCATTAGACCTAAAGGATGCATATTTTCACATTTCAGTTCACCCAGCACACAGGTAATACCTCAGTTTTGCTTTCTACGGACTACATTTTCCATTCAAAGTGCTTCAGTTTGGGGTCACCACAGCCACCAGGGTGTTTACCAAATGCATGGCAGTAGTAGCAGCTGTAGGAAGCTGGCTCTATATATACTATACCAAAATGAGGTATAGTGTGCACAGAGTCCAGTGATACCCCAAAGGGAAGCCAGATGTAAAAGTAGATAGCACCTTGCTCTCTATTTGTGGTAGTGTGGGCGAGCAGTAAGGCTTTATCATAGGGTAGTGTTAAGCATTTGTTGTACACACTCAGGCAGCAAATGATGTCACACACTCATAGGCTGAACTCAAGCCAATTTGTTTGTATAAAAAATATCATTTAGTTATTTTATTTCTAGAACCAAGCCAAGCCTGGTACAGGTAAGTGAAATAATACTTTGCAAATTCTTATGCAGTTATTTACATTTTTGTGCAGGTTCAAATGCAGTTAGTTGAATTACAAGTCAACAGTTCGAAATTACTTTTCAGTTACTTTACATATTACTGTGACCGTTACTGTTTAGATTACTTTTGCTAATTAGTGAGATATGCCTAGATATCACACTGAGACAACATCTAGACAAAAGGTAAGCAATTCATCATCAAAATCTTTATTTCGGTCACTATGGACCATAAAAGAATGCGACATGAATACAATTATAATTTCCACATAAAAGAGTAAAATAGAAGGTGACTAGTAAGCCATAAAACAGTCATATAAAAGACATTTTTCATTTAACACGTGGTGTTGATGGACATAATAAGTTGGTTACGGATATACCACATTGCTGTTAAGAACTTAGAGACTGCAAAAACAGCAGGGGCGGATAAGTCTGACTTTAAAATTCTATATGCATGGTGAAATCGCCTAAAACCTAGATTTCTGAGTAGTGGGACAAGCCAAAATTTCCGGGGTGTATTATATGCGGGGCAAAAGAAAATAACATGTAATTCATTTTCTCGCACAAGTGGGCATACTTGACAATTCACTGTACAGTGTGTTTTAGACCTGTGTTCGGTATATGCCCTCAAGGGAAGAGTTCCATAACGCCACTGCATATCCAACTTCTTGTTATTGGTGGGCCTACATCATCAAAGACTAGTACCAAGTGGTAATGATCTTTAATATCAAGGAAGCGTTTGGATCGGGATTCCTGGCGTAGAGACTCAGTTGTTACCCGTAGCTTGTACTTGTAGTATACCTTTGCTAGGGATCTACGAGAAATTCTAGTGCAAGCATTTTCCGGGTTAAACCACAGGTCCGGTCTCCCCAACGTTTCAAAAGTGTGCTTGATGTATTTAAGCCAAGGTATTTGTAGCACTTTGGGAAGACGCAAGATTTCTGCCAGTTCGGCTCTATAACTAGATAACTCCAGCGAGCTCCATATTCTGCGCCAAAAAGTCAGAGGCTTAAGTCCCAACTCCTCGGTAATTGGTCTTAGGCTAAGATCGAATCTTAGCGGGAGATGAGGGGTACTAGATGGTAATACAGCCAATTGTCTGATGAAGTTATTCTCAGTTATCTGTAATTTCTCAGCCCCATATGTTACTGCCCCTCTAGCCTGAGTTTTATAGATGTGAAGTGGTGGGCCAAAGGGTTTGTAAGAGGACCCAGAAATCATCCTGCATATGCCGCCAGTTAGCTGGGCAAGTTTCAGGTTCGCCTTGGTTATGTGCGAGTCCCAGGTCATAGATTGATTTAGGGTCACCCCCAAGTATTCAAAAGTGGAAACCCGGTCTAATCTGACGGGCCCTATCGTAGGGTTTGGACGGGATGAGAGAGGTGGGTTGAAAACCATGAGCTTAGTTTTAGTCGCGTTAATTTCCAATCCACGTTGCTCACAAAATTTCGTGAACCCGTCCAACACCCGTTGAAGGCCCATAGGGGATTTAGAAAGCAGCAGGGTGTCATCCGCAAACATAATTGCGGGCACCCTGCTGCCATTCATCTTCGGAGCATCGGTGTTACTTAGCCCTGTCAGAAAATCTATGACCCCATCCACGAAGAGGCAGAACAGGGTCGGTGCAAGCACACAACCCTGTCTGACCCCCGTGTCTACGGGGAAGCCATCAGAAAGGGCTCCTCCTCTGCCGCACCTAACCTTGGCGTAGTTGCCCTGGTGCAGTCTCATCAACATTGATAAAATGTCAACCGGGACACCTAGGTCTTTTAGTACTGTCCATAATTTGTCCCTTGGTACCAGGTCGAACGCCGCTCGTAAGTCCACGAAGACCGTATACAAAGTGCCGCCCTCAATTAGCGCGGTCTTCCAATATAAAAGGTTGAAGCGGAAGATCTGATCTGTGGTTTATACGCCCTCTCTAAACCCTGCTTGATACGGACTCAATATCTCCCGCTCTTCAATCCAGGCCTGAAGGCGATTTAATAGCAGTCTACCGAACAATTTTTGAGGAACATCGATTAGACTGATAGGTCTGTAGTTGGAAGGGAGCAGAGGAGATCCCTTTTTGAATATTGGGACAATCTCTGCGCCCAACCAAGTGTTTGGAACCTCCATGCCAGCCAAAATAGAATTAAAAAGGGTAATTAAGTATGGGGCCCAAATGACAGGTTCTTGTTTGAATAGGTTGCCAGGCAGACCATCTAAACCGGGTGCCTTACCTGATGCTAGCCTGCCTATTGCCTCTTGGACCTCAGTCAGTGTAAATGGAGGCCCTTTTGATTCATCGCTGAGAGGAATGCTTAGGTTAGGTCGGGCACCGTCAGGAACACTGCATAAGGATTTAAAATGATTTTGCCAGACGGTGGCTGAGATGTTCGGCTCAATTGCACTAGTCTGTGTTACGGTTCCTGTATTCACTAGGCACCAAAATGTGCGGGAGTCTCCTTGTGCCAAAGTAGTTTTGAGTTTCTCCCATTTATCAATCTCCCATTCCTTTTTAGCGTGACCGGTCAGGTGTTTGTAGGCCGATCGCCTGGCCCTAATATCCTTAATCCCCTTCCCCTCCTTTATTGCGTCCAGAAGATCCGTTTTAGCCTTCCGGCATGTTGAGTTGTACCAAGAAGGACAGGGAGGGCGTCTATTAGTCCCTTGTTATGTTGAAAAAAGAATTTCAGACACTGCTAAAATTAAGTCTTTGTGCAACGTACCCCATACTTTCCGGGTGTCGGTAATGCTGTCTTGTTCTAATATTACCAAAGCTTTTTCAAGTGTGGGGGTAACCCGGGCATAAAGCCTAGGTAAATTCTCTGGGTTAGAGACTAGTCTCTCCCATCTCACTCTGCGTCTGTTACTCGTAAGAACTAGTCCTATCTGAGATGTCGACCTCTGTTCCCTCTTTGCCTCATGGACTGGGAGATTATATTCCATTTCCAAAGCATCGTGGTCACTATCCATCCTTGAAAGAACCCGAAAATCATTGATAAGAGGCCACGATGCTAAGGGAACAAGGATATAATCCAGTCTTGATTTCCTACCATCTCTGTTGTATGTACATTTTGGTGGGATGTCAGATTTTATCCGGCCGTTGCAGGCCCGGACACCAAATTTTAAAGTTAATGTTGTAATTTGGACAGCAAGAGGTGTTCATGCTCTTGGGCCCGGTGCCTCCAGAGGGGGTATAGACCAAAGCGCATCCTCCTCATCAGCCAGCCCGTCCAATGAGCCGTACAGTGGCTCATAATGGCAATTTAGATCACCTCCAATTAGAAATGGAGTGCCTGCAGGGATTTCTCTTAAGACGTCCGCGAGTTCCTCTATTGTGCGTGATTCATGCCCGGTTTTGACAAGGCGAGAGTAAAAATTTATCAGCAGAAGTTTATTTAGATTTGGCCATTCCAGTAGTACAACAAGGATATCCTCCTTAGTAAGTGGGTGTAAAGCAGCACTGCATCCTAGATCTACTGCCACCCAAACTGCAAGTCCGCCCGAAGGGCGTCCCTTACCCCCCCATTTCGCCTGTATAGTAAATTTGGCATATCCTGGGTATGTCACCTCTTCACGTGCCCAGGTTTCTTGGAACATACATATGTCTTTGCTCTTGACAAATGTGTTCCATTCAGGGCAATATAACTTATTACTTAGGCCCGCCACATTCCACGATAGCAGTTTTAGTGGGGGGGAGGAAATACTATCAGTAAGTTCATTCGGGGAAGAGACCCTGCACGATTGTTGCGCCGGGAGTATGCTATTATTAAAGTTAATGACTTGGGAAATCTCCGCCTCCCCAGCTAGAACAGTGGAGGGAGCATGGGAGTTAGCTGTATCCATAATAGTACCATCCTTCCCAAGATTAGCCTCCTCATTTGGGAAAGATATGGCACTATCCTCTCTGCCACCCTTCCTGCACTGTCAATCTACCCCATCTAAGTTGCTATATCTATTCTGAGTGGGGAAATAGTCTAGGTGCGATGTTCCAATCGGGCAAGGGATTCTCCTTTCCTTAATGCCCCACCTACCACCTCTTCTCTGCACTAGTTCCCAACCTCCCTCTACCTGATCTTGTGGTGGGGGCGGATAAAAGAAAGATAATGGTAGGGCTTGGATTGAGGTTCCCCTGTCACGGTAAGGCCAGTTGGATATATAAGAGACGGTCTTCGGGTCCCTAAAATTAACCAGTACACAGTCTCCATCTATGGATTTTCCTGTACTGCAGAGCCACGGAGCTCTTCTGACCATCAAGACTTCACTCCCTATTCCTACAGGGAGCGGTCTATTAACAGAAAGCCAGTTAATAACCTTATTTTTGAGGGCTTCCGTTGATTCTTGCTTTGGTTCCTTTAGTTCGGGAATGCCTGCCAAAATAATTATATATGGGCTGGCCTCAGGGGGTAGATTAATTGTCCTTTGCTTCCTCTCATTACCATTGCTCAAACCCTCATTTCCGAGCGTGGTCATCTTCTCCCTCACACTTCTATTTGGAACCTGGCCTGCAGTTGGTGGGTTAGGATGTAGGGTAGAGGGATGGTACTTTAGGGGATCGTTGGCAGGGCTCATATTTTTAGCTGGGGGGGGGGGTTTATCGTCTCGCTGCTTGTCCCTGTGTCTAACAATCTATTGTGTTTAGGACAGGCAGCTAATATATAAGCCATTTCCTTTTCAATGTTCTGTAGGGTAGTTTCGATCCTTCCTAACCTTGCTTACAATGGTTTGAGCATTATCCTCATCAAATTACGAATATCAGTGAGGGTAATGTCCTCCTCCCCAGAGATTAAAGAAGTATCCTGGGGTTTCTTGTTAGGTACATGAGGTGGTAAAGACCCCTTTTTGTGAGGTGGGATTTTCTTTTTGTTAGTTATATCATTCTCCCCCTCTAATGGAATAGAGCAATTAGCATTTTTAGCGTTTTTCCGTTTTTTCCCCCGTGGACTCTGTACCCTCTTCTTTCTTTTCGGGATAGCTCCCTCTCTCTCCCCCAACTTATGCAATACAGGTGTGTCAGCCCCTATGGTACTTCCCTCTCTAGCATACAGAGTGGTTTTGGGAGCGGTTTTGGATAGTGGGGACTTCGGTAAAGGTAATGGTATTATGCTTAGATCTGCCGGGGACAAGGTTGTACAATCTGCATTCGCAAAGTAGGTGTCCAGAGTACATTGAGGCTTCCCGACAGCCATTGAGGTCTTGCTTCTTGTCTCTCTCGAGGTCATTCTTCAAGTATGATCTTTGGCTATGTGCAAAATGAAGCAGGTGGACACAGTAAAAGAGACGGAAGCCCCCGTCCACTCTCGTCCGTTCTCGAACGGCCTCAAACAGCCCGCTCTTTGCCCGGTCTTCGCCTCGGCCAACGCCCCGCTCGCGTCCCGCTTGCGCGGTAGAGGGTGTAACCTTTATATCAGGAGGAGGAGGAGGGGCCGGGAAGAGGCACCAGGTGCGATGTCCGAACGTGATGCAGGGCACCCTGGGCCTCGCAGTCCCGGCGTCAATGGCAGCCTCGGGGGTAGGTAGTGCTGTTTAAAATGTTCCTGCAACTCCTCCAAGGTTTAAGAACAGCAAGAGAACAAGGATCAGAGTCCACGCCTGCGAGCGGCTCCCGCGAAGCGGGGGCCGCGAGGCGTTAAGTAGGGAGAGTTGATGAAAGGAGGGGCCGGGAAGAGGCACCAGGTGCGATGTCCGAACGTGATGCAGGGCACCCTGGGCCTCGCAGTCCCGGCATCAATGGCAGCCTCGGGGTAGGTAGCGCTGTTTAAAATGTTCCTGCAACTCCTCCAAGGGTTAAGAACAGCAAGAGAACAAGGATCAGAGTCCACGCCTGCGAGCAATTCACTTTTACTACATTTGCAGTTTTTCAGGTTTTCACACAAACCAACTCCACACTTAGAACAATTTTCAAGAAAAGCAGTCAATGCAATCCTATGGGAGGAAATTGAGTTATCAGTATACAGGCACGTAGTTATTTGTGGGAGTTGGTATTCTTGGGTTAGAACCAGGGTTCCCCCAGGGTCAAGGATGCACTCTCAGAACACCCTCAGTGGCACTAGGGCGGCCGGGTGCAGTGTGCTGAGGCCCAATGTTATCCAATGGGGGATAGGGGGCCTCCAGTTACTGGCTGCTCACGAGCAGGCCACAAGTTTGTGGGAGCAAAGCTCTGGATTTAAGCTCAGGGCAAAAGGGGATGCAGTTTAGCACCCAACGTGCACCCACAGCAGCACAGGGGTGCTGTTTTGGCATAGGGTGCCCTGTTGTTTTCAATGGAAATGGCCGGTTTTGGAATTTGCCTGCAGGCTTGGTCCAGAAAGCCTTCCAGGAGAAACCAACAGCTGGGCAGGTAAGTTGGAGCGTTCGGAGACGTAGGTGCATCTCGGCTTCTCCTCTACAGGGTGCATGGCGGCTGGATGCACGTGTGTCTTTTGAGATCGGATTTCACCTTACCGGGTCATTCGCAGTTGGGGGGCGCTCTATGCAGAGGCTGCAGGTGATGTCGGGGAGTCCTGGAGATGTGAACCCACGGTGGACTTGGACTCTGGAACGCAGGGGGACCTCGCTGGGACCAGTGGGGTACCAGGATTGAGGCTGTAGGCATTGGGTGCAGTGGTGGTTCCAGCTGTCGTGTTTCTTTGTCCTCAGCAGGTTCGCAGTCTTTTTATTTTTATTTTGTGATGCTTTTGAACAGAGCAGCGGTTCACAGGAGATCTGGCCTTTGTTGAAGGCAGTCAGTCCTTCCAGGGTTTCTGGAGGCTGTTTGCTGCAGAACAAGGCAACTTTTGGCGCAGGATCTCTGGAAACTGCAGATGGGCCGGTAGGGCTGGGGTCATGTCAGTTCTTCTCAGCAGTCTCCTCTGCTGGTCGTCTTCTTTGGTCTTTTTTAGGTTGTGGAAGTCTGTTTTTTTGGTTCAGGGATGCCCCCTAAATACTGTATTTAGGGGTCTTGAGGTCAGTAGCCAATGGGCTATTGACCTTAGGGTGACTACACCCTTGGTGTACTCAACCCACATTGGTGAGTGGGCACAATCCCTAATCCTAATTGGAAAGTGCCTACCATCTGCAAGATGGCGGTCACTGAAGAGTGGGCTTCACCTAGCCTCCCCCGCTTGTCTTCCCGCCGAAAAGAAGGGGATACAGGAAGGGGGCTGCTCCTGATAGCAGAAGAGGCTGGGAGTCGGGTTACAAAGGTGGCAAGGCCTGTGAAGCTCCCCTGGTACAGATGGTGTTTCCTGGCCTGGGAGAGGTAAGACCACCTCTGCCCAGGAAAGGCTTTGTTTCTAGGCTCAAGGAGTGATGGCTCCCACCCCCGGGGTCCAGAAACATGTCTGTTGTGTACCAGTCAGGGAACCTACCAGAGGCTGGTCGTTTTTCAGGGGGCATCTCTAAGATGCCCTCCGAGTGCATTTTTCATTAAATCCCACACTAGCCTCAGTGTGGGTTTAATGTGCTGAGACCTTGGATACCAAACTTCCCAGTTCTCATGCACCTGTGCTCTCACTACTTGGACAGTGCACCCAGCTAGAGGGGTGGCTGACCTATGCCAGGGCAGTGGGTTGTAGGCATGGCACACAGGAGTGCCATGTCGAGTCTTCACTTGGTTCTGCACCAAAACAAGGGTGTGTGTGTGTGTGTGTGTGTATGTTTTTGTTAAAAGGTACAGGGCCTCTAAGGGTGGCACAATAAGTGCTGGAGCTCTTAGAGGCCTTCCTGGGCCATAGTACCCTTGTTACCCATGGTACCTTTTACAAGGCACTGACGTGGCCAGAGAGGCACCAATTAGGGGTGCAGAGTGCAGTTTTGGTTAAGAACACAGGCCCTGGGAACCTGATTGGCAGGGACCCAGGGCACATCAAGTCACAGTGCATCAGTAGTCTGTAAAAAAGTGGTTATGTTACTGCAACAGAAACCCAGCTTCCTACAGCAGCCCACTTGTAAAGACCGAACATACAAGTTTTTCCATATCTAGACGATTGACTTATCAAAAGCAACACATCACACATTTTTGTAACATAAACAACAATAAATGTACTGCACGAAATGGGTTTTAAAGTCAATGCAGTAAAATCACACCTGTAGCCTCTCCAGATACAGCCTTACTTGGAAGCCATCCTGAATTGTCAAACAGGAGTAGCTTACCCAAATGTAGCCAGAATGCAAACTTTCAAAACCCTGGTGCCACCGTTTAAGCCTCAAAAACAAATATCAGTGAGAACAGTTATGCGTCTCCTAGAGACCTTGGCATCATGCATAGCCATAGTACCTCATGCCAGACTCAATATGCGCCCTCTACAAAATGCTTAACGCAACAGTGGTCTCAAGCGGAGGGTCAAGTAGAGGATCTAGTGTTGATCAGCCGTCAAGTTTGCCACACTCTGCATTGGTGGATCTCCAAAAGTCTGTTACAGGGGCGGCCTTTTATAGACCCAAACTACCATAACTACAGACATTTAAATGACTGGATGTGGAGCGCACTCAATGGAAATGACTGTACATGGGCACTAGACACACAGTCAATCCCTTCTACATATTAATCACCTAGAGCAGCTAGCTGTTCGTCTAGCGATAAAAGCATTCCTTCCTCATCTCACAGGCAAAGTAGTCAATAAAAACAGGTAACATTACTATCATGTTTTATTAGCAAACACGGGGGCACCCGATCTTTACAGCTGTCTCTCCTAGCACAAGAAAACTGGCAGTTTGCTCTACAACACAACATTCTGTTGTGCGCACAGTACAAAACCAGGATTAGACAACGGCTTTGCGGATCTCCTCAGCAGGACACGCCAACAAATCCATAAGTGAGAACACCGTATACAAGTGCTAAACCCATTCTTCCAACAATGGGGACAACCGGACATAGACCTATTTGCAACACCACAGAACGCAAAATGCCAAAACTTCGCTTCCAGGTTCCTACACCCATAGTCCAAAGGCAATGCACTATGGATCTATTTGCTCACGCTTTTCCACATCTACCCCTGCTTCCATTTGTAATGCACAAAGTGAGGCAGACTTCCCTGACAATCATCCTAGTTGCTACCATATGGGCCAGGCAACCATGGTACACAACACTACTAGAGTAGTCTAGTCTCACAGGAACTACTTCCCAACAGACAAGACCTCCAACAGTCAGAACCAAGGAGCAGTAAAAAACCCAAACCCTAGATTTCTCAATCTCTCAGTTTGTCTCCTGAGGTCTAAGAATTTGGACACCTAAATCTACCACAAGAATGTATGACTGCTTTAAAAGAAGCAAGAAGACCCACAACACTGGTATTATATGCAGCAAAATGGAAACACTTTGTTCATTATTGTCACTCAAAAGATATTGATCTGCTAAATGGATCACCTCAAAACATTCTATGTTATATGCTTCACTTACAGGCTGCAGGGTTAGCTTTTCCTTCTATAAAAATACATCTTACAGCATTGGCTGCATACCTTCAAAATCGAGAACAAACTTCTATATTCAGAATTCCCGTAGTTAAGGCTTTTCTACAAGGCCTTAAAAGAGTAATTCCATCTAGAGCTCCACTACACTAATGTGGAATCTTAATATTGTGCTAACAAGATTAATGGGTCCACCATTTGAACCATTGCACACATATCCACTGCAATTTCTATCATGGAAACTTGCTTTTCTTATTGCAATTACATTACTCAGAAGAGTAGGAGAAATTCAAGCACTAACTCTAGAGGAAACATTTTTCCAAGTACATAAAGATAAAGTGGTTTTAAGAACTAATCCTAAATTTCTAAGTAAAGTAGTATAGCAATTTCACATGGCTCAATCCATTGAATTGTGTGTATTTTTTCCTCAACCTGACTCAGTGGCAAATAGAGCATTATACACATTAGATGTTAAATGAGCACTTATGTACTATATAGAGAGAACACAATCCGGAAAATTCAACAACTATTTGTGTCATTCTCCAAACCACATAAAGGTAAAACAATTTCCAAATCAGGTATTGCACGTTAGATAGTAAAATGTATCCAAATTATGCTAAAGCAAAAGCCCACTCCCTATCCCGCTAAAAGCACACTCGACATACAAAAAAGGGGCTTCTATGGCATTTCTAGGGGATGTTCCAAATAGCTGACATATGTAAAGCAGCTACATGGACTACACCACATATATTTACAAAACATTACTGTGTAGATGTTATGGCACGACAACAAGCAAATGTTGGTCAAGCAGTACTATGTACATTATTTCAAACAAATGCACCAGGCACAAGTTAGTCACCGCTTTCAAGGAGAACTGCTTTTTATGTATCTACGGACACACACACACCATCAGATGGTAAATGTTACTTACCCTGTGTCAGGACTCAGGCCTCCTGTTCGATAACCTGCAACAGGATATATGAGTTTGTGATATATGAGTTTGTGATGCATGTCTTGTATAAGTCTATACCCTCACTTTTGAGAGGATCTCCTACTTTGCACTGGTATAGCCAGGTTGGGCAACTACCCTTACTCCCTTTCACTTTTAGTTTAAAAAAGCATAATCGGAACAAGCCCTCACTTGGCTTACTGTTCCTGACCTGTAACCACAACCCCCCCCCTTCTCTGTCCTCGGAGTAATCTGTAAAGCTCCGTGACCTCTGTGGATTGACTCAGTCTCCGTCAGAACAACCGTTATCTATCACGGTTTCCCGCTTTCCCCGAACTCTGCTCCTCCTGCGGGAAGCCACATCTCCACTTACCGCTACCGGCATCCTGTCTCCCCCACACGCTGCTGCTACTTGTATTTTTGGTTGCAACGTGTCCTTACTCACAGACTTAGTTCTCGAACGGCAACAAACCTTGAAACCTGCTGTAAACTTTATTTTTGTTTAACGTGAGACTCCGTTTCATTTTTTTTATAAACTGCTACTCCACGCCAATGTGTCTACGCTGCTGAGTATAGATTCTCTTCTGGAGATTGGGTGCAATTTCGGACTACAGTAAAAAAAAGAAAACATGGACATTGAGTAGTGAACTCGCACTTGGCTTTCTTAAGGACGGTCTCAATTTCTTTTGGATAATCGTGTTTGTAACATTGTTCTGTGAGGAGGCAATTACCTGCAAGTTATCTGGGAGTGATGTTAACTCCTAATATTCTTCAAATTAAATATAGATTGGGAGAGTGATACATTGGTAAGATGATTCTCTTCTTATACAGGACATGCATTAGAACGGTCTTATTACTATACTGCATAAAGGTAGTGGGAAATACTAATAGGTTTCCTTGTTCCCTTTCAGTTCCCAACACCTCCTGTTTTCCTTCCTGGTGTGACCTGTCTTTCTTGCTGGGGAAGAGTGGTGTGGCCATTTTCTGAATCTTTCCCCATATCCCCCCCTAAGAAAGTGATTTTTGATTGAGTGTTGATATTAACTCGTCAAGACACTGTTTTCTGGGAGTGTGAGGAACTCCTCTTCCTTCCTGTGGAATCGGATCGGACGCAGGCTAGTGCTGGCTTTGCACGTGACACCCTGTAAGCATTTGTCTGTGACATGCGCCCATCCTCCTTTCCAGTGACGTCTGCTCCTTTCGTTTATATACATCACAAGTTACATTATTACACGGTCATCTACATACGATACGCTATCCTTTCACTCCATCCTCACCCGCCTCGCAGAAAACAATCTAACAATGGAGTTGATGACGATGCGCACTACAGGCAAGAATAGGAGTCACTATACCTCGTGACTCGAAAGACTTCTTTGAAGAAAAACAACTAGCAGCACTTCCGAGCCTAACACTAGATTGTGTACTTATGCTAATCATAAGAATCTACAGCACTACATGCCACAAACAGATGCTTACAGGGTAACATTAACAATACATATATATTTTTTTTTTCTACAGTTATAGTTTATACTTATGTTAAGAAACTATAACTCGTGGCCTGAAGTTACTTAATGGCACAATTTATAGTTTCTTCAGATACATATAACTATAACTGCAGGATTTCTATGGCTTTTGTTTGTGTAAAACTCAACAAAAACGTCCCTGTAACCTTTGTTTTTTCAGTGAATGTCGGTTTCTTTTTTTACAATAAGTAATATATAATTACCGTACGTTAATACAACCACAGTCGCACAAGGCCCTCCGGCCAAATCCCCCCCCACCTAACCTCCCCCGCCTCCACATGCACCCAAACCCACATCGAGCACGGAGGGGGTGTATTTTTTTCCCCTTGGGTTTCAGATCTGCAGATCGGCCGTGGAGTATCACTGGGGGCTACGCTGAACAATGCTGTGGATCCGCAGTTCGACCCCCCCTCCAAAAACGGACGATTAGTTGCCCATGAGGGGTCCCACACAGACCCCTCCATGTGTCCTGTGGGGTCAGGATAGCTCTATCCTGACCCCTTATGTTATGTTTCATTTTTGTTCCCCCCTTTACCCCGGGCCGACCGAGAAACAAATTGGTGGCCACAACCTTTCAGGGTGCAGGCAGCCAATCAGGGCCTTCTTTGGTCCCCGGATCCGCGGGTGGATCTACAAACACTCCGTGTACCTAGATATCTATATTTTTCTTTCTTTTATTACTTCAAACCTACTGAACAGATTAACACCACATTACAAAAGCACTCTTTCTGGACCAAATGTGGTGTAATTCCATTCAGCAGTTCAGGCTGTAGTCGTGTTAACAAAATGCAGAGTTCTCATAGACATTACATGGGGGTAAAGCATTTTGGGACCCTCCCCCCTTTTTCATGCACCCGCGCAACGAATAACCAGAAACTTTTCAAACAGCAGCTGATGTCACTCCTATGCTAGTTTTGAAAAATTTGTGAAGATTCGTCAAACAGCACCAAAGTGATTTGCAAAACAAAAAAACAAATAGTCTATGGGAATCATTTGTCCTGACTATACCTACCTGCTGGCTATCACCAGTAGGTGTTATATAATTTGTTTTGTAAATGTACATTGGAGTAAACCTTCCAGCACCCCATTTTTATTATGTATAGTTTAAACCCCTCTCCCCCACCCCTCACTCCAAAGAACTGTCACATTACCCTTACCTTCTCACTAAAAACCCCTTATTAACTGGTACTCTTACCCATTCCTTCAACCTAAAACAAAACCCTTACCATCCCTTAAACCATAAAGCCATTACTACCCCTACCCACCCCAGTCTATTGCCATGATTTATTCTCACACACCCTAAAACCTAAATACTCCTTACCACCCTGTACTCCTAGCCTCCCCTTAAACCTAAAATCCCATTAACCCTACCCACCTACAAGACCTTTACCACCCATTAATCCTTCTCATTCCTTAAGTCTAAAACCTCCATTCCACCCTAACCCCAACCTAGTTAAAGCCCTTACTACCATCCATCCCTGAACGATAAAAACCCTTTACCAACCCTTTACCTGTGGCCAACTCAGCCCCACACTGTAGAAAGCCTTTGGCTGTGCACAGCAGGGGGTTGGGCACAAGGCAGGGCCTGTGGCCAACCAACTGCATGCAACCAGCCCCATGCTGCAGCGGGGGTTCTCCACAAGGCCTGACCTGCGGCCAACACCTTAAAGACTGCCAACTCGCGGACCCCCTTGCCACTGGAATCAAGCTATCCTAGCTGAAGAGGGGTGAAACCCTGAAACCGGTCCTAGGATGCTTGTTTCCGGTCCAGGGAGGACCTGGCTAAGCAGTTTGGGCTGGACTGTTCCCATGAGGCACAGGGTCAAGACTGATTTGCATATGGCCATGTCTAAACTGGAGTGGCATGGTGAGCAAAAGAATGATGGATTCAACCCAGATCTCTTGACTGGGGGTGAATGTTTTGATTTGTTCTGCATTCCGTCCATCAATTGTGTGTCTTTTGCTTTCTCGCTCTTAAGTGCGCCGGGTATGCCCAGACGTGGGTCCTGGGTTCACTGTGCCACTGGAATCAAGCTATCCTGGCTGAAGAGGGGTGAAACCCCGAAACCGGTCCTAGGATGCTTGTTTCCTGTCCAGGGAGGACCTGGCTTGGCAGTTTGGGCTGGACTGTTCCCATGAGGCACAGGGTCAAGATTGATTTGCATAAGGCCAGGTCTAAACTGGAGTGGCACAGTGAGCAAAAGAATGATGGATTCAACCCAGATCTCTTGACTGGGGGTGAATGTTTTGATTTGTTCTGCATTTCGTCCATCAATTGTGTGTCTTTTGCCCCTTGCCGGGCTGTCATCCCCTGGGCCCAAAGGTGCATATTTCAGGGGGAGGGGGGCAAGTAGACCCCCCTCCCCATGACTAGCTCAGCCCCAGTGCCCCAGAAACATATTTAATTGAGAGGGGACACGCGGCACCCCTCCCCGGGCTGATTTAAACCCAATTTACCCCATCCCATCACATTTTGTGGGGGAGGGGGCCATGTACCCCCTCCCTAAGTCAATTTTGGCCCCAGGTACCGCATTCCCAGGTAGTATTTGAATAGGGGGAGGGAGCACGCAACCCCCCTACCGGGTGGGTATCAGCCTCGGGCACCCCCCCTCTGCCCGGAGCCTGGCCAATGTCTTAAGTGGGAGGGTGGGGGTCGCCCCACCCTCCCCGGGCTGATTTCGTCCCTGGGGAACCCATCACCTGGGGCTCGGCCAACAAAGGGTGGGTGCCCACCACACTAAGGTTGGGGGCCGTGGTGGAGCCAGTATTGCTACCATCCGCAGGGAGCAGTCAAAATGCTGCTCCAAACAGGCAGGAGCAATCTTCATTTGTTTCCCTGCCTGCTTCAGTGCAGACAGGGAAAAGAATGAAAAGTACGCTCGCAGCAGGTGAAGCCATTTTTATGCTAAGAACTTGGAAATCAGAGGAGCACTCCCTACTGTTTATTGGATTGTACTCAATTTCATACAATGTAAAACCAAGGGTGCTGCACTGCTGCAATGTGTTCACCTCACATTCAACTGATACTGGTATCCTAACAGGATGAAGTCCTGAATGGAGTGCGCACTGTGCCTATTGTAGAACCAACTGTTCTATACATTGTAATCAAGCGAACATTTTTTGCTGCCATTCCCTCTAAGAAACAAATAACCAAATATCACTTATTTAAGGATTATTGTTCTTCATTAATTCATGAAACATTTTACATGTGAATATTTTTTAGAAAGCATATTTCCATAATACGAATATCAAATTAATACATTTCCATTTGTTAATGTTCTAATTAACACAAACAAAATGTATACTGGAAACATTTCCCAAAAACTTGACATTTGACACTACTGTTGATGCAAAGCCCAATGCATTTCGGGACTCCTAGGTCCCTTCTTCAGGGGCGAGATCTGTAAACAAAAAATGCTATTTACAATCATGTCACATAATATATGTCTGTATTAGTAGAGGAGAGACCCATTAGCCAACAGCGGAAAAAGTGCCACATCTTTATAGTGTTGAAGAAAATAAGAAGACCCTTTTTATCTATGAGCCCAAATGAATGATGAATTTGTAATAAAAAAGAAATGAATGGAACTAATCACTGTGTCTGTAAAAACAACAAATCCAACAGAATGTAGTGGGGTTAACATGCGCAACAAATATCTGATGCCGTAAAAATTAGGTGCTACTGATAAAAGAGACCTTATATAAAAGATATATCAAAAGGAAGGAGGTGCAACTTGAAGTCTGTAGACTGGATGTGCTCATACCTGTAGTGTTGAACTGTGCTTGCTGCGTTGTGTACCTAATGCCTGTGGATAACCATGGTTTGCTTGTTAATTAACGTAAATCACGGTAATGTTTGCGAGTTCACACTAAAGGCCAAGGTGTCACTTACCAAAAAATCAAGCAACAAACGTGTGACGGCGATTCCTAAAGTCTCTATTATGCAAATGAATCAGTCGAAGCACGTCTAACTGTAAACAGAAATAGGACTTGTATCTGATGGTCCATCAAATGTAACAACACTAATGAGAACGCTGAGATGCGTAGTGCTTACCATCGCTTAAGGCAAGTAGAGCATATAACGTGTGCTCTTGTAGTTTCAAGGTTGCTTGCCGATATGTTGGTGGTTCTGCCCTTTTTTCCGTGCCTTCGAGGCATACGGATGGACTGACAGCACTACGCTAATTAGTGTCTTTACATTTGATGGACCATCGGATAGAACTCCTATTTCTGTTTTCAGTTAGACGTGCTTCGACTGATACATTTGCATAATAGAGACTTCTGATGGATACATCTGCCAGTGGATTCCTCACCTTGTGAATATCCCCTGCACCTGCAACATTCGTAAACTTTTGTAGCTCTCCACGCCGACGAAGACGACGACACAAAGGCACAGCTCTGCTCGTGGCTCCGCTGACGTCACTGGATCTATAAGAAGACCTCGTCGGCATTACGGTTTTCTGGTACTCTCCGTAGCTTTGGCTGGTTACTTTGTTTTTCTGCTGGTGTCTCTCTCTCTACTTGTTTGCAGTTAGAAGATATCGACTAAGAAGTCCGGGTTCAAGCCGTGCAGGGAGTGCGGTAAGCAAATGTCGATCATGGATCCGCACGAGGACTGTGTCTGGTGCCTTTCATCGGATCATGTTGAGTGATGCTCTTGCTGCCGCAAGATGAGTACAAAGGCTCTGAAGGAAAGAGAGGCCAAGTTATTCATTGCCAGAATGAAAAAGGAGAAGAGAGGTCGAAGAAGATCAAGATCGAGGTCAAGGTCGGCGTCGAAGTCGACGTCGGGGCATGCTTCGAAGTCCAAGAAGCACAAGAAAAAGAAGAGGCATGGATCTCGACATCGTTGGATAGGGATGCGTCTCTGAGGTCGACCTCACCTTCTCGACGTTGTAAGGACTTCCTGTCTCCTTCTCCTGTCTCTGTTCCGGTCTCTCCTGTTAGCCTGACCTCGTCTGTGGCTTCACCGGAGCATTCTCCGGCTTCGGCTCCATCATTGACGCCGGCTCATTCTCCAGCTCCAGTTGAGGAAGTCTTCGCTCCGGACGAGTCTTCGACTCCACTGGTTCCACCGTCTGCGCTGATCGGCCCGAGTCCGGTTATGCCTCAGCCTGAGCCATATCCTCCTTTTCCAGGCCCGGGTCAAGATCCAACGCATTATTTAAATGCGATGTATGGGGTCTTTACTAGAGCAATGTACCCGTCTGGAGCGCCTTCGGGTCCCATGGGTCCAATGGCTTTCAACTTGGGAGTTCCTCAAGCTTACCCTCAAGCTCCTTTTATGCCATTTTTCCCGGCGACGCCGTCTTGGCATTTCCCGGCGCCGAGGACATCGACGCCGCTTCCATCTTCACCGGCTCCAGCTCGACCTCGTTCGACTCCGGCTGCTCCTCTGGATCCGGGTTTGACGCCGACTCCGGCGCCGTCAGATTCGGTTACGACACCACTGACTCCTGTTGTGAGAATCAGATCCAGGAGAGAAGCTCAAAAGGTACTAGAACTGATGATCTGTTTGAGGAGTTGAAAGAGGCTAGTGGCCTGGACTTGTCACCTGAGTGGGAGATTACTCCTCCGGCTGATACCCCTTCAACAGATGTGGCTCCCTACCACTCAGTTATTAAAAAAGGGGCTGAGCTTTGGATCTGCAGTTACCATCTGCTGAGTTTAATCTGAACATCCTCACAGAGGTTTTTACATTCTCCCTCCTCTGTATTGGAACCCTTGCTTCCATTTAATGATGCCATTATTGCACCGGTCATGGAAGTATGGCGTAAGCCCTTCTCAGCTCCTGCGGTCTCTAAAACTGTAGCAAGAAGATATAGGGCGGCTCCAGAGGACTCAGACTTTCTGACTTCCCCTCCTTCTCCGGAGAGTCTGGTGGTTCAGGCTGCTTGTTCTAAAAGATCTTCAGGTGCCTTTCCCCAAGTTCCTAGTGACAGGGGTGCTAAAAAACTCGACCAATCAGCCAAGAAAGTATTCTCCTCTGCCAGTATGGCTTTAAAATCAACAAATGCCACCTGTCTTTTGGGCCGATATATCCATGCTCTAATGGATGCAGCGAAACAACTGGACCCTAAGTTGTCAGAGGAGGATAGACAGAACTTTAATGAGGTGCGATCAGACACTCAGGCGGCTGGGTGTCAAGTTATCCAGAGCGGCCAGGATACTGCGGACTCCGTCGCTAGAATCGTGGGCTCTTCTGTTGCCACAAGGAGGAGTGCGTGGCTGAAGTCATCTGAGTTTTCCCCTGATGTGCAGGCAACTCTTCTGGACTTGCCTTTTGACGGCTCTGGGCTTTTTGGTAAAAAAGCTGATGCTGCACTGGAGAGATTTAAAGAAAGAAAAGACAAGGCCAAATCTCTGGGTCTGCAGACACAACCTAGGGGTTCTTTTAGGAGGTAGAGGGGCTTTAGAAGATCGTCCTTTCGTACTTACAGGCAGCCCCAGCAGCAGCAACAGCAACAGAACACCCTGTATGAAAGCTACAGGGGCAGAATCAGAGGTCGGGCTCGAGGTCGGCAGCTCTCCTCTTCCTCCGTCCCTCCCACCACTGCAAAGCAGCCCTAGATCCACCATTCTGGATCATGCTGGTCCTGTGGGGGGCCGGCTTACCCATTTTCTACAGGATTGGGAATCGGTTACTACAGACCTTTGGGTTCTAGATCTTGTAGAAAATGGATACGCCCTTCCCTTTTGGGAATTTCCTCCGAATTACTCTCCTTGTCAAGGTGCTTGCTCGGAGGACCATCTTCTTCCCATGCAGGAGGAGGTCCTAACATTACTGAAAAAAAGGTGCGATAGAGGCGGTTCCAGAGCAGGAAAGAGGACCGGGATGCTACTCCCGGTATTTCCTGATTCCGAAGAAGGATGGCAGGCTGCGTCCAATCCTGGACCTCAGGATCTTGAATCTTTTTCAGAAGCAAGAGAAGTTCAAGATGCTCACACTTGCGCAGGTTCTTCAAGCGCTGCAACAGGAGGACTGGATGGTGTCCATCGACTTGCAGGATTCGTATTTACACATCCCCATCCTGAAGTCGCACAGGAAGTATCTCCGTTTTACAGTAGGGTTGCAACATTATCAGTTTGCGGTCCTTCCGTTTGGTCTTACTACCGCACCTTGAGTCTTCACCAAGGTGATGGCAGTTGTGGCAGCCAATCTCAGAAGGTCGGGGATTCCAGTTTTCCCCTATCTGGACGACTGGCTGATCAAAGCAGAGAAGGTGCTTCATCATCTGCAAGTTACAACCCAGCTGTTGTACAAATTGTGTTTCTCAATAAACGTGCCCAAGTCTCACCTGGTGCTCTCTCAGCGCAACCTGTTCATAGGGGCTGTGAGAAGTTGGCCTGATGTATGATGTCACTAGTTCTAGTGTACACCCTATATCAGTCCAAACAACCCTTATGGTGATTGGTTGTAAAGTCAACCTTATAGACCAGCTATCATAGTGGTAGCATGGACAAGAGCAGTCTTAGGCTAAACTCTGAATGGCATGTGAAGCCAGCTGTCATACCATATATAATCCCTTGAATACCAAATGAAAGGACACCACAACAGATATATATATATATATATAAAATAAAGTGTATTTATTCTAGTCAAACCCTCAGCACTCTTTATGAGATTAGAGGCAAGTACAACACAGTCTTATTTAAGCATACATTAAGTCACACAGGTAAGTAATACAGTTAGGCCCTAGGGGCCACGCAAACCATATACTAAAGAAGTGGTATAAGGACCACTGTCACGGAAATAGGATAGGCCTAGGCCTAGGGAATCGCTGGGGCTACACTACACTATCAACAGTTAGGAAGTGGGAGGCCCACGGGATTCAGGTGCAGAGTGGAAACACTCACGCGTAATGCGTAAAAGTCGATAGAATTACTAGCAGTTAGAAATTAACAGTTTAAGGACACTTCTGAAGCAGCTAGAGAGTCGAGACTCGGAAACTAGACCCTAGGATAGTCACTACCCTTGTGAGCACCGAAGTACCCAAGTTACTTAGCCCATGGACTGCGGGTGCATAGGTGTGAACTTGCGTCGGGTTTCGTCGTGGACTTCTATGGATGCCTGAAGGAAAGTTGCTGACAGGCAATCAGTGAAGAGTGTCCGGTGGATCCCAAGGCTGGGATCAAGAAGAGGGGATACCTGCAAGCAGAAGGGACAGAGTCATGGTCACTAGCCAGTGACCACGTGGAACCAGGAAGGAACCAGGCGATGTCGTGAAGATTGCAGGTGAAAGGTGAAGCTTGTCGCTGCAACCACGGGTACCAGGAGACGTCGAGGACGACCAGGACCAGGAGGCGAGCTGTCCCACGAAGGCTCTTGCTGTCGGCGGCGTCGAAGTCGAACTAGGACTCACCAAGCCTTGGCAAGCGGAACCCACGAAGAACGGAGGACTTGCTTCTGGTGCACACCAGGGAGGTCTGGGGTGCTTCTCTTTTGCAAAGAAGCGGGAGCCAGTCTGGAGGAGCCAAACCAGCGGTGAAGATTTCAAGGTGTGTCATCACAAAGGCCGCTAGCCAACGGGCAAGCAACCGGACAGGCGCGGCAAGCAGGAAAATGCAGAAGGGCCCCACGCAGGACTCGTGGAGTGTGGGGGGCTGATCTTCGGTGCAGATGGTGCATGGGGTTGGGGCTTCTCAATCCCCGGTGCACAACTTCAAGGGTGCCTCAGAAGCTGCGCTGGTAGATACTAGCCACTTTTCCCAGGTAGCCGGTCCCACGTCTCTCGTCGCCTCCACGGATCTCAGCTCGGCTGTGGATGTGGATCAGGGTCGGAGAAGTCTGGAAGTCAAGGCTCTGGTCGGGCTCTGCAGTCGGTCCCTCGTAGAACTTCAGCAAAGCAAAGGGTAGTCTCTTGATGGTGCCTGTTTGCACAGGGTAGCCACTCCTTGGCCACAAGGGAGATTCTTCAGTCTTCTTCTTTCGTCGAATGTTGAAGGTCCAGAGTTTCTGTTCAAGTTGCAGGTTCAGGATAATCTAATCTCCTGGGGCCCAGCTACCACTCTTATCCAAATGTGGGGGGCTGGGTTACCTGCTAGGTCACGCCTTATGGGTGGGACCTGGGAGGGGGGTGGTTACACCCCCTTCCCTTTGTCCAGTTTCGCGCCAGGACTGGGGCTGGAGTGCCCCAGCACCGGTTTGAACTGGACTATGCACGGGACACCTTGTGTGCCCCAGGCATGTCTCATTCTTTTCATCCCTCCCTGCCCCAATACACTAAGGCCTGTCTGGGGTGGTGCTCGCACCTCCCAAGGCAGGAAACCTATTGTCCAAGCCTCTCTTGCCGGGATCACTCCCAGCAGCAGGAGGTCAGACTCGTGTCTGTGGCAGCAGCATCCATTTTGTGATGCTGGGGCTCTGGTTAACTTTAACCGGGTAAGTAGGTTACAACATGTCTTCTCCCTCTAGAAGGGAGGGATAATATCCTCATCCCCAGAAATGGGATAGGGGTATTATTCCAAAGTGTTAGACACCTTACACGACATGTTTTGATAAAGCCAAACCATAGTTACCATAACCGTTTAAGATTATAAGGCACTTTAAGAGTATATGGTAGGCTATATCATAGAACAGCTATAAGGACATGGTTCCGAAAGCTGCAGACAGGCTCAGCTCATGCTAGAGCACCATCTCACATGTTACCAAGCACTCTACCTCCAGGATTGTTAAGGCCTGCCATAGGAGTGGCTGATAGGTACACATGTGTCTATATGTAAGTTAGGTATAGGAATACTACACCTAAGCAAGGAGTGATTACACGACCTTGCCCCAGCTGAGTGATCAGCCAGTTGTGTCATAATGGAAGGCCAGGGGTGGCATAATACATGCTGCAGCCCCTGGTAGGCCTAGGGTACACCTATGCCCTGGGTACCTAAGGTACACTGTACAGGGGCCAATAAGGTGATCCTATCCAAATGGGTTATGCACCTAAAGCACATAGTATTAATTTAGAGAGAGAACAGCAGGGCTGTGGGTCTGATTAGCAGGCCCACAGCCACATCTAAGTCGAAAACCAGTAAAGCTAAAGCAAAAAGTGGGGGTGAACATAGAAAGCAGACCCTACTCTTCTACACAACCCCCCCCCCCCAAACTTAGGGACATTAAACTAACCTTGACCAGTTGAGTCTTCATGTTCTAAGTGGAAATATCTGGAGAGTCCATCTGCATTGGCATGGTCAGTCCCAGGTCTATGTTCCACTGTGAAGTCCATCCCCTGTAGGGAAATGGACCACCTAAGAAGTTTGGGATTGTCACCCTTCATCTGATTTAGCCACAAGAGGGGCTTATGGTCTGTCTGAATCTTGAAGTGAGTGCCAAACAAGTATGGCCTCAGCTTCTTCAGGGCCCAAACCACAGCAAAGGCCTCCCTCTCAATAGCTGACCAACGTTTCTCTCTAGGGGTCAGCCTTCTACTTATAAAAGCAATGGGCTGGTCTTGACCATCTATATTAAGTTGTGAAAGAACAGCTCCCACACCTAACTCAGAAGCATCTGTCTGGACAATGAACTCTTTGGAGTAGTCTGGACTTTTCAGAATAGGTGCACTGCACATGGCCTGCTTCAGGTCATCAAATGCTTTTTGACAGCTTACTGTCCACTGAACTTTCTTTGGCATTTTCTTGGAGGTCAAGTCATTAAGTGGTGTCACAATGGACCCATAGTTCTTAACAAACGTTCTGTAGTACCCAGTCAGGCCCAAGAAAGCTCGGACCTGAGTCTGGGTAGTTGGAGGAGTCCAGTCCTTTATGGTCTGGATCTTGCTCTCCAGTGGTTGAACCTGACCCCCCACCAACTAGGTGGCCCAGGTATACAACCTTGCTCTGCCCTATCTGGCACTTAGTGGCCTTGATAGTGAGGCCTGCCTTTTGCAGGGCCTCTAAAACATTCCTCAGGTGGACCAGGTGATCCTCCCAGGTGGAGCTAAAGACAGCAATATCATCAAGATAAGCTGCACAATAATCATCCAACCAGTAAGGACTTGATTCACCAACCTTTGGAAAGTGGCAGGTGCATTCTTCAAACCAAAGGGCATTACCACAAATTGATAATGTCCTCCTGGGGTCGAGAAAGCAGTTTTGGCCTTTGCATCCTCAGCTAGTCTGATTTGCCAGTAGCCTGCTGTCAGGTCAAATGTGCTCAAAAACTTAGCAGCTGCCAGTCTGTAAATGAGCTCATCTGCCCTAGGTATTGGGTGGGCATCTGTCCTAGTGACAGCATTGAGACCTCTGTAATCCACGCAAAACCTCATCTCTCTCTTACCATCTTGGGTGTGAGGTTTTGGCACAAGGACCACAGGACTAGCCCAAGGGCTCTCTGAAGGTTCAATGACTCCCAGCTCCAACATCTTTTGTACCTCAACTTTTATGCAGTCCCTGACATGGTCAGGTTGCCTGTAGATTTTACTCTTCACAGACAGACTGTCACCAGTGTCCACCTCATGGGTGCACCAGTTTGTCTTACTTGGGGTCAGAGAGAACATATGTCTGTAGGATTGCAGAACTTGTCTGCAGTCCTGTTGCTGATGGACAGTGAGGCTGTCAGAAAAGACCACACCATCAACTGAGCCATCATCAGGGTTCTGAGTCAACAGGTCTGGGAGAGGGTCACTCTCTTCCTCCTGCCCCTCATCTGTAGCCATGAGTAAGCCCATGTCTGCCCTGTCAACATATGCCTTCAATCTGTTGGCATGAAGCACCCTGTGGGGGCTTCTGGGAGTCCCAAGGTCCACCAAGTAGGTGACTTCTCCCTTTTTCTCAACAATAGTGTGGGGTCCAGACCATTTGTCTTGGAGTGCTGCTGGGGCCACTGGCTCCAACACCCACACTTTCTGCCCTGGCTGGTAAACAGTCAGTACAGCCTTTTGGTCATGCCAAGCTTTTTGGAGTTCTTGGCTTGCCTCAAGGTTTTTAGAAGCCTTCTTCATATACTCGGCCATCCTGGAGCGGAGACCAAGTACATAATCCACTATATCAAGTTTGGGTTGTCTGAGAGGTCTCTCCCATCCTTCCCTTACTAAACATAGGGGTCCTCTTACAGGATGCCCAAACAAAAGCTCAAAAGGGCTGTAGCCAACCCCCTTTTGTGGGACCTCTCTGTAAGCAAACAGAAGGCAGGGTAAAAGGATGTCCCATCTTCGCCTAAGCTTGTCTGGTAAACCTTTTATCATTCCCTTTAGGGTCTTGTTGAATCTCTCAACAAGCCCATTGCACTGTGGGTGATAGGGTGTGGTGAACTTGTAGTTCACACCACACTCCTTCCACATTGCAGTCAAGTATCCTGACATGAAGTTGGCACCTCTGTCAGAAATGACCTCCTTTGGAAAGCCCACTCTGGAGAATACTCCAAGCAGGGCCCTTGCCACAACAGGAGCTGTTGTGGTCCTCAGGGGAATAGCTTCTGGATACCTGGTGGCATGGTCCACTATCACCAGTATAAATCTGTGCCCAGATGCTGTTTGTGGGTCCATTGGTCCTACAATATCTATGCCCACTCTTTCAAAGGGAACCCCCACCACAGGTAGTGGTATGAGGGGGGCCTTTGTGGTGCCACCTGATTTGCCACTGGCTTGGCAGGTGACACAGAAGCGACAAAACTCCTTGGTATCTTCTGACATATGGGGCCAGTGAAAGTGAGGGACAAGCCTGTCCCAGGTCTTGTCCTGGCCTAAGTGTCCTGCAAGGGGAATATCATGGGCCAAGGTAAGAAGGAAGCCTCTGAACTTCAGTGGTATGACCAACCTCCTGGATGCACCAGGCTTGGGGTCACTAGCCTCTGAATACAGTAGCCCTTCATCCCAATACACTCTATGGGTACCTTGAGCATTCCCTGCAGCCTCAGCAGCAGCCTGCTGTCTGAGAGGTTCAAGAGAGGGGCAGTCTAATTGAGCCTGCCTCAGATCTGCCCTTGAAGGTCCCCCTGTCCCAAGAAACTCAACCTGATCAGGTTCAAGTTCTTCTAGGACAGTTCCTTCAGGGCTCTCAGAATCATCCTCCTGGGAGGGCTGATCCACCACCTGAGGCAGGGGGGGAAGGCACAGCCTTAACCCTACTGCTCTTTCTCTTGGGTTGTGACTGGTCCATAGTTTCAGGATCCAGCACTTGTTCAGTGGTGCACTTTTTGGCCTGTGACCTGGTCACAGCAAGGACATGTGCATCTATCCCCAGCATTTCTGCATGGGTCCTATACTCCACTTCAGACCAAACTGAAGTTTCAAGATCATTGCCCAATAAACACTCTACAGGAAGGTCTGAACTAACAACAACTTTCTTGAGGCCAGTTACCCCTCCCCAGGAGAAGTTAACAATAGCCACACTATGGGAGGTAGTGGCATTGCTAGCGTTGGTCACTAGGTAATTCTCACCTAGTATGATCTGTCCAGGGTCCACAAAGGCAGGTGTCACCATTGTGACACTAGCCCCAGTGTCCCTGTAGGCCTGAGCCATTCTTTGGTTGATAAAAGGAGTCTGTCTGTACTTGCCCAGGTTACTGGGGCCTACAGTAGAGGACAAAGCTAAGTCCCCATCACAGATCAGAACAGCCTGAGTAGGTATTCTGACTAGGCCAGAATCCTCCTCAGTTCCCAGGGTTAACCCTACTACACCCTTTTGCTGGGAACCACCACTTACAGCTGGACTAGGGGGTACAGTTGCCTTAGGGGCAATGGTGGCTGGGGGCTTATCCTTTTTGGTGCACTCACTAAACCAATGTGAGTTGGACTTACAATAGTTGCACCATGGTTTCTTTTGGCCATCTTTCTTTTTATCCTTTTTGGGACCACCCTCCCCCTGAGCCTTTTGGGGGCCTGGTGAAGACTTCTGGTCTTTTTGTTTCTGATCATTACCCTTCTGGTCTGCCTTTTTCTGATCACCGCCCTGGTTCTGGTTTTTCTGCTTAACTCTAGTCCTGACCCATCTATCTGCCTTCTTTCCCAATTCTTGGGGAGAAGTCAGATCAGAATCAATCAGGTGTTGATGCAGTAGCTGGTTTTGACAGTTGTTAAGGATTTGTTCTCTCATGATCAAATTATACAATCCTGTATAGTCCTTAACCTTACTTCCCACTAGCCAGCCTTCCAGAGCCTTAGTGGCACAATCTACAAAGTCAGTCCAGTCCTGAGTCTGTGTCTTCTGGGTATCCCTGAACAACAACCTGTATTGTTCAGTGGTTAGGCCAAACCCATCAATCAGAGCACTCTTCAGGACAGTGTAATTGTCTGCATCCTCATCACTAACCGTGAGGAGCTTGTCTCTACCTTTCTCAGAGAAGGAGAGCCACAAGATAGCTGCCCACTGACTTTGGGGTACCTGCTGTACTTTGCAAGCTCTCTCCAAAGCAGTTATCCATTTGTGGATGTCATCCCCACACTTGTAGGGAGGGACAATTTTGCTCAGGTTTCTATTATCATAGTGCCTGTCTCTATCCTTAGGGATATTGCTGCCACCAGTGGGTTCTGACCCACTTAACTTTTGCTCTCTAGCCAGAGCAAGCTTCTCCTTGGCAAGGGCAAGTTCTTCCCTCTGAATCCTCAGATTAGCTTCCCTCATTCTGGCTTCATGCTACTTTCTCTCAGGTGAAGTCATTCCCCTGTGAGAATAGGCATTAGAGATGCTAGAAACATGGGAGTGGATGGATTCCCTTGAAGGGGATCTGTCTCTCCTGCTTCTCTGGTTAAGCCCACTTGGGGGTCTGTATGGGGGGATCCCATGCAAACTCCCATGTAAGCTTAGGTTAGCCTGGCTAAGTCTTCCTACTTGGCCCTGGCTGTCTACCTCTTCATCTGAAGTCCCATCTGACTCATCTGTGGTGGGTAGACCCTCCTTTGTACCTAGGGTACTGGCCTGTGAGGCCCTAAGTGTATCATACTCCTCTAGGAGTTGTACTAGCTGAAGGAGGGTAGGGTTTGCACCCTGTTTTAACTTTCTGGAGGTACACAATTGTCTCATCTCCTGAAAAGTTAGGGTATCATATCTAGAGGGGGTCTTCTTCAGACCTGCCCCTCCTGAGAGAGCATCTACTTGATCTCCTCCCAGAGACATGATCTAGTGAGGGTGTGGTGTGTGCACCTACCTACACTAGTTGTTTCTACTAAACCTCTCTGGTAGTTGTAGTCCGGGTGTGTTACTCCCTTCAACCTACAACCACTAAGTCCAGTAGGACTTAAGTATTATAATCTATGTTATATGTACCTAAACAATATCTGTGTGATCTTTCAATTTAGTATCTCAAGATTACAATGGTATTACAACAGCAAGCTCAGATCCCAACCGCTGCTCACCAATGTGAGAAGTTGGCCTGATGTATGATGTCACTAGTTCTAGTGTACACCCTATATCAGTCCAAACAACCCTTATGGTGATTGGTTGTAAAGTCAACCTTATAGACCAGCTATCCTAGTGGTAGCATGGACAAGAGCAGTCTTAGGCTAAACTCTGAATGGCATGTGAAGCCAGCTGTGATACCATATATAATCCCTTGAATACCAAATGAAAGGACACCACAACAGATATATATATAAAATAAAGTGTATTTATTCTAGTCAAACCCTCAGCACTCTTTATGAGATTAGAGGTAAGTACAACACAGTCTTATTTAAGCATACATTAAGTCACACAGGTAAGTAATACAGTTAGGCCCTAGGGACCACGCAAACCATATACTAAAGAAGTGGTATAAGGGCCACTGTCACGGAAATAGGATAGGCCTAGGCCTAGGGAATCGCTGGGGCTACACTACACTATCAACAGTTAGGAAGTGGGAGGCCAACGGGATTCAGGTGCAGAGTGTAAACACTCACGCGTAATGCGTTAAAGTTGATAGAATTACTAGCAGTTAGAAATTAACAGTTTAAGGACACTTCTGAAGCAGCTAGAGAGTCGAGACTCGGAAACTAGACCCTAGGATAGTCACTACCCTTGTGAGCACCGAAGTACCCAAGTTACCTAGCCCACGGACTGCGGGTGCATAGGTGTGAACTTGCGTCGGGTTTCGTCGTGGACTTCTATGGATGCCTGAAGGAAAGTTGCTGACAGGCAGTCAGTGAAGAGTATCCGGTGGATCCCAAGGCTGGGATCAAGAAGAGGGGATACCTGCAAGCAGAAGGGACAGAGTCAAGTTCACTAGCCAGTGACCACGTGGAACCAGGAAGGAACCAGGCGATGTCGTGAAGATTGCAGGTGAAAGGTGAAGCTTGTCGCTGCAGCCACGGGTACCAGGAGACGTCGAGGACGACCAGGACCAGGACCAGGAGGCGAGCTGTCCCACGAAGTCTCTTGCTGTCGGCGGCGTCGAAGTCGAACTAGGACTCACCAAGCCTTGGCAAGCGGAACCCACGAAGAACGGAGGACTTGCTTCTGGTGCACACCAGGGAGGTCTGGGGTGCTTCTCTTTTGCAAAGAAGCGGGAGCCAGTCTGGAGGAGCCAAACCAGCGGTGAAGATTTCAAGGTGTGTCGTCACAAAGGCCGCTAGCCAACGGGCAAGCAACCGGACAGACGCGGCAAGCAGGAAAATGCAGAAGGGCCCCACGCAGGACTCGTGGAGTGTGGGGGGCTGATCTTCGGTGCAGATGGTGCTTGGGGTTGGGGCTTCTCAATCCCCGGTGCACAACTTCGAGGGTGCCTCAGAAGCTGCGCTGGAAGATACTAGCCACTTTTCCCAGGTAGCCGGTCCCACGTCTCTCGCCGCCTCCACGGATCTCAGCTCGGCTGTGGATGTGGATCAGGGTCGGAGAAGACTGGAAGTCAAGGCTCTGGTCGGGCTCTGCAGTCGGTCCCTCGTAGAACTTCAGCAAAGCAAATGGTAGTCTCTTGATGGTGCCTGTTTGCACAGGGTAGCCACTCCTTGGCCACAAGGGAGATTCTTCAGTCTTCTTCTTTCGTCGAATGTCGAAGGTCCAGAGTTTCTGTTCAAGTTGCAGGTTCAGGATAATCTAATCTCCTGGGGCCCAGCTACCACTCTTATCCAAATCTGGGGGGCTGGGTTACCTGCTAGGTCACGCCTTATGGGTGGGACCTGGGAGGGGGGTGGTTACACCCCCTTCCCTTTGTCCAGTTTCGCACCAGGACTGGGGCTGGAGTGCCCCAGCACCGGTTTGAACTGGACTATGCACGGGACACCTTGTGTGCCCCAGGCATGTCTCATTCTTTTCATCCCTCCCAGCCCCAATACACTAAGGCCTGTCTGGGGTGGTGCTCGCACCTCCCAAGGCAGGAAACCTATTGTCCAAGCCTCCCTTGCCGGGATCTCCCAGCAGCAGGAGGTCAGACTCGTGTCTGTGGCAGCAGCATCCATTTTGTGATGCTGGGGCTCTGGTTAACTTTAACCGGGTAAGTAGGTTACAACATGTCTTCTCCCTCTAGAAGGGAGGGATAATATCCTCATCCCCAGAAATGGGATGGGAGTATTATTCCAAAGTGTTAGACACCTTACACGACATGTTTTGATAAAGCCAAACCATAGTTACCATAACCGTTTAAGATTATAAGGCACTTTAAGAGTATATGGTAGGCTATATCATAGAACAGCTATAAGGACATGGTTCCGAAAGCTGCAGACAGGCTCAGCTCATGCTAGAGCACCATCTCACATGTTACCAAGCACTCTGCCTCCAGGATTGTAAAGGCCTGCCATAGGAGTGGCTGATAGGTACACATGTGTCTATATGTAAGTTAGGTATAGGAATACTACACCTAAGCAAGGAGTGATTACACGACCTTGCCCCAGCTGAGTGATCAGCCAGTTGTGTCATAATGGAAGGCCAGGCCAGGGGTGGCATAATACATGCTGCAGCCCCTGGTAGGCCTAGGGTACACCTATGCCCTGGGTACCTAAGGTACACTGTACAGGGGCCAATAAGGTGATCCTATCCAAATGGGTTATGCACCTAAAGCACATAGTATCAATTTAGAGAGAGAACAGCAGGGCTGTGGGTCTGATTAGCAGGCCCACAGCCACATCTAAGTCGAAAACCAGTAAAGCAAAAGCAAAAAGTGGGGGTGAACATAGAAAGCAGACCCTACTCTCCTACAGGGGCAGTACTGGACACTACTGTGTGTCGAGCATTCCCACCTCCACAAAGGATTCTCGAAATACGGGAAATGATTCCCTTGTTTTACAATGGAGCGGTCGTTCCAGTCCTGAAGGTCCTTCGTCTGCTCGGTCTGTTTGCTTCCTGCATTCTGTTGGTCAACCATGCACGCTGGCACATGAGGGCCCTCCAGTGGTGCCTCCGCAGGCAGTGGTATCAGCACAAGGGAGATCTCAGGGAGTCTGTGAGGATCTCTAGAGAAGCTGCGGCGGATCTGTCTTGGTGGAGCGTGGAGGGCAATCTGTCTCAAGGAAAGCACTTCCATCTGCCTCCATCGGTGGCCACAGTGATAACGGATGCATCCACTTTAGGGTGGGGTGTGCATCTGGGGGATCTGGAGATCAAAGGTCTTTGGTCTCCAGAGGAAAGGTTGCTTCACATCAACCTTTTGGAGCTGCGGGCGATACGTTTGGCACTCAATGCCTTCCTCCCTTCCCTTCGCGGTCAGTCGGTTCAAGTCCTGACGGACAACACTACCGCGATGTGGTATGTCAACAAGCAGGGAGGAGTGGGGTAGCAGTGTCTCTGCAGAGAGGCTCTGCGTCTCTGGTCCTGGGCCTCGGCAGTGCTCCGCTGACCACGAGTGGAGGCTCCATCCGGAGGTGGTTTGTCACGTCTTTCGGACGTGGTGCAATCCTCGGGTGGACCTGTTTGCCACTCACGAGAACGCTCACTGCCCGTCATTCTGCAGTCTCCAGTTTCCGACGCAGGGAGCGTTGGGGGACGCGTTTCAGTTGAGTAGGAGCTCACAACTCCTTTACGCGTTTCCTCCAGAACCCTTGATTCCTCGGGTACTGAGGAAGATTTACCAAGACCGGGCCCAAGTCATATTGATCGCCCTGGATTGGCCAAGAAGGGTGTGGTACACAGATCTTCTCCACCTCTCCTGGTGCCCTCCGCTCCGTCTCCCTCTCAGGGTAGACCTCCTCTCACAGTCAGAGGGGCAGGTTCTACACCCCCACCTCCAGAGCTTACACCTTAATGCCTGGAGAATGAACAGGGCAACCTGAATTCTTTTTCTCTCCCGCCTGATGTGGTAGATGTAATATTGTCTGCCAGACGTCATTCCACCAAATCTATCTATTCCTATAGGTGGTCCAAATTTGTTCTCTGGTGCGGAGAGAAGTCTATTGACCCTTTGAGGGCTTGTTTATCCAACATTCTTCAGTTTGCTCTTTCTCTTGCTCAGCAAGGCTTTGCTGTGGCTACTGTTAAGGGATATTTGTCGACTTTGTCAGTATTTCTTTGCTTGCCGGATCAGCCTTCCCTGTTTAAGTCACCTATTGTATTACGATTCCTTAAGGGCCTTTCAAACAAGTTTCCGCCTTCTCCTTTTATTGGGCCTCATTGGGACTTAAATCTTGTCTTCACTTACTTGATGGGTTCTCCCTTCGAGCCCTTGCACAAGTGTCCCTTAAGGTTGTTATCTTTTAAAACGGTCTTTCTCGTTGCCATTACCTCGACAAGGAGGGTAAGTGAGCTTCAAGCACTGAGTTCAAAACCCCCGTTCTTGACTATTCATGCTGAAAGAATGGTTCTCAGGACCAGGGCTGCTTTTCTGCCTAAGGTGGTAACTCCTTTCCATCTGGGGCAATCCATTACCCTTCCTACCTTCTATCCTCCCCTCACCCTTCCAAGGAGGAGGAGCGGCTTCACCGCTTGGACCCTAAGAGGACGGTGAGCTTCTACCTCGATAGGACTAAAGACTTTCGAGTGGACGACCAGCTCTTCGTGGGCTTTGTTGGCTGCAGGAAAGGCAAAGCGGTGCACAAGCGCACCCTTTCCAGATGGATTATCTTGTGCATCAAGATTTGTTAATCTTTGGCCGGTAAGGAACCTCCAGAGGGTATAAGGGCTCATTCTACCAGGGCAAAGTCATCTACATCTGCCTTATCTAGAGGTGTTCCTGTGGAGTTCCTTTGTATGGCGGCAACTTGGGCCTCCCTCCACACTTTCGCGAAGCATTACTGCTTGGATTCCGAGTTGAGGAGGGACGGTCACTTTGCTCGTTCCGTCCTTCAGGACTTTTTGGTATAGAAGGGTGGACACCCTCCTCCGGGAGTGGAGACTGCTGTGGGAAACTTTTCACAAGGTGAGGAATCCACTGGCAGATGTATCCATCAGAAGAACAAGTTACTTACCTTCGGTAACGCTTTTTCTGGTGGATACAGGATCTGCCTGTGGATTCCTCATTGGCCCACCCACCTCCCCGTTGTCCACCCTTGTATACCTACAATTCTGATGATGGTGTTTCAAAATTTGTTACTGTCAAAGGCAATGTGTTATTTCTTTTGCCTTCCTATATTATCTCCACACTATGTGTGTTGTTTTGTATATTATGTACTGTGTATACTGTATATATATATATATATATATATATATATATATATATATATATATATATATATTACTGTCCGTCCGTCTGCCTCGAAGGCACGGAAAAAAGGGCGGAACTGACGTCATCATGCCGACGAGGTCTTCTTATGGATCCAGTGACGTCAGCGGAGCCGCGAACGGAGCCGTGCCTTTGTGAAGTCGTCTTCGTCCTCGTTGGCGTGGAGAGCTACAAAAGTTTCCGAATGTTGCTGGCGCAGGGGATATTCACAAGGTGAGGAATCCACAGGCAGATACTGTATCCACCAGAAAAAGCGTTACCGAAGGTAAGTAACTTGCTCTTTAGGAATCACCATCACACGTTTGTTGCTTGATTTTTTGGTAAGTGACACCTTGTCCTTTAGTGTGAACTCGCAAACACTACCGTGATTTACGTCAATTAACAAGCAAACCATGGTTATCCACAGGCATTAGGTACACAACGCAGCAAGCACAGTTAAACACTACAGGTATAAGCACCATCCGGTCTACAGACTTCAAGTTGCACCTCCTTCCTTTTGATATATCTTTTATATAAGGTCTCTTTTATTAGTAGCACCTAATTTTGTCTCTCACATCAAGATACGGTATCGGATATTTGTTGCTCATGTTAACCCCACTACATTCTGTTGGATTTGTTGTTTCCACAGACACACCTAAGTGATTAGTTCCTTTCAATTCTTTTTTATTACAAATTCATCATTCATTTGGGCTCATAGATAAAAAGGGTCTTCTTATTTTCTTCAACACTATGAAGATGTGGCACTTTTTCCGCTGTTGGCTAATGGGTCTCTCCTCTACTAATACAGACATATATTACGTGACATGATTGTAAATAGCATTTTTTGTTTACAGATCTCGTCCCTGAAGAAGGGACCTAGGAGTCCCGAAATGCATTGGGCTTTGCATCAACAGTAGTGTCAAATGTCAAGTTTTTTGGAAATTTTTCCAGCATACATTTTGTTTGTGTTAATTAGAACATTAACACATGGAAATGTATTAATTTGATATTCGTATTATGGAAATATGCATTGTAAAAAATATTCACATGTAAAATTAATGAAGAACAATAATCCTTTAATAAGTGATATTTGGTTATTTGTTTTCTTAGAGGTAATGGTAGCAAAAAAATGTTTGATTGATTACAATATATAGAACAGTTGGTTCTACAATAGGCACAGTGCGCACTGCATTCAGGACTTCATCCTGTTAGGATACCAGCCATTTTTATACTCCCATCTGCTGGAAGTGGACTTGGTGTCTGCTCCGGCTTGGCAGGAGTTTTTAAATTGCTTCCTCCAAGCAAGAGCAAACACAAGATTCCCTGCCCATGTGCAGGCAGGGAAACTTCTATGTCCCGCGGTAGGCTACCTGGGAGATAGCCTGATGCTACCCTGGGTGATGGGGTCCCCAGGGCCATTAATGGCTCTGTGAGGAGAGCCATGCGCCCCCCTCTCCCTTTCTAGTTGTGGCCGGGCCCCAGGACCAAAATCGACCCAGGGAGGGGTGGATGCGTACCCCCTCCCTCTTTTTGAATCTGTCCTGACAAGGGGGTCCCCCGGCCAGTAATTGGCCCCGGGAGGGTGGCTGCATGCCCCCTCTCTTTTTTTTATTTTTTATAAATCTAGTTTGCCCCTTTTTTTTTTTTTTTTTTTTTTTTAAAGGCCAGGCCCCAAGGAGGCCGAAATCTCCCTGAGGAGGGAGAATCATGTGCGCCCACTCATCCCCCAAATAATATATATAGTTTTACGCTAATTAGCGGCAAAGTTAAAAACAAAATTATTTTAAAAGTTTTTGGCCCCGGCGGGGTCCCTTTGGGACCCCACCACCAGGCCTACATGGTCAGGTTATTCCCACCCTGCACATTGGGGTTTTTTTTGTGCCTTTTTTCTTAGGACTCTGGTTGAAGTGGTGGCAGCCAATCCGATCTCATTTTGAGATCTGTCGGATCAGCAGATGATTTGTGTCTCTAGATATATATCAATCTGTTTTCTTTAAAAACTCCAAGACTGAAAAGATTTACACCAGTTTACAGAAAGCACGCTTTCTGGACCAAGATCTAGCTTTCTGCCATATTGGGTGAACTTCTATTTAGCGGTTTGGGCTGTAGACTTGTTTAAAATCCTGTTTAACTTGGCCATTCTTAGGGGGATACCCCTAAACCTTTTTGCTTTTTGTTCTCCTGGTTTTGCCAGCTCTTTCCCTGACCTTAGGACTCTGGGCACTTTTCCACTGTACTGCAGCGGAAAAGTGTGTGCCCTTCCTGCACATGTCAGGATAGGTGCCCTTTTGATTGGTTTAGGTGTTGTACCTGTGAGTGCCCTGTAAGAGGATGCAGCAAAAACCCAGGGCAGGTGCGACACTGGCTAATAGGGTGACACCACACTGGTTGTGCCACCTTCCTGCATAGGCTGTCAAAAATGTCTCGTACTCCGGTTGGCCAGTATCACTCTGTAGCCAAACCTGAGAGGGTCATTCACTACCATCAAACTGGGGTAGGTGAGTGGCCAGGTAGGTACATCTGTGTTAGGACTGCCCAGGTAAGGATAAACCCCTATATGGGTTTTCCCTACCTAGGGAGTCGGCTCTCCCTATGAGACACTTACCGGGTGTGGCTGATTCTCTTGTTAGGGCATTAGGGTCCGGGGCACTTTACCACTGTAAGTGCAGTATGAAAGTGTGTGCACCCTTCCTATATACGTTAGGAAGTGGTGCTCACCGAACGTTTCTAAAACGTTCGTCTGGTCAGCCATGGCTGGCCTGTTGGTACGCACTCGCACATATTATGTATTAAGACCTGGTACCAGCCTGGCAGGATGGTGTGCGCACTTGCACCAATGGTGTCTTTCAATGCGTGTCCAGCCTGCCAATGCAGGCTGGTGTGTGCTCGGCATAGAGGGTGTGTTAAGCATGTGCGCAGCCTGCCATTGTAGACTGGTGTGTTCCCTACCACCAATAGTGCTCCTATGTACGTGTCCAGCCTGCCATTGCAGACAGATGCACGCTATTGCGTGTTTATTCGGACTGGCCTGTTCAGTCACTAGTCACACTGAGATCACCTCTCACTTCCACCGAGTACCCCAAGGGTACGTCTTAAGGGGTGAAGCAAGTGGTAGGTGAAAGGCAGAGCAGGTGCACATGTCCAGGTAATGAGGAATACCCATGTGTGTTTTCACTACCTGTGAGATTTGCTCTTCCGATAGGCTAACATGGGGAAATGGTTGAAATCACTTCAGGCTGCAATAGTGGATTGCAGTGAAGCAGCTTCATGATGTTTCCCATCATTGGATTTGCAATGACAACCCTTTTCCAGTGGTAAAGGTTGCTTTGTTGTAATTTTACCACATCCACTGCTAGAAAGTGCTGCAGCAAAAATGATGGACGGAATGCAGAATAAGTCCAACATTCACCCCCAGTCAAGAGATCTGGGTTAAATCCATTCTTCTTTTACTCACTACGCCACTCCAGTTAGTCCCAACCATATGCAAATCAGTCTTGACCCTGCTCCTCATGGGAACAGTCCAGCCCGAAGTGCCAAGCCGGGTCCTCACTGGACCAGAAACAAGCATACTGGGACTGGTTTTGGGGTTTCACCCCTCCTGAGCCAGGCTAGCTTGAATCCTGTGGCACATCGGTCAAGGGACCCACGTCTGGGCATACCCATCTCACTGACGGTGAAAAGTGCTGCAGCATCAATTATGATCGACTGAATGCTGAGTAAATCAAATATTCACCCCCAGTCAAGAGATCTGGGTTAAATCCATTGTTCTTTTGCTCACTAAGCCACCCCTGTTTGGACCTAGCCATATGCAAATCAGTCTTGACCCTGCTCCTCATGAGAACAGTCCAGCCCGAACTGCCAAGTCGGGTCCTCACTAGACCGGAAACCAGCATCCTTCGCCAGGTTTTGGAGTTTCAGAAAGTGGTCATTTCTGTGCTCTAAAACTCTGTGTGCCCTGGTGCTTGGCTCCAGTCCACACTGGAGGTTGGGGGAGCACATCTGGGAATTCCCCAGCGACAGCTATAAAAGACTGGGCATGCAACTGGAACAACACAGATCTCTGCCATTAGCGGGCCGGCAGGAGAGATCGGAGGAAGAGATTTTCACACTTTTCCTCTGGAACTAGATCATGGCCCCACTAAAGATAAAGATCTGCTTTTTACAGGCCTCATGGCAAACTGCCCTTTGAACCACCCCCAACTTCAGAGGCACACTCCAGTGTAAATACTGGTGTCATATTTCAGCACGGGGTGAGATACGCTTGTGGGGATGTGGTCCACTCGCTCTTGAGGCTTGAGCCGAGAGCAGGATAGCGCTTCTCTATCATTTTTGAATCTACTGAACTACTGTACTGTATGCTATGTGGTGACTGACTGTTTATAGGTGATTTTAAACTGTTTTACCGTTTACACGCGTATTTTGCACATCTGCTGTTTTTGCACACAAGTATTTTAAGATTGTCATTTTTAATCACTGGGTCAGTTACATACATTTTAGTCTCCTACTAACCTGCCTCACAGCCATCCCAGTCCCGAGCAGGCGCTTCCCTGTGGATCGGGCGCTCGGGGTTACGGCGGCCATTTTTGGTGGGAGGTTAGGTGGGCGGTCTATCGGGGCTAAAAGACTATTTCTATGGCACTGAAGCGGTCGCGCAGCGTCCACTCGCTCTTGAGGCTTGAGCCGAGAGCAGGATAGCGCTTCTCTATCATTTTTGAATCTACTGAACTACTGTACTGTATGCTATGTGGTGACTGACTGTTTATAGGTGATTTTAAACTGTTTTACCGTTTACACGCGTATTTTGCACATCTGCTGTTTTTGCACACAAGTATTTTAAGATTGTCATTTTTAATCACTGGGTCAGTTACATACATTTTAGTCTCCTACTAACCTGCCTCACAGCCATCCCAGTCCCGAGCAGGCGCTTCCCTGTGGATCGGGCGCTCGGGGTTACGGCGGCCATTTTTGGTGGGAGGTTAGGTGGGCGGTCTATCGGGGCTAAAAGACTATTTCTATGGCACTGAAGCGGTCGCGCAGCGTCCACTCGCTCTTGAGCCGAGAGCAGGATAGCGCTTCTCTATCATTTTTGAATCTACTGAACTACTGTACTGTATGCTATGTGGTGACTGACTGTTTATAGGTGATTTTAAACTGTTTTACCGTTTACACGCGTATTTTGCACATCTGCTGTTTTTGCACACAAGTATTTTAAGATTGTCATTTTTAATCACTGGGTCAGTTACATACATTTTAGTCTCATACTAACCTGCCTCACAGCCATCCCAGTCCCGAGCAGGCGCTTCCCTGTGGATCGGGCGCTCGGGGTTACGGCGGCCATTTTTGGTGGGAGGTTAGGTGGGCGGTCTATCGGGGCTAAAAGACTATTTCTATGGCACTGAAGCGGCACACTTTACTGCATCTGTATCTCTTGGCCTGCAGTCCTAACAATACTAAGAGGTTGACGAGGCTTTAAGGGCCCCTTGGGTACTAATCTGTAGGAACATTGGTAGGTATAAAACTAGACGGAGCTTTGATTTTAAATGACCCTTTAAGAAGATGACCACAAGATGCATAATAATCTACAACTAAGTGACTTCTCCAGGAGACAGTTCAAAACGGTTTATGACATTGCTTCTTTGCCTATTCTAGTCTACACCTAGTTTCAGTGCCAGTCATGCTGCTCGTCAGCCCTCCCAACCGATGAGGCACTGGACTCGCAACCAGCTGCTCGCCTTGTCAATGCCTCAATGTTCCGCGCCTATGCGCTGCGATCTAGACACCATATCATTTGCAGGCAGAGGACAGGTAGAGTTTCATTGTCAGTCTTGCAATTTTAAGTTTGAGAGAGGTGTTAGGAGGGAGGTCAGGACTCGTGAGAGGGATATGGGACCACCTCGTGCTGTCTTTTCTCACAATCGGAAGGACGATCAGCAGATTAGGGCCGGTCTGATCAACTGCAGATCGCTCCCCAAACATGCTGCGGACGTCTGGCTTTTATTGAAGACCCATGATTGGGACATACTGTTTGTGACAGAAACGTGGCTAAGAGAATGCTCCAACCCTGATATTAGCTTAGCGGTCCCTGTGGGCTATAGGCTGTGTAATGTAAATAGGAGAGACAATAGGTTGGGAGGAGGGCTCGCTATAATCCTAAGGGAAGAGTGGGATATAAACTACATGGTAACTGAAGGCCTGGGACCTATTGAAGCCATGGCCTTTCACATCAAATTCTCCAACAATTCCTCAATGGCGGGATTATTGGTCTACAGACCCCCTAATACATTGGCCAGCTATTGGCAAATGTTATTTGACTGCATTGCCAACCTATCTTTACGTTATTCTAATTTCACCATTCTTGGTGATTTTAATGTCCATATGGACAATGTCAGCTGCCCTCTAGCCAACCAACTAGAAGAATCCCTAAGTAGTCTTAACTTAGCGCAAAAAATATCCTCTCCTACTCACGCAGCCGGTCATACCTTAGACCTTCTCTTCACCAATGATCCCCTTCTTACAGTTGAAGAGTTGCTTCCTGTTACATGGTCTGACCACATGGTAGTCCTGTTTAGGATGAGTTATAAGTATGCTAACAATCCTAGCAAACCTATGATAGAAAACAGGAGGAACTGGAAGAAAGTTACGCTGCAATCCATGAGAGAAGAACTCGATAAGACCTCCCCAACTTTGTCGGGGATCCCGGATCTGGACACTTCCCTGGTCAGTACATGGGTCAAGGAAGCCTTAGACATACTGGCCCCGATTAAACCTTGTAAGGTGGTGAGGAATAAACCATCTGCACCCTGGTTCAATACAGAGCTTCGTTGCGAAAAGAGTCATTGTAAGAGACTTGAGCGGAGTTGGAGAAAACATTATGACTCCACGGCTAAAGAAGTTTATAAGATAGCCCTAAAAAAATTCCATACTCTAAAACGTAAGGTTATGAGAGATTACATGGCTAAACAAATTATGAACACTGATAATCCTTCCAGAGAGATTTTTAGGATAGTGGAGGGCTTTCTGAAACCTACAGCCATCAAGAGTACTATCACACCTTCCCTGGACCTATGTGAGCAACTGGCCACTTTTTTTCAGGACAAAATTTTGACGATCCATTCCACCTTTCCTTCAACAGGTATTCGCGATCTACCTCTGACCAGCACGGCAGCCAATTGGTCATCTTTTTGTAGATTTGAGAAGGCAGCCTCTTTGAAGGAACTTCAGGAAATTAAGTCTGGCTCCCCTCTGGACCCCTGCCCGGCCAGAGTGTTTAAACTCCTAGCTCCTCTTCTTAACGATTCCTTGAATTCACTGTGGAACTCTTCCTTGGAGACGGGTATCGTCCCATCGGAATGGAAAAAGGCACTGGTCCGACCAATTCTTAAGAAAGAAGGTGCTGACCCTTCGGAGCTTAAACATTTCAGGCCCATTTCACTATTGCCAGCCCCGGCTAAAATCCTTGAAAAAGAAGTCCAGAGACAACTCTCGGACTTCCTTGAATCTAATAATCACCTTCATGATTCACAATCAGGGTTTAGGGCGGGTTATAGCACAGAAACTGCCCTACTGGAAGTCACCGAGTCGATCCGTGAAACCTTGGATCAAGGCAGAAGCTCTATGCTGGTTTTGTTGGACCTATCTGCTGCGTTCGACACGGTTTCCCATGAGATTCTCCTACATAGATTACACCGAATTGGAGTGACGGGGACCGTGTTGAATTGGTTTCAGTCTTTCTTGGAGGGGAGGTCACAACAGGTTGCTATGCACCCTCATGTTTCCAGTCCTAGATCTTTGGCGCAGGGGGTGCCACAGGGCTCGGCATTGAGTCCAACGCTCTTCAATGTCTATCTCGCACCCCTTGCAGCCACTATTGAGAAATGGGGGGTGCGAGTTGTCTCGTATGCAGACGACACGCAGCTGATCTTCTCCTTTAAGGAAAATAGTGATACTGCCTTTATCAACTTTAAGCAATGCCTTTCTAACATCTCCTCCTGGATGACGGAAAATTGTCTTAAGCTAAATGCTGATAAGACGGAGGTACTATTCTTCAACCAATCCGCTCCTCCCCGGGCGGAGCTGTGGTGGCCTGAAGAACTGAATCCGCCCCCAACACCGGTAACGGAGGCTAGGAATCTAGGGGTCAGGTTTGACTCGCAACTGTCTGGCAAGGCTCAAGTCATGCATATCTCCTCTCAATGCTTTTGGAGATTGAAGACACTTAGAAGATTCCTACGCTTCCTTCCTATGAACTGTAGGAATGCAGTGGTGCATGCCCTTATCACGTCCCAACTCGACTACGCCAACAGTTTGTATATTGGCCTTCCGGATTACTTGATGGGTAGACTGCAGCGTATTCAAAACGCAGCAGCCAGGCTGTTGAGGAATGTGCCGTTACGGTATCATATCTCGCCTCATCTGCAAAGCCTGCACTGGTTGCCGGTAAGGAAAAGAGTGCAGTTTAAGGCCCTTGTCTTGGCTCACAAAGCAACGAGAGGGGTTGGTCCCCACTATCTGAGACAGAGACTTCAGAATTATCTTCCCGCAAGAACTCTCAGATCCTGCAACCAAAATCTTTTAATCATTCCAAGGTTTAGGAAGGCTAGGACAGGTGGACGTGCCTTCACAGTGAAAACTACAATGTTATGGAACACCCTACCCAATGATATCAGACAGCTGGACAGGGAACTGCCATTCAGAAAGGCACTTAAGACCTGGTTGTTCAGAATGCCCTAGAGATCGTTGCTATCCTCTCCCTGCTCTATCCCTTGCACCTGTAGGACGCTAGCGCCGGGACACTTCCGTTGGAAGTAGCTGTCGCGCTCTATAAATACTTAAATAAATAAATAAATAAACTGGAGACCCTGGAACTAAGTCATGCACATTGCCAGAGGACTCTGTTGTACACAAGTAGGATTACTGCCATTTAAAGGGACAGCGTGGCCTTCCTGAATGATGGGTGGTCTAGGCCAACTACCTGCTGCTGTGTGGCACCATGAAGTGTGCTCTCCAAGGTATTGATGAGCTTACCCCCTGTTCTTTCGGGGGTCTCAGGGACATCAAAGATCTCCTAAGAGTGACCCACACTGGCTACCTGTGACACTTTAAGTGTGGTGCCCTCAAGTGTCCATATCATCTGTTGGATTCTAGCTGGTAGTGCGTAGAACTAAGAATTGTGCCTGGAGACCGGATTGCCTTGTGCAGAGCTTCGAATTCTGGCCTGCATTTAAGGCATGTTGCCCCTGTATCGTGGGGACCATAGCACGCATAAGCGTCACGATGATGAGAGGATTCCGCGGTTGCGGGACCCAGTGTGGCCCGCTTCGTTGATCGTGATGCATTTCTCTCATGCTTTAGAACAAAAACATTTGGGCGTGCGTTATGAATTAATGGGTTCAACAAAACCACTATAACAACTAGAGTGGTTTGGTGTCTTTATTCCACCTTTCATTTTTTCATTTGTTTATATAGTACATTAAACATTTAAGTCCTGTCATAGAGAAGAACAATAATTTTTAGAAATATTCAACACAACATCAAGAAATAACACAATTCACGTTCGATGAGTAAATAACCAATAAAATGACGAAACGTGACAAAAACTGACAAAAGAAAAGATTGACCAGTCATAAATTTGACAACGAAACAATGACGGCACAGATTGTTTACATTTTCACACTCCTGCAGCCTGCCATACACAGCTAGCCAATGCAACAATTACACCAGTTTGTACACTGTATTATTCAGTAGAAGGATGGTGGTTACAGCTAGCTGGGGTGGGTCGACGCGTTTCAGAACCCTACTTTTCTTTTTGAGTTCTCCTCAGGACCAGGACAGGTCGTACACATTCAGAGATGGTGATCACGGGTGCTGTTTAGCAATTAATGGCGCGGAAAACCACGTAGTGTAGAGAAAAATCTCTTGCCGGTACCGGGAAGTGTCAAATGATGATTCCGTTGATAAGTTTTAGCAAAACGTTGTGTGGAATAGGGCTTGAGCGACAGCCTCACTTTTTTGATTTTATCCGTGGGAGATGCCCTCATATATTTCTTAAAGTTTTTGCGGTCTAATCAATTTCCAAAATCAATACAAGGGGTGCGGCACTGTACACGTTCTGTCAGTGGCACTGAATTCCTGCTGTTCGATAACGTGATACCCAGCTGGGGACGTGTTTGTGTGGTATATCTGATTTCAAAATGCAGCTCCTTAACAGCGTCCCTCACCGGCCTCCTATCGGCAGCATCTCCACATTGCGGAGGTAAAAATGTGAAAAACCGGAGTAGAATTCAACAGAAAAGGCGTCTGGACCAGATGCTTTATCTTCGGGTAGAGCATTAAGTGCATTTCTCTCATGCGACATGCCAACTGCATGCTCATTGCATGCAGTGTCTGTTTCACAGGTTTTGACCCTCGAAAGTGGAGGCGTTACCGTAGTAGTGCACCATTCTACCCAATGGGGTATTTCTGAACTTGCATCTGTGTGTGTGACTGGCGCGGTCTCATTTCCAGAGGGTACGGAATTTGCAGCTCTTCATTGTGTGTGTGACCGGAATGGTCTGGTGTGACCTGTAATCTCGCGCACCCAACGTTGTACCTGGATTGTCTGGGTGCGACTGATCAATGTGTACCTTGTGGGGTGCTTCCTTTCAAGAGGCCCCCCTGCTTCATTCTCCATTTATCGACTGTTCTCTTACTAGCCCTCAGCGCGTCGGATCAACTGTCCTTTTGCCGACTGTCTCCTAATTGACCTTGCTGCCTACTCCCACCTGCTTTCCTGGGACCCTGACTAAGAGTGACGTCAGTCGCGTGCAGCCTGGTGCCCGGGGGGAGGACGGGGTGTCTCAAATCTGTGGGATAGTCTGGGTGAGTTGGAGGGAGGCTTGGGACCACAGGGACTGCAGTGTGTAATCAATTGACATGCTGGGCATCAGTGGCACCGCATTAGAGTGCTGAGTGTTAATTTGTCCGAGCACTTCCTTATAGAGGGAGGGGGGTCTGTCTGTCTGTCTCACAGTGAGGAACCACCTGTGATTCACAACGCTGAATAGCTGTTTGCCTGATAACGTTGATTTCTTGCCTAAAAAGTGATATAATTCTGTGTATGTACATATTTCTGATATTGTTGTGACCCGGGTCGCACCGTCTAACTGTGTGGTATTGAATTATAAGAATTGCTAGGGTGGACAGCATGTTGCACCGCATAAGGGTTCTGGGGGTGGGGGGTGTAGAATAGGATCTTTCCCAAATGTGCATATTGCTGATGTCATTTGAACATGGCTGGGCCTAGTATTGCTAGTAATAATTCTGATTATAATGTATGCCCACAAATACAAGATGTTCATGTTGGGTTCATTATTATATATGTTGAATACAAACGTTATTTACATAGATAGGTGTGTGTAATCAACCGCCCCTGACGGAAGTAGTAGGTTCTGCCTGGCTGGGGTACTGCCTCAGCCAACCAGAAAATGGCAGTTCCAACAAATCCCTATGGGAAATTGCATGGGTAAAATGTGTTTTGGGACCCACCCCCCTTTTTCTCAGCTCCTGCTTGATGTATCACCACAAAACTTTCCAAACAGCAGCGAAGTGAGTGGAAAACTAGCTTTGAAAATGTTGTGAAGATTGATAAAACAGCACGTAAGGTATTTGCAAAACAACAAACGCTTTTCTTGTGGAAAATAAGTGCTAAGTACCACCAGTAGGTTATGGATATTTGTGTGTGTATGCATGTATATGTATATGTATATATATATATATATATATCTATATATATATATATATATCCATGCACAGGGTGATTCTGGATAATCTAGGAACACAGCAGCACACCTGAGGACAGCATAATATCTTTTATTGTGCACACAACGAACGACGTGTTTTAGCGATAGGCACTCCTTCCGGTAACTGAAGACCCTGGGGAAGGTGGCACGTGAGCCGGCGGAGCAACCGGCAATCACCCAGAGTAAATTGCCACAGTACATGCGCTCGGTGGATATATATATATATATATCTCCACTAGGTTAGTGTTTGAAAGTATATCAGGTGACTGCAACTTGATGTCGAACACTCCGACTTTGCCTGTGAACAACGGCGCCATGCCTGAAACGTGTAAGACTGTTTTGAAATGGATTGAATGTTTGATACTGGCATCGCTATAGTCTCCATTAATGGAAATTCAATACCTACCTGTTAGTGCTTCTCCATCTGGGGGCAAAAATATATATATTGTTGTCTCTGTGGTCTCAGACAGCATTGACCGGCTCTACAGAAGACATACCTACCCGCCACTCCGGTTTACCTAATATATTAACACAACAACCCGAAAGAGATTGATCTGCCTTGAGAAAGCCCTGGCCTGCTGGCCCCTGGGCGAAACACGTGTCGGCTGTTCCCTTGTCTCTAAACAGTCTTCAAATAAAAAGACCACTGCAAACAAGTACTGAATCCTTTTATTCATATGACGTCTAGAATAAGATTGAGGGATTTATTCACCCTATAAATTACATGAACAAAAAGAGCACAGAACCAATCACACATTTCAATCAATTTGAACAGGTGGTATCTGGGTGAAAGCACCATTTTGATTTGTGCCATAACCCTAATTGGGTCCTGACTAATTGTGTGTGAACCCTGGAAACACCCACCAGCCACAAAACTAGATATAACTAAGGCCTACCTGTACTATTGTATTGTGTTACACTTGCATCACGTATGGTGTTGCATGGGCATATTTGCAAAACAATGCAAAGCCACCATTCGTAGCACCGTGTAACTTAGTAAATCTTGAGAAAGGCATAGCAGCAAAATTCACTGTTTTGTGTTACTCTGAACACCATAATGTGAATTCCTGGTCAATTTCACCTGCATAGTTATGCATGCCACTCTATACCATTCCACTATGCTTCACTCCACTCTATAGTATTCGACTGCATGACAGTCAAGTGTGCACTACGCCACACCACTGTACTCTATTCCACTCTACAGCACTCCACTGTGACACTTCATTGTACAACATCCCTCTTGATGCTATTACACTCTATGCATGTATGCCACTACACTGTATGGTATTCCAGTACCCCGCACTACACTGTAATCCACTCCACTGTACCTTATTCCACTGTACGCCACAACACTCTGTGCTATTGCAAACTAGGCTACTTTCCTGTACAACACTCCTCCCTACACCACTCAAGTGTATGCAAATTCACTGTACCCCACTACATTCTACGCTATTCCATTGGAGGACACTCCATGGCACTCAACTGTGTGGTATTCCACTCTATCTCACTTTACTGTACACCACAACAGTCAACTCCACTATAAGCCACTCCATTGTATGCCACCCCACTAAATGCTGTTCCACTGTATGCCACTACACTGAACGCTTTTCCACTACACTGTATTCCACTCCACTATACACTAGTACACTCAACGCCACTTCAGTGTACTCTACACCTCTCCAGTCTACACTATTCCATTACATGCCACTCCACTGTACACCACTACACTGTATGCGATTCCACTCCCCCCCCACACTCTACTGTATGGTACAGCTCTATACGCTATTCCACTCTATGCCAATCCACTGTTCTCCACGCTATTCCACTGTACATCACTGCACTCTATGCCAATCAATTCTACACTATTAGACTGTACACATTTAAACGGTAGGCCACTCCACTATATGGTGTTCAACTCCACCGCTACCACTGTATGCCACGTCACTCCACATTACGCTACTCTACTCTACGATGCAGTATTCCACTCTACCCAATTCCATTGTACACCAAACCACAGAATGCTAGTTCACTGTATGCGACTGCACTCTTGACACTCCCCTGTACTAGTCCATTGTATTCCAATCCACTGAACTCCACTCCAGTTGATTCCAGTCCACTCTAAGCTAATCCATTGTACACTATTCCATTGGACTCCACTGTAATCTACGCTACTACACTGAATGCTATTCCACTCTACCCAAGTCAACTGCACGTCACTCCACTCAATTTAATGCTATTAGACTGTACAACAGTCTATCACACTCTACTCTACACTATTCCAGTTGATACCACTCCACTCTACCCAACTCCACACTACTCAAATCTACTCCACTGTACGACACCACTCTACTTTAATGACAATCTTTGCTCCTCGATAAAAATCGAGTTTCTCCGCTCTATAGCACTCCACAACATTTTACTGCTCTCTATGCATCTCTGCAACACTCTACTTTACTCTAAGCAACTAAATAACATTCTATGCAACTCTACGCAACTCCTTCTATGCCACTCCACCCCACTTTACTCCACTCAACTGTATCATATATGACTCCATTCTACTACACTTCACCTTCTACCACTCCACACTACCAAACTCTGATAATCAACTCTACAACACTCCGTGTCATTCCCCACTACCACACTGTACTGCTTTTTACCCTTCAACACTCTAATCCACTCTGTGCCACCACACTGTACTCAACTGCGCAACACTTTCCATCAGTGTACCAAATTGCAGTCCACTCCACCCTATAATACTTTGCTAAGCTCTATGCTGCAACAGCCCACTGTACTCCACTTTCCTTCACTCTGCTGTACAACATAACACTACACTCTATCACACTTTAATTCAGTCTATCCAATCGACTACACTAAACTATACTCCAGTATACAATACTTTACAACACTCTATGCCACTGTTCAACGCTCCTCTCTACACTACTCAACTCTAGCACACACTCCTCCACTCTTTTCATTTGTAATCTGTAAAACTCTACTACACTCTGTTGCTCTACATCACTACAGCACTTCTTCCGCATACACTTCACTCTATGCTCCACTATATCTCACAACACTCAACTGTACAGGACTTTCCAAAACACCACTCCACTGTACTGTACAAAGCACCACTCCAATTTATGACACTTTACTCAACTGCATGTTATGCCACTCAACTGTTACGTACTACACTCTACCGTCTGAGACGCCACTTCAGTCTATCACACTTTACTTTACTGTACGCTACCCCACCATACTCCCCTTCACTGTATTGCATTCTGCAATACTCCACGACACTGCACTGTACAACACTTTCCTCCACTGTACTATATAGCCCTCCACGTAACAGCACTCCACTCGACAACACAGGACTCTATCATTTGAAACACATCTTTATTTATTTTTAAAACTCTTAAGAAAACAAGAACAAATGTCAAACCTTAGTTATAGTTCGAGAAACTTTCTTTTTTCCTATACAAACCAAACTTAAAATACACAAACATTGGAAATTATATAGTTATAACTTTCAATTACAATTGATCCACCACCTTAAAAATATTCAGTAGCGCCTCCAAACACATTCTTTTCAGCTCGCTAACCAGACCACCCTAACTATAACTTACCACGCTACCATGAACTGTGTTCTTACAAATGATGACACTCCACTGTACAAGGCTAAACTGTACAACACTGCACTCAACAAGACTGAACTATATGACGCTCTATTCTGTGCCACTACACTGTATGTCACTGTACAACACTCCTCTCCAACACACTCCATTTTGTGACACTCCAGTCTGACACTCATCTGTATAACACTCCGCTCTAATGTTCAACATGCCACTCCACTCTACCATACTAAACTATGTCACACCACTAAACTTTATTACACTTCACTCCAGTGTACACTACACCAATGCGCTGTCCTCCACTCTATTTCACTCTGACACCATCCTTCACTGTACTGTAGAACAGACCAATAAACAATACTCCATTGAATGATACTACAATTTGAAACACATTTTTTATTAAAAAATAACAATTGACATACAATAAAAAACTAAAGGTTAAGGTTTATTTATAGTTAGAAATATCATTTATTCCTTCGATATAAACCCAACTTAAACTACACAAACATCAAAAATCCCAAAGTTAGTTATTACTTAAACTTATAATTTACGGACCACCTTCAATTTACTGTCTTGCACTTCCGTACAAAGTGTTGTTACCTCATTCGCCAGACTACATTCACTATGACTCATGCCTTCTCCATGCAGTGGTCATACACTTGTATATGACTTCACTTATAGCATTTATAACAACACGTATATCATCTCAAATGATGTTATTTGTCACAATGAAGACCATGGTAGAATGGTGAGTTATAGTTAAGATCGTCTGGTTAGAGAGCTGAAAAGAGGGTTTTTGGAGGTGCGCTACTTGTAATATTTTGAAGGTGGTGGATAAATTGTATTTGAAAGTAATAACTATAACTTTATCATTTCTAATGTTTGTGTATTTTTCGTTTGGTTTGTATAGGAAAAAATAACTGATCATCTGCTGTGAATCTTGTTGAATGTGCTTTTGTGTGAACTTCCTCCTCAACACAAATTTGACCGCAGTTCCTTGTTTCGTCAACATCTTTTACCTGGACGTCTCTGGTGTAGGTTTTGAAAGTGACTATTCATTTGCTGTGGGTATTGGTAAGTTTGCTTTTCTTGTTTTTTCTCTTGTTTATTCATAACGCCCAACACCATTTGTTGTGAGCTCCTTTCTACATGAAGTGTTTTGTCATGGTTCTTCATATGTTTCCTAATAATAGACGCACTCAAGCCTACATCCCACTTTCCCTTCTGTGCAGTTATGAGGACTCATACAGACAATGACCCCTCAATGTTCCATGTGAACAAGCAAGGGAGTACAAGATCACTAGCACTCTCTGGTAATGCTCAGTTGATTTGGAACTAGATGATTAGCATGAATAGCAGCTCAGTTGATTTGGAACTAGATGATTAGATGAATAGCATCTCATCTAGGGCAAAACCTCTGCCAGAAATCTGGGATGAATTTCACAACATATTAAATCCTTACGAGAACTCCAGGAGCGAAACATGTCAGAACTATACAAGGTGTTTAGCTTCCGAGGCACAGCGAGCTTGGATCTCATCGCAAATGAATCCAACAAAAGATTCAGATCTTGTGCCAGCAGTCAGTGGCTACCGAAGTCGAGGAGAGATGCCTTTTGATTGCATGAGATGGGATGTTTGCCTACGTTGCGCATTTCTGCCATTCCCCCTAATACTGAGAATAATTTGCAAAATTACATCAGAACAGTGCTAGATTATCCTCATTGCACTAGCATAGCCAAGGCAGTATTCAGCCACAGACATCCAAACCTTGACCCATATTTACAAACATTTTGCATTACTTTTGAATGCAAACCTAGCTCTAAGTGTTGTGGTGTGATTTACAATCCAACACATATTGATTTGTGTTGGATTGTAACCCAAAGTAATGCAGACCTTCACAATGGGCTGCCCTGCATTACTTTGCCTCAAAGGAGTGTTTCCTTGCAACCACCCATTAGTTTTGAAGCAAATCCTTATCTACAAAGATCTGCAGACAGGGATTTGTGCCAAAATCTTGTGCCTCCTCGAGGCAGGCATACCGAGGAGAAAATGTTTGTTTTCCTTATTTCTCCCTTTTTTCACATGCGTGCTGCATTGCACAGCACTCATGCAAAGTGGGTAACGCCTTAAAGCATAGTTGTGTACTGGAAGGGATTCCTTCTAGCACAAAACGTATTCTTCCCACAATACAGACACCCTAGCTCCATGGCGCAAATGTGTTTGTGTTGGCATATGGCAGCCAAGATATTGTGAGAGTGTAATAGAGCCACATCTTAGTAGACATATGATGCTGTTCTGCTCTCTCCTGTTCATGCTAAACAGCCGGTGACTTTACTTGCTGCCTGCGTTGCATGACTTTTATGTGAATCTGGAAACTCATGCCCCAGCGCAGGGGTCCAGTGCTTTTTTATAAACCCTCTATCTTTGACTTTGAGCCTTAATACGTTGCGTTTGCACAGTTCAATAACCCAGTGTGGTGCAGTCACATCCTGGCCCAAGGCAGGGCGTCTTCAACCAGACAGACATACCAAAGTAAGTGGGAAAGGTTCTTTGCCTTGCGGGTCCAAAATGCCTACATCTGCATACATCACAGCCGTACCAGATAATAGTGAATCTCACCCATTTAGCCAAGGCAGGCCTTTGGCATAGCTTGACCCATGCCCATTCTCTGCCACTCTAGGTTTTGCTGATCCACTGTAGTAACTTATTTTTTTTTCCCAGAGAATCATCAAGGTGTTTCTCAAGGTTGTTTCTAGGGCCCTGCCACTGCTGCGCCTTCAGTGGGGCTCTTCAGTGGGAGCTGAAGAGTGCTCTCCCAACTCACAAAGAGGCCTTTTGAAACAATACAAATACCGTACGTTTCCTGGATAGTAGTGCTATAGCTTGCATAAAGAAGGGTTAGTGAGTTACAAGTGTTGCTCAGGGTCCACAAGGACAAACGAACCCTACGTTTCTTCCCATTGACCCATCAGAATGAACCAGTGATGCTTAGTTCCTTGTTTCCAATCCTATTACTACGGCAGAGAGGGTGCTGCTTTCCTTAGGTATACATCAGTGCCTAAGCTTCTATGTGGAAAAGACAGTGCACTTCAGACAGACAAGCTTTTAATGACTATTATGCACACTTCAAGGGGTCACCGACTCTCCGTACAAGGTACTGTTAGGTGAAGACAATACCTTCTGCCACTAAGACAAACCTCATGCTCCGCTCTGGGAAAGGATGCCAATGCGTTCAATGCGAGGCATGGCAGCCCTATAACCTGGCTCCTGCTGGCAGACATAGGCAGGGTGCCATCAAGACTGGTACATGCCTGTTTTGCTGACAAGCTCACCATCTCTGGTGGTTGTTGGCACACCCACACCATCAGACTGGAGATGTAGAAGTGCTAGAATCAAGCATGGCAACATGCCTTCTCCAATAATGTACTCATGATCTGAATTGGAACATCCCCATGTATATTGGGACTGCCCCTGCCCTGATACAATTTATGAATGAGCTGACGACACACTTCTTTAAAGCACTGTACATCATGACACATTAGCCGTCAACTTAAATGCTTAGAACTATCTACTGGACCTTGTAGAGTGCTCCACTGCCTTTTGGCTAGGTTTGCACTATAAATATACCACTTACATGCATGCATAATTACAGGGTGGCTTTATGGAAGAGCCGTCAAACCTTCTCATGAGGCACAGGGTCAAGACTGATTTGCAAATAGCTGGGACTGAACTGAGGTGGCAAAGTGAGCTAAAGAACAATGATGGATTCAACCCAGATCTGTGACTGGGGGTGAGTGACTGAAAAGTTTCAGCACATCGTCCATCATCTCCGTGTGTTTGATTTGTTCACCCTAAGTTGGCAGGGTATGCCCAGATATGGGTCCCTTGCTCACTTTGCCACTGGATTCAAGCGAGCCTGGCTGATGAGGTGTGTTACCCTGAAACTGGCCCCAGGATGCTTGTTTCTGGTTCAGGGAAAACCTGGCTTGGCAGTTCGGACTGGACTGTTCCCATGAGGCACAAGGTCAAGACTGATTTGCATATAGCTGGGTCTGAACTGAGGTGGGGAAGTGAGCTAAAGAACGATGATGGATTAAATCCTGATCTGTGACTGTGGCTGAGTGTCTGAAAGGTTTCAACGCTCCGTCCATCATCTGTTTTTTAGAGACTCACTTGTGTCTTCCTTCACACTGGGAAGTATGGTGGTCTCTGGCGGAATGGAATTCAGCTTGCTGTCACCTTTTTGGCTGAAGTTTAGTTCCTTTTAAACAAGGTGATTAGTTTGCTAAATATACTCTTCTTTCAGGCATGCTAGTGATTTCTGTTGGAAATTACTAAAGTACATCAATCTCGATGAAGGCGAGTGATTCCAGCATGTGAATTGATGAAAGATACCAGTGCTAGGAGACTTCTTTCAGGTATGTAAAATGTTTGTTCTGAGGGCCCGCAGAAATCCTGTTCTTGTTTTCTTCTGGTAAAAGGAAATAAAGAGTGGACATGTTGTTTACTACATTGTTTGCCCCATCTACATTGAGGAAAGTATACATGCAAAAACAGAGGACAAAGTGAATGTGAACCAATTCGATCATTTAATATCAATCGCTAGTCATTTACATTCTATCACTCAGAATGATGTGTGTTGTATTTTCCATTTAGTTTAAAAACTTTTATATAAAAGTTTGAAAAAGTATACTTGTGTTTTTTTTTAACAACCTCAATCTGGACATAATTTCAATTATAGCCATTACCTTGACTTGTTAGCAACTCTTAGGAGCAGATTTACTTTTCTAAATCCATTAGAACCAACGTAAAGTAATGGCAAGTTGTTGTACTGGTTATAGTCTAATGTAATTTTTTTTCTTCCAATCTAAATGTTTTCTCATGCAATATTTTTTACATTTAAAATGTAACAGTAATTCTTTTTCTAATTATATGTTTTGATCTGTTAGTCCAGTATCAGAATGTAGTTATTCAGACCCCACGATAATGACTTTCCCCTGTGCCAGCTCTGCTTACCTGCAATCATAGGAGATTACTTACTAAATGTATTTACATGTTGCTCAAGGTGCACAAAGCACTGCATTAATTTACTTGCCATTATAAAATTCTGAAGACACAGTGAAAAGTTGTCTAGCTCGAGCACACACTCAGCCATTAACAATTAACACTCACACTCAGTGTTTTTCATGTTTGTGTTAAATATAACTTTATTTTTCTAGAACAGACAGCTGTTGTGCACGTATTTTGATTATGCTAGTCAAAATTTACTGTTCGAGGCATCTGAGCTACAGATCACACACTGTGCATAGATCGACATCTGGTGTTGGGCCCGGATGTTTGCACTTTGTTGTTGTATTGGAATAAGTCTTTGGAAGTCACGAGATCGGTGACTCCTTCTTTGGACAATAGTGCACATGGGCATCGACTCCATCTTTAGATTGTTTTTTTCCGCCATCGGGTTCGGATGTGTTTGTCTCGCTCCAGTTCGGTGTTGTTACCGTTCTACCTTTCGACGCGCAATCCTTCACCCATTCTTCGGTATTGTTCAAGTATTCGACGCGCATCTCAACAAACTTGAATTCTTCGATTCCGGTCGCCGACGCAGGCCTTCGGGCATAGTTGTGCCATTAGGCCTTTGGCTCATGGAAAGGACTCCTTTCAAAAAGTGTCCTCAATGTGGATCCAAGTTTCCACACGCTGATCTTCACGAGGTGCGTAACCTCTGCCTTTTGCCCGAGCACGAGGCCAAAGACTGTCCAGCTTGCGCCTCTTTCCACTCCAAGAAAACAATACGGGATCGTCGTGCTCAAAGAAGCATGGCTCGATCATCAACATCGATACCAGACGATATCTTCCAAAAAGGTATCAATGTACCAGAGCAGGAGCAGATCGAAGAGGACAACATTAGCGCCTCTGAAGCCGACGACTCCGACTTCGAAGACATCACTCCAGGGCAGCGGGTCGTAAGTACTGACATCGACCCCTCCCCACCACCCATTCACAAAAAGGCTTCGGTAACACCTTCACCTTCGGGCCTAGGTGCACACCGGTACAAAACTTCCTACACCCCGCCTTCGGGCTCGGCAAAGAAGTCAATACATAAGCCTTCAGGCCACTCTGGATCGAGCCAGCCTACCGTCTGTACCGAAACCCCATCCCCGGCACCAAAAAAGAAACCACTGTCTTCGTCAGCACCGACGCCTGCTTCCACATCGGCGCATTCGGCACTGAAATACACTGGCATTGACTTTTCGGCTCCGAAAAAATCATCAGAACCGAGCAAACAACCGGTTCCAAAGACCACTGGCGCTCAGCCTTCGGATCCCAAAAAATCATCGGAAACCAACAACCAGTTCCAAAGACCACTGGCGCTCAACCTTCGCATCCGAAAAAACCATCGGAATCAAAGAAACAACCAGTTCCAAAGACCCCAACGGAACCCAGGAAAACTCCTGATTCCAAAACTAAGGAGCATAAAACGACTCCAAGACTTGTGCCACACAAACAATTGGACCCGAAAAAATCGGTACCGAAACACACTCCAGAGGAGGAGCTTTTTCGACCTGATCCAACCCAAAAAACTCTCCAAATATACCCCAAGACAGGTCAACTTATACTTAGTCCTTCCAGGAAAAGGAAAATTGACAAGCCTGTACCAGCTCCACGCCCTTTAAAGAAGAGGAACTTTGCCACTTCTCCTTTAAGAATTCCTTCTCCACCTCCTCCTCCACACCACATCTCTCCTGACCCATCTCCAGTACCCTCACAATCTCCTTCACCTCAGGATGATGAGGGCACCTCTGGGGAGGAAGGGAATGATGAACCTAGTCATCCTAATACCCCCAGAGGACCTATGGGACAATTATGGCACACCAGATGTTCCTAATACACCACAAGATGATATCTACCCATCTAGACTATCCCCTCCAGAGGACACTATAGGATTCACTCAGCTCATACACAGAGCTGCAGAATACCATAGTGTGAATTTGCACACAGACCCTGTAGAAGAAGATTTCCTCATGGACACTTTTGCACCATCTCAAAGGTCCACTTCCATTCTCCCAATGTTAAAAGGGGTAATCAAACACGCTCCTGAAGTTTTTAAGGATCGTGTAAGGGCTAGGGTCATTAACCTTAGGGTTGAAAAGAAATACAAGTCTGCCCCGCTGACCCTGTTTACATTAAAGGGCAGCTTCCCTTGGATTCCTTGGTAGTCTCCAACGCCAGGTAAAGGGCTAACTCCCAAACCTCAGAGATGCTCCACCTCCTGATAAGGAGTCAAAACTGTTGGATGCATCTGGTAAAAGAACAGCGTCCCAAGCAGCCAACATATGGAGAATTGCCAACACACAGGCTTTGCTGGCTAGGTACGATAGGGCAAACTATGACCAGCTAGAGACCCTACTACAACACCTTCCAGATCAATATAAAACAAGGGCCAATGATCTCATCCAGGAAGGCAAACTCATAACTAATACCTCCATTCGATGTGCTCTGGATGCTGCAGACACAGCCTCCCGAGCTATTAATACCATTGTCCTTTTGCACAGACATTCGTGGCTACGCATTTCGGGGTTCAAACCCGAAGTTCAAACTACCATACTAAACCAACCGTTTGACCAGGAACACTTATTTGGGCCTAGTGTAGATTAATATTTGGAGAAGATGAAAAAAGTTACGGATACTGCCAAATTAATGGGAGCTTTGCAATCGCAAGCTCCCAGAAGTTCCTTTCGTCGCTCCTCTTAAAGGTGCGCCTCTAGAGGTTTTACCACTGATAACCCCTCCACTTCCTACAAAAGTCTCACCCAGACCTCATTTACCAGAGGCTATTACAGAGGAGGCTACAGGGGCAATAACAACAACGGTAGAGGCAAAACTACCAATACTCGCACCGCCTCCACCCCAAACAATGACTTCCCTCCACTCCCCCCGGACCACTGTACTCTGGTCGGGGGAAGATTGCTACAGTTCCTACCTGTCTGGAACACCAATACCACGGACAGGTGGGTGAGACAAATCATCCAATCCGGTTATTGCCTAGAACTCACTTCAACTCCCCCAAACATACCACCCAAACAGCGTCTAATGTCAACAGAGTATTTAACGCTCCTAAAACAAGAGGTGCTTTCCCTCCTACAAAAATATGCAATAGAACCAGTTCCCCTGCATCACCAAAACATCGAGGTTTACTTCCTGTACTTTCTAATTCCAAAGAAGGATGGAACCCTGAGACCCATCTTGGACCTCAGACCATTAAACCTCTACATACAATCAGACCATTTTCATATGATCACTCTTCAACAGGTCCTTCCTCTACTCAAACAAGGCAATTTCCACATTCCCATTCACCCTGCTCACAGGAAATATCTTTGATTTGTAGTGGACAGTCAGCATTACCAGTTCAAGGTTCTCCCATTCGGAGTCACCACAGCACCCGGAGTCTTCACAAAATGTCTGGCAGAGGTAGCAGCCCACTTAAGAAGGCAACAAAATCATCTCTTCCCATATTTGGACAATTGGCTCATAAAAGCCAAGTCGCATACCCAGTGTGTAAATCACACACACACCACAATCCAACTACTTCACGACTTAGGGTTTACCATAAACCTCACAAAGTCTCATCTCCAACCGTCTCGCATCCAACAATATCTAGGTGCCACAATAAACACCTCAAAAAAGCCTTGCATATCCCAGTCCAGCCATGATAGCATGCATGCAAACCCTTATAACAAAATTCCAGCCGCAACACTCACTTCCAGCTTGAGTGTTCAAGCAACTAATAGGTATGATGGCCTCTTGTATATTCATACTACCTCATGCAAGACTCCAGACGCGCCCCTTACAGGAATGCTTAGCACGTCCGTGGAACCAAGCTCAAGGTCAGCTAACAGATCTGGTGTTGGTGGACGACCGCACACATCGCTCTCTGCAGTGGTGGAACACCCAAAACCTTTCCAAAGGGCGACCGTTCCTAGAGCCGGTTCCACAGATTGTGCTAACAGCCGACGCATCGCTCACCGGCTGGGGAGCTCATCTACTACATCACACTATACCGGGCTTATAGACACCTCAGCAAAAGCTACTCCACATCAATCATTCGGAGTTACTAGCAATCTTTCTAACATTAAAAACATTCCAGAAACAGATATCAGGCAAAGCTGTTAGTCCGCACTGACCGTATGACAGCAATGTACTATTTACAAAAACAGGGGGGGGACATACTCTCTGCAGCTCTCTCAACTAGCACAGAGCATATGGAGGTGGGCTATTCCTCAAAACATATTCCTTTTAGCCCAACATCTTCCAGGAATTCAGAATCACATGGCAGATCTGTTAAGTCGTCAGACACAACAGATTCACGAGTAGGAACTTCATCCACAAGTTCTTCAACCGTTTTTCCAAATGTGGGGGCAGCCAGAGATAGATCTCTTCGCCACACATTACAACACAAAATGCCCAAGCTTCGCCGCCAGATATCCACACCCATTGTCCGAAGGCAATGCAATATGGATGAATTGGTCAAGCAGATTTGCGTACGCTTTTCCGCCTCTCCCACTCACACCATTAGTGGTGCGCAAGCTGCAACAACAGTCACTAACACTGATCCTAGTTGCTCCAACATGGGCCAGACAACCATGGTACACAACATTGCTGGAACTATCAGTAGTCCCACACCAAAAACTACACCTCTCCCCACAGCTCTTAACACAGAACCATGGAGAGATCAGACACCCAGATCCAGCACAGCACAACCTAGCAATCTGGCTCCTGAAGTCCTAGAATTTTGTTACCTCAATCTTCCACCTGATTGTATGAATGTTATCAAAGAGGCTAGGCGCCCCACCATTAGAGCCTGCTATGCAGCCAAGTGGAAAAGATTTGTTATATACTGTAACACCATCAATCCTCTAGATGTGTCCATTCAACACATCATATGTTACCTGCTGCATCTTCAAAGATGTAATCTAGCATACACATCAATTAGATTATATCTCGCCGTCATAGCAGTTTACCTACAAAATAGACAACATATGTCATTGTTCAAGGTACCTGCCATTAAAGCATTTATGGAAGGCCTCAAAAGAATAATTCCTCTCAGGGTACCACCCTCGCCAGTGTGGAATCTAAACATCGTCCTCACTAGACTAATGGGTCCTCCATTCGAACCTCTACATAAATGCGAGCCACAATTTCTTACATGAAAAGTCGCTTTCCTTGTGGCCATTACATCTCTCAGAAGAGTCAGTGAGCTACAGGCACTATCCATTCAAGAACCATTTTTACAAATCCATCATAACAAAGTGGTTCTCAGGACAAATCCCAAATTCTTTCCTAAGGTATTTCTCCCTTCCATCTCAACCAATTTGTTGAGTTGCCAGTGTTCTTCTCGCAACCACAAACAGTAGCAGAAAGAGCTCTTCATACAACAGACATAAAAAGAGCACTCCTTTACTATATTGACAGAACAATACCTTTTCGCAAAACAAAAAAACTTTTTGTATCCTTCTCACCACCAAATAAAGGCAATCCCATATCAAAGTCTGGGAGTGCAAAGTGGATTGTCAAATGTAAACAAATTTGCTATCACAAAGCAAAACGTACACTGTCTATTCCCCCTAAAGCCCACTCTACCCGCAAAATAGTGGCTTCAAAGGCATTTCTAGGGAACATTCCCTTAGATGTTATCTGCAAAGCAGCTACATGGTCTACACAGCACACATTCATAAACACTACTGTGTAGATGTGCAGGCAAAGCAACAAGCTAGTGTGGGCCAGGCTGTACTCAAAACACTATTTCAAACTACTGCAACAGATACTGGTGGTCGCCGCTAAAGAAGAGTACGGCTATGCAATCTAAGCACAGTGTGTGATCTGCAGCTCATATGCCTCGAATGGAAAATGCTACTTACCAGTATGCATCTGTTCTTGGCATGTAGAGCTGCAGATTCACACACGCCCACCCACCTCCCCAGCTACCTTTATCTGTTTCAGTATTATCTTAATTAGATACAACATACATGGACATCTATTTCCGTTTCTCACAAAACTCCATCATTTCCCTTCTTGGCGAAAAAACAATCTGAAGATGGAGTCAATGCCCATGCGCACTACTGTCCAAAGGAGGAGTCACCTATCTTGTGACTTCCAAAGACTTAGTCCAATACAACAACAAAGTGCAAACATCTGGGCCCAACACCAGATGGCGATCTATGCACAGTCTGTGAACCTGCAGCACTACATGCCAGGAACAGATGCATACTGGTAAGTAGCATTTTCCTTATTTTGTTTCCACGAACCATAAAAGTTTGACAAATAAAAATATCACAGGTAAAAAAAAGAATTGTAACACCTTTGTAAAACATCACAGGAAATAGAATAAGAAAGAAAAAAATCATAATATTCCATGGTTTAAAATTTCAGTACATACAGTGAAAAGGTTTAGGACACCATAGTATTACACATATTGTAAAAAATTCCAACAATGTAAATATGGACAATGAGCAATTCCGACATTCTTTTTCAGTCTCCAAAGCTCATAACGCTTTCTGATCGCCATAGTAACTTTTATATAATTGGATCCCGCAGTGCAAATAACAGGAGTGGCCAAAGTGTGTCAATATATATGTACAGGGGCGGATTTCCCTTAAAAGTGGGGCTAAAAAATGTTTCCTTGCATTTTTATATAGGGGGCAGAATAAGATAAAGTGCATAATGCTCTGGTTTGCCGAATTATCACACCAGCAAGGCATGAGTTTATTATTTACAATTTCTGAAGCACACGCAAATTATAACATCAGGTCAATACAATAATATAAAGGAACAAGAAAGTAGTATGTTGGGCTTTGTCCGTTCTTTTATTCAACAAGGTCTTCCACTCCCTTATGCCAACGCGTTTCGTCGTCTATGGGTATGAGCCCTACGACTTCCTCAGGGCGGGAAGTAATACAAATATTGAAGTTGTAATATACGGTCAATTGAACAAACATTTGCTTTACATAGTGTAAGCCCAAAACACAGCCTCTGTGCATCGAGGGACTAATCAAAACAAACAATTGTGCGCATCATCCATGTGAGACAATAATTATGCTTAAACAAAAGTATACAAGACGTATATATAAATTTCATTCAACATTGATTGTTGCAGAATATCGCAATTAAAACTTAAATTCAGTATCTACACAAACATCCAATTCCATGCTATCACCTTTGTGAATGTGAATCTGCACATTCAATAAAAACAACCCATGTGCAGTTTATATTAATGAACCCATGTGAGTTCCACGCTTCCCTACGCTCCCCTACGACACTGATACCTTGGAAGAATGTAGTATCCTGATGAATTAATCTAGATCCATTGCTGTAAAGATTAGATAAACATGAAACCTTTATCAAATGGAGGACCCGTTTTGTGAGCATACTTCTCTCGTTACTAGTCGCGACTAGCATATTGCGGTTTGATAAATACTTTCCCTAAATATATGATTCTAAAAAAGCCTGCTATCAAACTGATGAAAAATCCACGGTCCAGGACATACTCGATATAGAGAAGACAACCTTATATGGAAGAAAAGAACCTACATAGAAAATCTTTTCCTCATCGTATTAACAACAATCATAACGTATACAAAGGATCTTTCATACAACTTGCCCTGAAGAAGTCCTGTTTCAGGACGAAACGCGTCGGCTGTGTCGCATTGTAATGTCCATTGCCTAATGAACTTGGAATAAAAAGACTAAATCAAGGAACATTTTTCTGGCTTTTGAATTGGATTTGAACTACATATATTGTTCTTATTTGATTGCTTTTCACAAATGTGTGGTGCATCTTGGCTTCTATTTGACATGTTTGATTAAGTTCCCTAGGGAACTAGCATTGTAACAGTGGGTGCTATCCAGAATGCACACACTTCCTTAATTTATGTGTGATAACACTCTATTGGGGAGAACACATTAAAGGGTGACATTAGAACAGGTGCTGTCAGATAGAAGGTTCCACTGTTAATCCTAATAGTACTCTTACTTTAGGATAAGGTAAAGCTTACCTCACTATTCAACAATAATTCCAAAATAAAGTACCCTTTATTTTGAGACTTGTGATTTCATGTATTGATCCTCTTATAAAAGAAATCAAATCGGGACTCTGTGAAGAAACGCCAAATATTCATGTAACCATTCCATTGTATTTACAAATCCTACAATAGCGCACTATCAATAATAAATCTTACCAGTGAGTACTGCGCAGTATCCAATTTCTACGAGGTGTCAATATCCTAGAATACTATTATATCCAATCACCGTATTCAAAATTTATAGAAAGACCAACTCCAAATTGAAACGACAGGTCCCTGAAGTACGGGACACTCTGTTAAATGCAAAAATAAATAAAATATTGTCAGCGTTACTATTATATCAAATTACTAGCCTTTAATAAGCTCACAAAATCCTCCGATCTTACCCCTTGTGTAATATCACAGCAAGTCCTTTTCAAGTGTAAGCAAACTGTGGGCAAAACCGGAAGCAATATTTCCGATGAACGAGACAGGTCCCTGAAGTACGGGGCAACCTGCGAAAATGGTTAAAGAATGGCCGAGTTTAGTACCGACCAGAAATAGCATCTCCTCGAACGAATAGATCAGGTAAGTATCGCTTAACATACCTGTTACCACACAGCGTTCAGTGCTGCACCCGGATAGCACGAAGGCACTCAACTGGCCTCGTCAGTTGCTCAAATACTATTCGTAGAAAGTGAAAAGGGGACTACATTAGATAAAATCATCAGCGCCATCTTGGAATGGTTAGTTTAAAAAGAATAAAACCTGTATTTAACGTGAATCATTAGGGCAATGAAGGCAACTTTCCAACTATACTACATCAAAGACAACTCCAAATATCAAGTGCAGGATTAAAAAAAAAACATTTGTATTCGTGGAAAGTAAAAAGGTGAAAATAAAAACATCAGCGCTATCTCGGAATGGTTAACCTTCAAAGAATAGAACCTCTGTTTAACGTACATCAGTAGGACAATAAAGGTAACTTTCTTACTTATACTATAGCAACAATAACTCCAAATATCAGGTTGCAGGAATAAACGGCCCATTTGCATAGTGACCTACCTGAATCAGATGAGTCACTATCATGAATCTTAACCAAAATAAATGTTCAACACTCGTTTATAGTCACTTGACTGCCAATATTTGTGTAAATTCTTGTCAATCTCATACTGCTCTTGACTCATTCTCTACAATTCTCGCCCATTAATATACTGCATATTAATTGCAGTTCCAACTAGTAAACTGTATCCACCACATAAGGTCAATGTAAATGAATATATGCCATTAATACTACAGCCTTTAATCCCCGAAAAAATATTGCAGCTCCTGATCATAGTTGAGCCCATCCTCCACGGCCCTCAGACGCATGATCCACCTCGCTTCGTGCCTACGTAATTTCAGCTCCCTGTTACCACCACGTGGGTCTAATTTTATATGTTCTATTCCATAAAACATAAATGTCTTATTAGGGCCTTGTGCAGTACAGTTATAAACATGTTCAGCAATAGGGTATCTCATATCATTGTTTTTTATCGCTCGCATATCTTCACTGACACGGTCCTTTAGTGTTCTTATGGTGCTCCCTAAGTAGATTCTATCACACTTACAAGTAATTATATAAACAACATATTTTGTACCACAATTAATGTTAGTCAATATAGTATACACTTTACCAACCTTGTCTTTAAATTGCTTAATCTTGTGTACGGCAAATCTGCACATCCCACAATGACCACATTTGAAAAAGCCTTTAGAAAATTGTGTTAGCCATGGTTCCAACTCTGTTTTGATTGGATAACTGGGGCTTAATAATGTACGCAGTGTTCTTCCCCTTCTAAATGTAATCCGGGGTTTTTCTGTTAAAAATTCCTGCAATGTCCTATCTGCCTGCAAAATGTGCCAATGTTTGTTCAGACTTTTACGTAATGCAGTACTGATATGAGTGTAGTCTGTGATCATCCTAATCTGTGAAGTGATTAGTCCCTTGATGCACAGAGGTTGTGTTTTGGGCTTACACTATGTAAAGCAAATGTTTGTTCAATTGACCGTATATTACAACTTCAATATTTGTATTACTTCCAGCCCTGAGGAAGTCGTAGGGTTCATACCCATAGATGACGAAACGCATTGGTAGAAGGGAGTGGAAGACCTTGTTAAATAAAAGAACGAAAAAAGCCCAACATACTACTTTCTTATTCCTTTATATTATTGTATTGACCTGATGTTATAATTTGCGTGTGCTTCAGAAATTGTAAATTGTTTATTCAATCTTAGATTGAAACTTTAGGGAATTAGGGTGGATGTTCCCCCTCTTTGAATGCACCGCAGGATATGTGTAATAACCCAATACTACAGTAACTGGTGTAAATTTGTATGAGCACCTGTGGACCCTTTTCCCCGACATGAGCTTATTAGCCCACCCTATTTGACGCGTGAATGCCACTAGAAAGTGCAAAGTGTATAAGCGAAATCTCCCCCACATCAAATATCACCTGATACCCAGGCTGCTTGTATGCAGTGCGCAGTTCCCGCCACTGACTTCTTTCATATGGTTTGGGACTGCGTTGACCCTGCGTACTGCCCTACTAGTGATGGTGGAGGAATTGCCTTGTCGGGGTTGCATGCCTAGTGGCCAAGAGACATGTGGCCAGCACGTGGAAACAACCCATACCTTCCCCGATCCAGCACTGGTGCTGAGGAGTAGACTGGTGTGCACAACTATATAAATCTATTTACGCTACTCGTGGGCCTCCTCACAAACATGATACGGTGTGGGGGGAAGTGGCTTGTCGATGTAAAGTAACTGATTCTTTTTACTGAGAATATGACATGTATGGGTATGTTTCTCAATGCACAGCTCTTACTGCTTACGATGATGGATGTACTTGCTGTATAAACACAATAACATTGGTCATGTAAAAAAAATATATATTTCACGGCAATCCCCATGTTACCCTTTGGGAGAAATAGTGCTTGCAATAGTGAAAAACTAAATTAGCAGTATTTCACTAATAGAACATGTAAAACACAACAGCACATGTCCTACCTTTTAAATACACTGCACCCTGCCCAAGGGGCTTCCTTGGGCCTACCTTAGGGATGACTTATATGTAGTAAAAGGGAAGGTTTGTGCCTGACAGGTCAAAATGGCGGTTTTAAACTGCACATACAGCCCCTGCGGTGGCAGGTCTGAGACATGTTTGCAGAGCTACTCATGTGGGTGGCACAATCTGTGCTGCAGGCCCACTAGTAACATTTGATTTACAGGCTCTTGGCTTACCTGGTGCGCTTTACTAGGGACTACCTAGTAAATCAAATGCCAATCGTGGCTTAACAAATCACCAATACAATTTACACAGAGTATTTGCACTTTAACCCCGGTTAGCAGTAATAAAGTGCCCAGAGTCCCAAAACCAACAAAAACAGGTCAGAAAAATAAGAGGACGAAGGCAAAGCGTTAGGGGATAGCCCTGCTAAAAGGAACAAGTCCAACAAGAAGATAAAGCTGGTACCAACCTATCTTTGTGTTTTTTGGCAATGTTTTTGTTCTGGTGAGGTTGTTGTCCAGGGTAAATCCTAATGACTTGATTTTTGGTCACAAATGAGGTTGAAACCATTAAGGTTTGCGTCATTGAGCAAGGTTTATACTGTTTCTAGTTCTTGGCACATGACAAGAATTCTGTTTTGGTTGGATTGAGCTCCAGGATGGGTCTCGACAACTAGATATGGATAATGTGCAGGTAGCAACTGATGCTAGATGTCTGAAGCAGAGCAAATTTTCAAGTAGATTTATGTATCATCGGCATATCGGTGAAGCTACTTTTTCTCCCCCAAACTTTTTATTAACAAAGCTCGAGAGACCACATCATTCAAAAACAGTATCATAAGTACATCAGTTGTCATATACAGAGAATCAATGAAGTCGTATTCATGGACAGCGCAGGCCCGCCTATTGCCCCCCAGCTTGCCTCTATTCCGCCGTCCCCAGCCCTCTATACCTTCTCCATGGCATCCACACCCTCTCCCATTTCTTTGCGCACCCTCTACTTTTGTACACAGTCTCCTCGGCCCTCTGGCACCAATCGAGTTCTTGGTTCCACTCCTCCACCTGCGGGGTGCAAATGCCCCCCAGCTTCTGGCGATGTTGCACTTTGCCACCCCCGCTGATAGGGCCAGCCATATACCCACGTATCTGGACCAATCTGCATCACCACAAATCAGTAATAACAGCTATTTTGGATCTAGTGGAACAGGCTCTCCCACCACCTCCAACATTACGCCTGTGACCCTCTGCCAGAATGTGGACACCTCAGGACACTCCCATAATATGTGTACATATTAGTGAATCTTGATCCTATTATCAGTAGAGTAGAGCACCAAGCAACTCCATGTAGAGGTTAAAGATGAGAGGAATATGTTTGGAACACTGAGGGACTCCTGGAGGGGAGTGTGAACTATCTGGGGTCGGTTGTAAAGGTAGGAGGAGAATCAGTGAAGGACATTTCTAGTAAATGGCATTTGAAACTCCAGGGTGCGTTTGAGGGAGGGATGGTCTACTGTTTCAAAGGCAGCTGAGAAGTTCATCAATATCAGGTGGCAGGGGTCATCTTCAGCTGTGGTCAAGAGGGAATTGTCTACAGTGTGTAAAGTAGCAGAGTTCATGCTGCAATGTGATTTGAAGCCTGGCTGATCATGCAGGAGATGGTTAGCATTGATCCTGGAGCTGAACATTAACTGCTTTTTCAGTGATCTTGCTGATGAATGGTAGGTCATGGATTGGCTGGTTATTGGTGAGGTCATCAGGATCTAATGTAGAGTTTCTTTAGAAATCGGAGGATCTAGCCTGTCTCGCAAGCTTCTGGTAAGATGCCTGGAGTGAGGGAGGCATTGACAATGGTGAGTAGGGGTGAGAGACCATCCCCAAAGAGAGCTTTATTGAAGCTTTCTTCATAAGAAGTGGCTTTTAGGGAATTGAGAATGTCAGTGAGATCTGTGAGAGCATTGAAGGCTGATTGTGAGATTCTACAGGAAGGGGTGTGCATAAGAGATGAAGCGGGTTTGGTGGTGTTGATGTGCTGTCTGATCTTTATTTTTTCCTCTGAAGAAGAGGTTGATGGTATTGAACTTTTCTGTGGAGTGAGAAATAGATGGGTCTGACAGGGGCTTGATGCTGTTCTTGATTATCTTGAAAAGCATTTTGCTTCTGTTGGTGGCTGTAACCAATCTCAAGGGGAGCTTGGCGAAGGTCCCACCAACCCCAACATGGCTGCCATGGTTTTCCACACAGTAAATAGACTTCCCGCTCTAGTTTAGCACTTGGAACCTGGAAGTCTGCAAACTGCATCCCAGGATCTGAGAGGTGCAGCCTAGGATGACGTAAAACCGCCGAAGACTGAATCCCGCGAAGAGGAGGAAATCCCGGAGAAGACGGAGCTGGAGTAACAGCTGAAGAGGAGCAACGCAATGGGAAAAGACGAGACGCCGCAGGAGGGAGCCGAGAAGTCATGACTGCCTGAAGGACCGCTTGGAACGGAGGACGCCCGAAGATCAAGAGAACGCTCTTGGAGCAATGCGAACGAGTTCAGTGCTCCAAGTAAGGACGCAGACGCTGGGACTCCCCTTGGCCCAGGAGGGTTGTGGGTTCAGGCAAGTGCTTTGCTCACATGTTTTTCCATTTAAAGGTTGGTGGGCGGGTTTGCGGCTGCACCAACCTGATTCTCGATACCCCTGCATTAGGCACCTCACTTAGGTAGGACACTGGTGTGGTGAAGGAAGCACTAGTCCACTTTGACATACTGGGACATCAACCTGACCCCCTTTATTTGTTTTGTTTCCCTCTTGAGGAGAAGCCCTGCGCTGAGGAAAATCCTGGGACAAGGCGAAGAGTGAAGACGCCTGCAAAGCACCCCTCTTTCGTTTTGAGACTATTCTTTTTACTTTGTTGTCCTCCTGAAGAGACTGAGAAGCTAACCAGTGCTTATGCCCCACAAACTGTTGGTACCCTCCAAGAAAGGAAGTGACATAAATAAACGTACATTCCCAGAACCTGGAAGGCGTAAGAGTACTCTATCTCTAAAGAGGGGAGTTGGGGTGGCTGACACTGCCAACCAACCACGGTGGCTTTATTAATGGTATTGGTATAGGACTTTGCTTTAGTTGATGTGATCAGCTGTCTGTGTGTTATGTAGAGGAACTTCAGTATCAAGAGTTCTGTTTTCCTTCTGTTCTGTTTCCTGTCTACATCGTTTGTCGGATTTGCAGCAAATCCTACAACCGATTGAGAATCTTGCTCGCACACGTCGATATAACAGATTAAATCTTTATGATTGAAAAGGCTCTGCGGACAGTAAATTGAGAAACACCGCCCGTGAAGTGCCATAACTTGAATATCCCTTTTTCGGAGGCGTTTGTCCTTTTAAATAAAGCAGAGTTACGATCGACCTTGCCTAGGTTCAGAAGTCGCCGATAAAACATACATTTGACTTTTTGAATCGCCTGAAGCACTGTGCAGGGGTCAACTGTTTTACATGATAGTCCTGAAGATGGTCTCATGGACGAAAGCGTAGAGACCGAAACGTCGACCTTAATACTTCTTTCTGGCAAATCATTTTCGATAGAAAAAGTGTTTACAATAGTGACATTGAAGGACTGTATAATCGCATTTGCTTCCCTCTTGTTACATTGTGTATGTAATTGTGTAGTACCCTTGATGAATTTCAAAAGATAAAATTATTTTTTATATACACCCGTTTTTCTGTTTCTCTGTATATACTTTTTGTTGTGATTGTGTCACTTTTTCTTATTCTATACAAGGAACAAAAAAAAAAACTTCACTTCTCAAAAAGCTTTTTGTAAAGAAATTTATTAGCAAGTTTATAAACAACTCTTGCACCTGAATATATACTAAAAGCAATACAATTTAATATTATAAATACATCTATTTAAACTACAACCACATTCGAAATCCTGCTTTACCTCGAGACCAACACAAGAAAAAAGAGCTCTGTGTATTTTGTCCTGAGAATAACTTACCTGGAAACGGTTCTGCTGCTTTAGTAGCTTCCTTCGGTCAACATCCTTTGGCATCTTATCGTCTCCGATGATCCACAATCAACCAATCAGGGGTTTGTAAAGCACAACTAATCAACTGCATGCGTCTCAAGGTGCTATTCTGAAATAAGAAAGATAACAGATAAGTGAATGTTAACAGAACAGCGCTACAACCAGCAATTACCAAACACATTACTGCAAAACATTAAATTAATGAACATTGTGCAGAAGTCAAAGTAATACCTAAAACTGCAACATTGACACTGAATAGACTCAGAAGACCCTAAAACTTGTAGGAATATGCGCGGATAGTATTTCACATGAAGTAAGGAGCAACACCTTGGACAGTATAATCAAGATTGAAGCATAATATAGAATTATTCAGCTGATTGTAACTTCATAACTGCATTGTAAAATTAAGAATTGTACAGCATAATGTCAGATGAAATTTTTTTTATGTGAAGTAACAGAGTGTGTATCTGCTGTTCATAGCGGAGAAGATTCCATGTAGAACTGAGTAATTTGATTCCAAGTATCACCTGAACACACCCTGGACCACCAGAACAAATAAACCTGAGAAACTTCCCTAGGTCTGATCACTCTTCCTTGGTGTAACAAAATCCTGAGTAAGAAATATTGGACATCGGGCATAGGGCCCATATCATCTCTGCAAAGCCACGATACAGACTCAAGGTAAGTCTGTCATTTCCCCCAGACGGAAGGCAAAGCCCATGAATAACACTTCTGCTAGACTACATGGACGCTCAATCTTTGCAAGATATCACCAACATATTGGTGGCCATGCAAGCCGGGAATAGTATTCTGAGACAAGATGTGACTGCCCAACAGGTGCAGGTATCTACTAGACCCCAAGGCAACGTGGGTGACGACCCCTTCCAAACCAAGTAAGGAAAACCCTAGTTTGAGAAGCCAGTATTCCAAGGTCCTGAGGAAGCAACTGCTATCCCTGTTACCACGTTACTTGTGGAACCTGCCTAGATTCAGGTGGTTACACTTGTTCCGATTCTGTTGGCTCCTCCAGAACGATGGCTAGGAGATTGTAGTACACTTAATATTTTTATGAATCAATGTCACATTTCATGGTCAGGCCAGCAACCTTTTCAGATGATGCCACAAAGGTGGCATATTCATCCTTTCCTATTTAGATGGATATGCGGCCTTCCGGTCCATTTCCTTGGTGGATCAAGATGATCCTTTGTTGTACAAATTTGCTGAATTTCAAAGAAGCCATGAGCAAATTGTTTGCTCATCAAACTCTCATACAAGCCGCAGTTAATGAGCTGCTGAATTTAAGCAAGGGTCTTCAGATTTGATACAGTACATTTCCACATTCTGCTGACTAATAATCGAAACCAACTTGCTTCAATCCAAAAGAGCCTTATTGTTTTATAGAGGATTACAGGATGGGTGAAGAACCTGTTGTCCCAAATTAAAGATCCCCCCCAAATGATTGTGCTGATTTTATCAATCTAGTGGTAAACCTAAATCCCCAGTTGCTTGAACGGAAGACTGAAAAAGGCAAAGGTGCAGATACCAGGGTCATACTATTTTGTAATAGTCAGAGCAGAAACCCCCCTTGAAATCATCAGACACCAGCACCTATGTAAGTAGGCAGTATCAGAGGTCCTCTAGCAAAAGAGGAGAAAGAGAAGAAAGTTAAATCGATGCCTTTAGTAGAAGAAGAGGCCAACCTTGTCGTTAAGTTTGAACTTTAAAGTTCTACCTGTGCCGGTTACCATCATCTAAGTGTTCAGATAACTCTACACTCCATTTCGGGAACATTTTGAGAGGTTCAGGCTCCGATACACGCAGGTGCCACAGCCAATTTTATTGACACTACATTTTCCTTCCCTCCTTAGGTATAGCTACAGTATGACAAGACAAACTTGAAGTAGTCAAGGCCGTAGATGGCAAGAGGTTGACTTCAGGTCTAATTCAGTTCAGAACTAAAACCGTAGAAATTAAATATGAGGTGGAAAATATTACTTTTGGTATTATTGATTCTCATCCTTTGCAATTTTCTGGGATTCCCGTGGCTTGTCAAACACAATCCCCATATAAACTGGGGAGAGTGGAAAATCACTTTGTCTTTCGAGTTTTGCACAACTAGTTGTCTCCCAGTAGCAGTGCAAAAAAGAACAATTTAAACTCAACCTATTCTTTTGCATACCAATCACAATTCTAATGCCTTGTATACCATTGCGTTCGTTTTTGGCCCTGCCTCCGATTTACACATCCTTGTAAATCTGGGGCAGTGTCAAAAAGCAATGGGTGTTGCGGTGGAACACCCACAGCAACACCCATTTCACGCCCCTTTGCCACAGAGGACTATGGCAGAAAGGGATATATTTACAAGGTGGCGTTAAGCCACACTACGTGGCTTACCACCATCTTGTACATATGGAAGATAGTGCTGTGCCACCGGAGGGTCAAAACAAGTGTCGCTCCTTTGGCAGTTAGGGCTTGTAAATATGCCCCTAAGTTCGCATTGTTAGAGTACCAAGTCATGCCTTTCAGGCTCTGCAACACTGTCACCTTTCAGTTCTTTATTGACTAAGGCCTTTGAGAACTCATTGATATTTGCTCTGTAGGGTATATTGATGACATCTTAATGTATTTATACTCAGTGTCACCACATGGACAGCAAGCATGTGCCATCCTTCAACAACTCAGGAGATATAACCTGTATGTCAAACTAGAGAAAACGGTATTCCACACAACCATGGTGGAATTTCTGGGTTATATCATCAGTCCTGAAGGAGTTTGTATGGACCATAAAAATGTGTAATCCATTCTGAATTGGCCTTTCCACACTAATGAGAAACAAATTCACAGATTGAGGGATGCGCAAATTTTTATACGCAATTCATGCAAAAATTCTCTGGAATCATTGCTACAATCAAACATCTGCTCTGAAAAGGGGTGAAATACAGATGCTGAACAAACATTTAAAGAACTAAAATTACAATTCACTTCCGCACCCATCGTGGCGCATCCAGATTCGAACTGTCCCTATATAGTGGAAGCCGACGCATTGCAAACCACTTTAGGGGAGATCCTGGATGGAAGTAGCAGGACATGTGTAGGAAACCCACCTCTCTATATTAGGCACCAAAATGGGGTACACTATGCAGAGAGGTCAAAGAGACTTTTATTGGTCTACAGAGGCAAAAGTAGATAATACTAACGCTATATTTTGTGTGTGGGCAAGCAGTTAGGAGTTTCAGAGGGTAGTGCTAAGCATTTGTTGTACACACCAAGGTAATAAATGAGACACTCACTCAATGAATGAAGTCGAGACAGAATTAGAAAAATAGCACTTCTTTTTTTATTAGACCAAGAACTTCGGGTACAAGGTAAATACTTTTCGCAATACGATGAATAACTGTAAAATGCAATAATCACAGTTTTGCGCAATTATGCACAATACATTTCCTATTGGAGGAAAAAGGCAAGTAGAAAAAGCAATTCAATACAGTTGTGGTGCGGTTACCCTGACAGAAATCGGAAGATTTGGGGCCAAGGTCCAAAGTGCCATGGCCAAGTTCTCTGGAGCTTCCCGGGTTTCCCAGGAAACAAGGAAAAAGGGGACTTGGTATCTGGTGCGCTACGAAGCGAGAGGGCCACCTGTGAAAGCAAAGCAAAGGGGGACTTGCAGGCAAGTCCGATGGCTCTCAAGGGAGAATAGAGGTCGCAAGGGCTCTGGGGCCTCAGGAGCACAGCTGGTTTGAAGATGCCCTGCCAGGCGGGCTGGGCACAGTGAAGATATGCAGATGGGCAAAGGCGTGCTAAGTTGATCCTCGCATTTGAGGCTGGCACCTTGGAGCGACGATTCAGGAGCTGCTGAGCCATTACTGAGGTGGATCTCTGGAGTGCTGAAGTCCATCGTTGGGTGCTGGCTCGCTTTAAGTTGGAGTCCCCCTGGAATCGGTTCTAGAGGTTTCTGCAGCACGGGGTCCAGTGCCCCAAGTATTTGGGCTTCGAAGCTCCAGTGGATCCTGGGGTCCTCACAGTTTGGTGCAGAGGCGCAGCTGACCCTCCAGAGCAGGCGTACTTTCAGATGGCACTCAGAGACATCGGTTGGGGTGGGGAGCAGGACGACGCTGGACCAGACTTTGCTGTCTTTGGTGCCTATGGCTGCAGGGAGGTAGTACCTCTATTTCGAGGAAGTTCTTTGGCAATTTGCGAAGTGCTGATGACCCTCTGGGGTTTGTGGAGGCCACACAGCAATGAGACAAACTGCAGGATGGAGATAGTTGAGTTCTGTGTGGAAGGCAGGAGTTCATGCCCAAAAGTCCACCACGAGGTCTGCTGTTCTCGGTCCAACAGCGTTTTCTTTAGTCATCTTCTTGTGTCTGTGGAATCTAAGTTCAGAGCCTGGGGATGCCACCTAAATACAAAATTTAGGGGCGTTTACGAGGGAGTGACAGGTAGCGGCCAATGGGCCCCTTACCTGGGGTTTCTACACCCTCTATTAGGCCCACCTCCTTTGGGAGGGGGACATAGCCCTAGCTCTGATTGGTGAAGCCCCACCTTCTTCAAGAAGGTGGATACTGAAAAATGTGCGACTCAACACTTGAGGGGTGGAGTTAGCAGAGGGGGGCACACCTCCTTCTAAAAGGAGAGACACGTCGTGTTTCAAAGGTGGCAATGCCTTTGAAGCTTCCTGTCACAGATGGCTCTTCCTGAGGCGGGGGAGGTGTGAACACCTTCTGCCCAGGACAGGCTCTGCTCTCGACCTCTGAGCATGCTGGCGCTCGTCCCATGAAGTCAGAACTCAGTCCGGTGGTGACAGGCTGGCTTAGACCAGCGGGTGACCACACTAAGGGTTGGTAGGTTTCAGGGGGCAGGGGTCCTCTGTGTGCAATTGTTAATAAATCTGACACTGGAATCCGTGCAGGTTTATTAAGAGGAGAGGTTAGGTACCAAACATACCTTAATTCAGTGAAGCCATCATGGAGCTGGGGAACTTGTAATGACGAGTGCCCAGCCCATGTACTCCTCATGGCTTCCCTGCACACTTTCAATATCCAGGAATCAACATGGATATTGCACGGCCATATCTGCTCATGCAGATATGTCATCACAGGGGATATAGTGTACCCTGCCTTATGGCTAAAGGCCTGCTAGAAGGGTATCTTACCTATGTCCCATGCAGTGTCTGTGGGTATGGCACACAGGGCTGTGTGCCAGGTCGACTCTTCGGTTTTGTCTGCACCAAGGCACAGTCTCCAATGGCAGCGGTCATGGCCTTGGTGAGGGGACCCTAGGGTGGCAGAATTTGTGCTGCTACCCTTGGGGTTCCTCTTCAGTGCCAATGACCTAGGTACCAGGGGTACCATTTAGTGGGGGCGTACAAGGGGCACTGAAGTTGTGCCAATTGGGAAACAAAAGGTACAGTTTAGGGAAAGAGGTTCTGGCAAAGGGGACCTCGTTGGCAGGAACTCTAGGCACTGCCAGTCGAAATTACATCATTTTCCAGGCATGAAGTGGGGGCTAACCAGGTCCAAAAGAGGCACTTTCCTACAACATGGCACTAGTAAGCAAGCAATTAGGGAGCAGTCTTGTTTCCTATTGAACCACTGCTGGTTTGCTTATGTGGGGGCAGAAAGGTTCAGGTGGTGAGCATGCTGATGTCCTTTGGGAAAATAGAAATTAACTCACTTAGGCATGTATGAGATGTGGGGAGGATCTCAAGAAGTTTCATAGTAGTATTTTGTCTACTTACTGAGGAGTATTAATGCATGTTGGTTTTCAGGAGTAATCCTGGGAGTTGCATGGTCAAAGTTTGGAGTGGATAATGTGAGCCAAATGTTATTTTTAGTGTGTTCAATATGGGCGTCAGGATGAATGTGATTTAAGAATGTTGGCTGGGCATTTGAGGAGTGGTGAAGTGAGTCTTTTGTAGTGGGCATGAGACGGAACGATTGTGGTTGGCAGGTTTATGTGAGAATGTGGCCTAAGGGCTAGGGCGGTCGACCTCGGAGCTGGGGAACCAGGTTCGGATCTCGGCAGGGACGCTCAACATTCTGTGATTTTAGGCAAAATCACTTCATCTCCCTGTGCCTAACAAAAATGAATTTGTCCGTCTGTAATGTAACTGGTGCTCATGTAAAGCACTACGATACCTTCGGGTCTAGTTTGCGCTATATAAAACCCAACAAAATGAAAATGAAGATGATCTGATAATGATTGAGAAATGAGTTCTGTAGAGATTAAAGTTAGCTCGAGAAGGGGTCACATGTGAGTGTATAGAGTAAGAGTAGGTGATTTGCAATCTTGTCTAAGGGGAATTTGGCAAAAGGTGTGTTCTGTTGGAGTTGGCTTGGATGAAGACTGAGGTCCCCTAGAATGGTGAGGAACAGAGAAGAGAAGAGTGATTGTAGTACATCATTGAGTTATTAAAGAAAGCGCCATTGTTAACTGGAAGGTGGTAAATTCCTACAATATGGGCATTAAATGGTGCAATAGAAGCAACCGAGTGGTAATCAAAGAATAGAAGAGGGTGGCCTGGACCATAGCTACAGGAGCCCCTCAGGGCACTTCCAGTCTATATTTGTTTCTGCCCTCCGTGAAATAATTGGCCTCAGATTTGTATTTTTATTTTGGCCTTCATTTTTAGAACTGTGTTCAGTTCTGCTATATACTGTGGCAACTGTTTGAGCTGGATAAGAGTCGTGTCAACCAGGGCTTAATAGAAGAAAATCTAATGTAATGCACACGCCTTAACAGAAAATTAAATGCAAATTGAACTAATGCGTTCTGATGTCAATTTGTCAAATTAGAGGGTCACTGATTTGAGTACTGGTTGATGCACTGTAGTGACATGTATATTTACAGTGCTATGATGCTCCTGCCTGTGACAGAAAGAACTGTGAGTATGTAAGTCAATAGTTTAACAAAAGAATTACACACAGTATAATATAAGCTGCTGCATTAAAAAAATATTGCACACAGTATAGGATAGGCTGGTGCAAAATGCACAAAAAGATGTGTTGCCAAATTTAATAAGATTTGACTGAACGCAGCGCAGCAACTGAAGTAGCTGAAATGCATTGCATAAAGAAAGTAGAACAGCATCATATCTACTTACATTTGATGTTGCACCTCTATTCCCCAGCGTTGATGCATTATTACCTGCCTTGCACCATTCACATACCTTTGTACCATAGTGCAAGGGAATGTGTATGATGTCTAGGATAGGTTATGCACTGGAAGGATAAATGACGCCATCAATAAAAGCCTACACTGGCACCACGCAGCCTTTTAGATTTGCTGTTTGCCCAATTGCACACATGTACATTTTTCGCATGTACATTTTTCCAGGTAGCACAGCACCCTGGAGAGAAGGCTTGTTTCTTTAGCTGTCTGTTCCTACTTTTGCTTCAGAATACAGGGACTCTCTAATTTCCTTTAAGCCCAAGGCAACTCAATGCCGTTTTAGTACAAAATTAAAGTGTGGAAGATGATTAGCAAAACATCCTGCTACACTTCAACCTTTGTTTTGTCACACTGCTGCGTAGTGTACTATAACTGCGTGGGACTCTTTTCCTGCCCTCATCTGACACACGCACGCACCACACGCATACACACACTCACTCATACACACATGCACTCACTCAGCTTGACAGGTAGTGGCATCATGTGCCACCAACTGCTAGACACCTGCAAAGCCAGCCACAGGCTGTCCTACAACAGGCCCTTTTGCCAGAAAGCCATTCAGGAGGAGCAGAGCACCCAGAATCATTCATACTGCTACATATGTATTCACCTGTCCCTTGAGCACCACTGGGCAGAGGCAGCAGCAGCAGCAGCAAAGAGTGCCGCAGCCCCCTTTGCATGATACTCCAGCTTCTACTTTGGGGGATTTGTCGCTGTGCAATCAGGGAAAGACACATTAGCCTGTTGGCAGTCAGTCTGCCCTGATTTGGTCTAGATTGTTAAGATGCTAGGCTGCTACAACAGATACCAACTGGCCAACCCCAGCCTGCTCCAAAACTTTGAGTCCAGTAAAGATTTGACAAGAAATCAACTGCTCAAAATTATCAGAATAATTTGCCTTGTCCCAGTGCTTTCTCTGGGCATGCAATACAATTTCAAACAATCTCATTAAAAGTTACAATTTACTAACTTTGAGAAAAAACCTAATCTAAAGACAGCTGTGGATTCTTTGGCCCATATTTAGAGTTTGGCAGATGGAATACTCCGTCAACGTGTGCCATTTATCCAGTCCACCATATTACAAGTGCCATAGGCTATAACACACAATATGGAGGACAGACGGGACCATGTTTGTGATGGAGTATCCTATCCGCTAATCTCTAATTAAGAGCTTAGGCCTCCAAATGAATCACACACAGAAAGTATCACAGGTTGGCATAAGGCTATAACATTACGGACAGCTACATCACAAAAGGATCCTGTTTTAGAGTTCTGGATATTTAATCCATCCCAACATAAGAAAAATGGCATTCTTGTTTTGTAGTCCAACATCGGACTTCTACACTCTGCCCTCTGTTTTGTGTGCAGTACTTTATTTTGTTCCATATACAGAAGGATAAAGGATTCAACAGTGAACTATTTTTTTATGGTGTCTCTGAACCAAAAGTAGCAAATTTGCTGCAGAAGATTCAGCTCTGAGTAAAACCATTGTGCCTGACTTTTTCAGTACCTCAGGGAGGTGGATAGAAAGTTGCACACTTTCCTCCACCTGCAGGTGGGCAGCGCAGTTGTTGTGATGCCTACAAACAAAGTGAGTGCAGATGTATATGTATGCAGCTTCGGTTTGTGCTGGCATAAATTCATACGGAACATCAGAAGATGTGAGAATCACATTCCTTATACAAAGTGTAATGTTGTATTGAAATAACCTGTGTCAGGCATGCGTAGAGAACCAAGGAAGAGTTTGTCCTGTCCATCATGATGCACAGTGTGTGGCATCTGGGATACATTCTACTATTAATACAGTGATTAATGATGCGCCCAGCATCCTATACAAGTCATCATGAAAGCTGATTTGTAGTGAAACTAGGTGTAGACTAGAATAGGCAAAGAAGCAATGTCATAAACCGTTTTGAACTGTCTCCTGGAGAAGTCACTTAGTTGTAGATTATTATGCATCTTGTGGTCATCTTCTTAAAGGGTCATTTAAAATCAAAGCTCCGTCTAGTTTTATACCTACCAATGTTCCTACAGATTAGTACCCAAGGGGCCCTTAAAGCCTCGTCAACCTCTTAGTATTGTTAGGACTGCAGGCCAAGAGATACAGATGCAGTAAAGTGTGCAAATGTAAATGTCCCTTCTCTCACAAGGAGAGAGACCCCCCAGGCCCAAGGATCCAAACTGGCTGTTCATGCTGTCAGTCCTGGGTGGCATGCCCCCCGAAACACATTCACCAGGCTATGGCCCTGGGGGAGGCTACTGTTGGGGTGGGTGTGTTTGAGAGGGAGCTGTTGAGAAGGAGACTCCTCTCCGCTCCTATTATTGTTGTGTGGCGTTTAGGAGAATGTTAAAATTCCATATGAAGGGCCGGTGATGTTGCAGTGTCTTTTGGAATGATACAGGTCTCAGCGATATTTAGTGGGGGAGCCCGGGGAGAGAGTGAAAGTTACCAGTAATGTAGGTAGATTTGTTACAGAGGAATTCAGTATTTCAAAGACAGAATATTATAGGGCACTGTTCTGAGCTGTGGTCTTTTTACGCACATGTCTGCTTTAAATTTAATTGCGGAGGGTAGATTGAGCGAGACAGCGGCAGTAATGAGTGTATAGTGGGGCAATTGATAAGGCAACTAAAGTCCAAGACTGAAGAGTAATAGGAGAGTGCGGTTAGTAATGAGCTAAAGCATGATGTTGGGTAATATTTAGAACTATTACGAGGTCAGTTCCATTTATCTGGTGTGCAAGTGGGAACACATAGGAGCTGAAGATTTAGGAAAAACAGAATCAGTAGGAGGAAACAAATCACAGATGGGACGTTGGTGAGCAATCTAAGTTTATGGTAATGTCAATACCAGTATCTGATATTTAGTTGCCTGCTCATTTTTAAGGTGGGGAATATGTACCTGCATATCATTCAATCTCAATTCTACTGACTGTGGTTGCATTTATTCCTCACCTGAGAGGTTGGATTTATGTCTCAGAAGGCAACTGTATACAACTAGCATGACCTACTTGTGAGTCTACTCACTATGCCTAATGTTGACATTATTTGCACAGCTCAGTCCTGTGCAACCCTCCCCTTCTTCTCCTAACTTGGTTAAAAAAAAACGAAGATGAGAGGAACAAAGAGTATTTACCCTGATCTCGTTTCGATTGGTCTATAAAGGGTGGGGAAGGATGGCTCTAGATATATTTGCTCACCTTTACCTGCCTCCACTGCTTAATTTGAGCTAGTGGTTGCAGGTAGGCCACTCAGTTTTGGGAACTGGAACTTGCTGTTCCCAATGAGACTTTGAGCTGGAGCAAGAGACAAAACATAAGAAAGGGAAAATAAGGAGGAAGAGAAATATGGAACAACATCAAAAAAGAAAGAAAGCAGTGTTGAAAACGATCCTCTAAGAGTGAGATATAGGGGAGGGAGTGTCTGGTGGTGGATGAAAGAGGCATGAGGTAGAATGAAGCCTACCTAGCCTTGGTATTTTGCACCACCAACTTTTAACAGTGCTGGCCGCAGGCTTCTGAGCAAATGTTTGAGGCGCAGCGCTTATTCTTTTATGATATTAAGCACCACCTGCCACTATTTGGCTGTTTCTTTAAGTTGGCCATGTTCAGGGAACCCTGACCCTTCCATGTATCCCTGCTGCTAAAGCAGCAAAGACCCCACGCCATATATTAGTGAAAGAATCATGCTGATGCTGAACACAGACAAAGTAAAATCATGAAAAGGCTGCCTTGAAAAACATATATGAGGTAATGTGATGTTATGTTAAAGTGACTTCTAAAGCATAACTTCTACCAAGAAATTGCATCCTGGTGCTGGCATCAACCCGACCAGTGTACGACAAGGAGTGTACCTTCAAAAAAAATTCTGTCAGAATATATGACAGTGGCAGCTTTTCTGCTGAGGTGGAGGTACTTCGCCCCGTCTGCTTTTTAGCAGTGTAAATAAAGGAAAAATAAAATGATAATAACTAATCATCATTAATTTTTTTCTGCTTAGGCAACTTTGTGGGCAGAGCAGGACTGCTTTGCTGACAGAGGAGCCGGGGAAGGAGTGGTGAGCACTCTGATAGTGCGCATGAATGTTTGACCAGACGTCTCAGGCAGGCCAAACAGTCATGCGCACTTTGCATGTTCTCCACCCAGGCTGTGTTACAGCCTGGTTGGAGGACATGCCCATGCTCCCAGTCCAAGCGCCAAACCACAGCATTCAGACCAATCACAACACTGCATTGCAGCGTTGTGATTGGCTTAGGGGAGCCTAAGTGCTTCTTGTTTCGGCCAGAGCAGAGGGATGACGGAGGAGAGATGCGGTGAGGAAATAAGTGTAATTTCTTTTCCTTACTCCCCCCCCTCCCCATCTGTGCCAGCCGCCACTGATATATGACCTCTTTTGTATGCTGCATGGTGTACCAAGCAAAAGACCTTGAACCGGATTCTCTTTATAACGGGTAGCCAGTATAAGTTCTTCCTATATGTAGACACCTGAACATTTCTCCTCAGCCCACATATCAAAAGGTGCCCCAAATTGTGAAGGAGCTGAACTTTGCTAGGTAGCCTTTTGACATGCTTAGATATAGGGTATTGCAGTAATCTAATCTTGATGAAATCAGAGCCTGTATTACTATAATCCTATATTCCTGAGACACAAAGGCAAAGGTTTTCTTCTAATGCTTTACGATGGAAAAATCTGATGTTTACTTGGTCTTTAAAAGTGAATGTCTCATCAGACTGGATAGCCCGATTTCACACCTCCGAACGAAGAACTGATGGAGAACCAAGGTCAATGGGCCACCAGTTATCTGACTAGAAATCTATATTTGGGCTGAAAATCAATGCCTCCTTTTTATTGAATTTCCATGAACATTTGTGCATCCAGTTTGCAGTGGCAGAGATGCACTCTTTGAAGGCGGAACTGTTCTGCTTATTATCTCCATCTAGTCGAAGCCCCAACTATGTATCATCAGCATACATCATAAACCAGTAACCATAAGACTGTATTACTTGAGCAAGTGGAGTAACGTGTGTGTGTGTGTGTGTGTGTGTATCTATGTATGTATAACTTACATAGTGGCAGTAGCCACTCTGTAGTTCTAGTTAGGGTGACCAGAGGGAGGGTAAAATATATTTGTCCCTTAATAACTTTGCAACAATTTGACGAATGTCCGCTAAGCTGTGCAGGCCTGGTGCCCCCGTTTTATTCTTGGAGTCCTGAAAGCTTTGCGACATATCATTTAAGGGGTGGAAAGAGAAAATGGGAGTCCCAAAACGACATAAAATCCAATGCATTTTGAATAGACTTTTGTATGTCACGTGGCACGAAAACAGTCGGTCGTATTTTGACTAAATTTGGAAGGATTATATATTAGTACTCCAGAGGTATATAGTGATGACATGCCATTAGCTGATTGGCTAATAACTGCCCTTACAAAAGTTAAAGGCAGTCATCTTGTTTAAACCTCAAGTTTCCCTGTGACCTGCATTACGCTATGTAAGGAAGTATTCAGTTTGGTATATTTTCTACACTTATTAGGTAGGGAAAAATATTTATAAGTTTGTATAGCTTATATATATTTGTTTCTCAAATTGAGAGTACCATGGTACCTGAAAGAAAGAGAGAAATTGGGAATACACTAAAAGACACTTTAATATTATAATGTGCTTAAGTGTTTCTTCAATTTTTTACATATTTAAATATGCACAAAAAAGTGTGCATGGTAGCATGTTAATTAGTAATAATTACCACACTACTTTAAAATAATAAAGGCAGATCACTCCACTCCAGTATAAAAATATAGAGAAATTTATAAACAAACATTTTAAACATACAAAAAATGTTTGGGCTACTGCAGAACTCCCACAATACTCTGTAGTTTTTGACACAAATATCTAGAAACTTGTAAATATTTTGCTCTACCGATTACAACTTTACTAAACTGGTAATAGTTTGGGCAAAAAAAAACAAATGTAATACTTCTCTACATCTGAAGGTGTAAAGTACAAATCAGGAAAAGTGTACCTAAAAACAACATGTCTACCTTTAACCTTTGTAAGGCCGATGAACACCTAATGAGCTAATGACTTGTGATAACTATGTACATTAAGCAAAATACTGCAATAACCAATATTACTAACTTTAAATAAATTAAAACTTTAAAAAAAGATTCATTACTTTCCTGCACTACACAAAATAAACATGTGTGCACCATAATATGTCATCCTGCCAGATGTAAACAAAATACAACTCCTGGTTTCGCACAACGCAAAATATAAAAGTGTATCTTAAATATGTTTGATTTATGCACATTCTTCGACCCCCCCCCCCCCATTTTTTCTTTACACTACTTCAGCCAACCCCGCAAAACTTTTACTCCTTTCACAATTAAACCAGTGGAATAAGTCTGCTAAAATGTGCGGACATTCCTCAAACGGGTGCACAGTAAAGATATAAAATTTCAATAATTCATAGGTCTATAATATATATAATTTTCAAAACAAGAATGTTGACCTATTACTATTTCATTAAAGTGGTAATAGGTTGGTAACAAAAATAAAACGTAATAATTCAATATATGTAACATCCTAACCCACAACTTAGCGAAACGCTGACTGTGCAATAATGCTAAATTGTTATAAAAATAACATGGCTGATTTCTCCCTTTCGTAAACATAGCCATCAACCAATGATATCACCAGTTCTAACCCCCATGTACTGTGGTATATCGTGAACTTTGCACGGTATACCATACCACAATGTATCCTCCCGCTTCATACAATTTATACATTTACATATTCACAGTAATATATACAGCCAGAAAATTTACATTTAGATTATAAAATTCCTATTTTTCAGATATTACATTCACATGTTTTCACATCATTTTATGGTAACTTTCATTGTAATTACACACTCTACGTCACTCTGGTGTATAAGATTTGACTTAAGGGTACTGCACGGTATATCATACCACAATATACAAGTATGCTTCATACAACGTATACATTTACAATTACTTACACTATATATACAGCTGGAAAATTAACATTTAGATAATAAAATACATATTTTTCAGATATAACATTCACATGTTTTTACATCATTTTACAGTGACATTTTAATTACACGCTCTACGCCACTCTGGTGTATAAGATTTGACTTTATAGCACTCCCCTATATGCTCCCCTTTATGACACTTCAGTATACGTCATTACATTCTATGCTAATCCACTGTATGTTACTCCACTATACGCCACCCATCTACACTGTATGCTATTCCAGTCTACACCACTATATTCTATGCTAATATACTGTTCATCACTGTATTCTATTACACTTTCATGTATACCAGTTTACTGGTCGACCCTTCACTGTACTGCTCACAACTGTACACTATTCTACTGTACGCTACTCCACTATATGGTGTTCCACTATTCACCCCTTTATGGTGCATTTTTTGAGTGTACGCTACTCCACTCTATAGCACTCAGTCTTACTAAAATGCAGTATAGCACAATGTACTCCATGCTATTTCATAAATTCAGCGCCACTCCACTAAACAACACTTCAGTGTATGTTATTAGATTCTACGCTTCTATAATTACCCTATTAAATTGTATGACACTCTTCTGTACGCTACTTTTATATGCCATTCCAAAATATGCTTCAAGACTTAGCACCACTAAACTCTACGTTATTACAATAAACACTAGTTAATTGTACTCTACTCAACTGTATGGCACTACACTTTAGGCCAGAGGTCTTCAAACTTTTGGATGCCGAGACCCCCCTGTCAACATTTTGAGGCGTAAGGACCCCCTCCTGACAAAAATGTCTAAACCTGTTGACTAAATTGCGTGGGATGAAAATGTAAATGAGGTTATGTGATGCCGCGTATTTTGGGATAGCATTGCTTCATTATTTTGATATTTGTTACACACAGTAACGCTGAGAAAAGATTTCACCCAATCAGTACCCATTTATAACCAAAATACAGCAATTATCATCAGAAAGATTTCAAGTCAACCTTTGTGAAGGGCCTTCCACTCTGCAGCAATACGTGCTGCCACATTAGAAGCTCACCTGGCCCTGACCGGAAGAAGCAGGGGTCCCTTAAAACCCTGGTGGTTTTGTGTAGAGTTAAGCCGTTTACCCATGCAGCTTTCCTCTCACCCCCTCCCTTCCATCCCTCTCTCCTCTCCTAACCCCGGATCCCTCTCTCACTTTGCAGGTCATTTTCTTTCACCCCTTTTTACAACTTCTGAACTCTCCCCATTCAACCTCTCACTTCACCTTTAATCACCTCTTGCCATTCTGTCCTTTCACTGCCCTCATCTCTAACAGTCTCTCACATTTATCTCATGGCCTCTCTGGCCCTGTCACCTCCCGTGCCCCTCAGCACTTCTCATTCACCTCGTCTCTTCATTCAAATTTTTGTCTATTTGTATCTTACACCTCTCCAGTCCCCCCATTCCTCTTTCACATCTCCCCTTTGTTCTAACAGAAGCCCTCACCTTTGGATCACACTCACTTCATGCGTGTCCACACTTCTCTTCGGCAATTCACATTTCTCCTCATCCCGGACCTCTTCAATCAAATTCTCTCACTCCCTTGCTGTCCTCTCTCATTTTGGGTGCGGATGCAAGTTCAGAATGGGATGAATGAATGTATGATTACTGATGGGCTTGTTTGAGTGAGTTGCATATTGAGTAGTGAGGGGGACAGGTGAGTGAAGTGTCACATGAGTGCAGGATGAGTAGTGTACTCGTGTGACTGCAGTTTGAGGTATAGTGTGAGCAGGACAAGTGCATTTTGAGTGATCACTGTGAGTGCAAGGTGAGCGGGTGAATGGTGCAAGTGCATGGTGATCAGTGTGAGTGCATTGTGATCACTGTGAGTGCAAGGTGAGCGTGACAATAAAGGGCGAGAATGAGGAATGAGTTGTCTGAATGCAGGGTGCATTCCCAGACCCATGAAGTAACTCAGCATGTTATTGACGGGGGCGTAGACTTTAAGATCTAAGTTAAACTATTGCGGCATTAATCGGGGATCGAGGGTGAAGGAAATAAATAATGTGCTGATCCTGCAACAAACTTCCAGTCCTACGGTTAGGGTTACCAGCAGATTATTTTGATGGCCCAGTCGGTACAAAAAAAAGCAGTCACCTAAAGCGGTATTTTCAGCGCTTATCTGTGCATACTTCCCAGGGCCGGCTTTAGTGCTGGTGGTGCCCTGTGCGACAATGTTTGTTGGTGCCCCCCCAATGACCACCCCCACCACGGATTCTCTCACTAGCACCCTTTAACAGTGACCAAGTCTCCATAACCCCACACTCTCAGATGCATTGAATTAGTTATATAGTGCCACTCATACCAGTGTAGGGTGTCCGAGCACTTTGCATCACACACACACATTACACAGAGACAATCAATCATAAGTGTGTAAATCAGTGTATAGGAAATGTTACATAAGCCAAAGGACTAAAAGTATAGGAGTCACATGTCATCCATACTGGTAGGCAGTATAGTTCAAGAGTGCTTGGTGTGGAGAAGCACAAACTCAGAGTCGAAAAAGAAACAGCATAGTTGGGAGTTTCCTTTAATAATAAGAATTGATTTCTAGCCAAATTAACCCTTTTTGCAACATTAATCAATGGTCTAATGATGTATTTTTTGTAGTGTGCATGCTGTTCTAGGATGAAAGTTAATAGCTCACTATTCTATATTAGGACTTTAAGTTATAAATTGCAAGTAACAAAAGGATGTCTCTTTTGAAAGCAGTAACCTGCTGATCTCTTCACATCATACACACTGTAATCTACTTGGTACACGTTCTTTGCAGCAGGCATATTAACCCTCTGCACTAACTTCACCTAAGTCAAAACCTCAACTATACAAAATTCTGATCTCTCTCCAGGAAGATAATTAATCACACAAGTTATCTTGACATTTATGTGAGGCCTGGTAATTGCCGGGGAAAGAAATGCTGCAGCAGGTGCTTCAAAAGCACAATAAACTTTCACACATGGGCCCCCAGGAAGCCAACTTTGTATTCCTTTCCATGAAATGCATGCTCACACTACGGCAGTGAATGTAAAATCCAAATGTAAGGAATAGGCACAGTGGAACCAGCAAAAAAACCTAAGCCTCTGTAACCAGTTTACAAAGGCATGTTAAAATGCAAATGGTCTTTAAAGACCTGTGAAAAAACACGGGGGTGCCGGAGATAGGAATCCAGACACTGCCCAGCTGAGCCCCCAGCAGCTCAAGTTTCACTGCAGCAGCCCGGGCTGAGACACAGGACGGGGGAAGTGTGGGGGGGGGGGGGCTGAAGCCCTTGGGCCTGGGCAGAAGTGTGACTGGGAAGGCGCGACCCCCTTTGCATCACTCCACGGCCCCCCTGGGGGTCGCGCCCCACAGTTTGAAGACCCCTGCTTTAGGCTATTCCAGTATATGCCATTGCACTGTACCCCATTACACTGTACACTACTGTAGTGTATGCTGTTCCACTCTGCACCACTGCACTGTTCGGCACTTCAATATATGCCACTCCACTTTACAATCAATCAATCAATCAAAGAAATTTATAGAGCGCACTACCTACCCGTAGGGTCTCGAGGTGCTTGGGGGGGGGGGGGGGGGGGGGGGGGGGGGGTGCCGCTACTGCTCGAACAGCCAGGTCTTGAGCTTCTTCCTGAAGGAGAGGTGGTCTTGGGTCAGGCGCAGGTCGGCCGGGAGGGAGTTCCAGGTCTTGGCGGCCAGGTAGGAGAAGGACCTTCCTCCAGCAGTGGTTCTGCGGATGCAGTACAATTGTACTTTACAAAACTACACTGTATGACACTCCACTTTATGTAAGCCCGCTGTAAACCACTCAACTGTACACCACTCCACTGTATGGTACTTCTCTGTACCCCAATCAGGTGTACGCTATTCCAGTTTATGCTACTCCACTGGACCATACGCTAATTTCATATATGATATTCCAATATATGCCCCTACACTATACAACACTTCGTCCTATACACTCCACTCTATGCCTTTTCAGTCTACACTAATACACTCTACAATATTTATAGGACATAACTCGCCCCTTCTCCATGTACTACCTATACCCTTGCAAATTATGAAGGTTAGAGCATGTGAAATCACTGCATTCATAGCAATCCTTATGGTATCTCAAATGACATAATTTGCCTGAACAGACTGCATGGTACAGTAGCGAGTTATAGTTAATGTAGTGTGGCAAGTTAGTTGATAAGACTGTGTACGGATGTCCGCGAATTATCTGAATTTTAAGGTGGTGCGTAAGTATAAATGTGAGTTATAAATATGACTTATAGAACTTTGTGAGTGGTGCTTACATGATAAATTAAAAATATTACTATAACTGTAGAATTTCTAATGTTTGTGTAGTTTAAATTGGGTTTGTATACCAAACATAAAGAAAGTTTTCCTATCTATAACTTATCGTTAACCTTTGTTTTTTAATTAATATTTATATCTCTATATCAATTGCACTTTCCTCAGCAAAAGAAAACCATTTGTGCGCAGTCAAAGCGATTTATTCTTAATCCACAATATGTGGCAGGGAGCCATCATCCCCAAATGCGTTTCGGCTCCTAAGTATAAGCCTTGTTCAGGGGCCGGCATTTTCCCAATCTTAAAAGTTGTTAAAGTGACCGCTTACACCTGAAGATAAATGAAAGACTTCTGAGTCAGACCCCCCCCAACTTTTCGCGATTTCCCAAACCGCATATTTACTTCAAAATTGACCAAAGTGCACAATGCCCACAAATTCATACCAGGGTGTCACAAAAAATAAAAGTGTTGCTTCCCTGATTTATGTACAGTTTTATGGCCTCCTGGATCAGGAAAACCGCAATCTAAACTTGGCTTTTACTTGTTGATGAGCTAGCTGTGCTGAAAGTTTCATTGTCAGCAGGAATACCCCCTGCCTGTCCCTAGAGGAGCTATGCGGATCGAGGCATGGAAGAAAGCAAATTCCTTGCTGAAATATGCCCTAGCATTTGACTGCCTAGGGCACGGAGGCATGTGATGCTTAGCTTGTTTATAGCCATCATCACCCCCCCCCCCCCCCCCCCCACCACCAAGGAAAATAATATTGTCCGTGGTGGAATGCCCTACTGGCAGTGTCCAAAGAAAGACTGTCGGGTGAATGAAGAGTCACCTATTTTGTTTTAAAAACACCATTGTCAATAACAATTACACACACATATTTGAAAATACAGTGGCATTACATGTAAAGTCATCAACAGTGCTGATTTATTTAAGAGGAGTACCTTTTGTAAACCATTTAATTTGCATTAGTGTAACAGGAATGGAAATTAAATGCTCTCCCTAATGGTAGTGCTGTATAAACTGCACTTGTTCATTTACAAAGCATTTACCTTTCCTTCCTTTTCTACAAACATGAAGTATTTGCTCTGTAGCTGTACTGCTTATAGAGGGGGGGCCAGGAAATTAATAGATTGAGGCCAGTCAACACTGTGGTATTTCTTGAATATTTTGATGTTTTTCACTTAAGTGCATTCAATTATTTTACTGCTATGAGTAACATTTATCAAAAGTAGTAGTTTCAGAAACATTTATGAACCCACCGTCTCCTTACAATGATACCATCAGTGAACCAAGAGACTAGCCAGCTGTCATGTGCCCACTACATGTGATCTATATAGTTATTTAAGATAGGACCACATTATAATCAATCAATCCATAAACAAGAGAGGTTTTGGTATAATGCACATCCTTAATTTGCATGTTTGACGGTGCTCTCATATCTGTAGTGAATATAAATGAGATTCATTGAAAAAGTGAAATAAAGCATTTGCATAAGGTCACACAGTTTGGTCAAACAAGAAACCAGGATTGATCCCTGATTTCTTTTCCAGTTTCACACTGTACAAATCAGCGAGTAGATGGGTATCTCTTTCTGACATCCAAGATTAATACTTTGTCATTAAATCTTGCAGGATGAGATTACAGCGTAGGTGACAGACAACATGTGTGATTAGGAGGGCATATGCCATGTTTTTTTTTCTTCATGCATATTCCCATTTTATTAGGTCATAACTGAAATGTCACTAAACTAAGGTGCTGCAAAAAACACAAAAGTCTGTCGCAAAGTTTTCCATTTTTATGCCACAAAATGTCCTGATCCATGCCGCAGTATCCTTTTGGGGGTGGGGGCTTGGCCATCCTTTTTTATTTTTTTGTGAGGGGGCTGCGTGGGCCACCTCATCAGGCCAAATATGGCCCCGGGGACCCCATACCCCGGGGCCTGCCCTCTCATTTTTTTTAAATATAAAAAATACTGAGGGGAGGGGGGCCGCGTGTCCCCCCTCCCCGGCCACTCCTAGCCCCAGGGACCCCATCCCCTGGGGCTGGCCCTCTCCTTTAGGGACCGTGGGGGGAGCCCCAATGCCCCCGCGGTCCCTGCCGGCTCCCCGCGTCCTGCGGGAGCCGGCATTGCTTTTCCACATGGGGAGCTGCTAACATGCAGCTCCCCATGGGAAAAGCAATCTGCTTTGCTTCATTGAAGAGAGCAGGCTTCCCTGCTCTCGCTTCAATGAAGCAAAGCAGTTTGCAATGACAGGGCGGGAGCCGAGCGGCTCCCACCCTGTCATTGCAAACAGCAGTGTCCCGGGGGTGGGCACCCCAGGACACTGCAGGAGCCGGCCCCGGGGGGTGGCGGCCCCCAGGGCCACCACAGGCTCCAGGAGGGGGGCCACGCGGCCCCCTCCAAATCTGTACAAAGCCCCGGGGAGGTGGTGGTCCCCGGGGCTCGGGGGTCCTTAACGGACCCCCAAATTTACATATTAGTGTCCCTGGGAGGTGGTGGTCCCCGGGGCTGCGGGGGGGCCATGTGCCCCCCCACAATTATTTTTGAAAAGCCCCGGGGGTGGCGGTCCCCGGGGCAGTGTGGCAGGGACTGGGGCCCCCTCACACATTGTTTAACTGCCCCCAGGACCTGGCCCACCCTGGGGCTTAATTAAACAAAGCACGGGAGCCCGCGTTTTTTTTCTTTTTTTTTTTGGCCGAAATTCACGCTGGGAGCGCGAATCTCGACGATTTTTTTTTTTTTTAAATGCTTTTTTTGGCCCTGGGGGTCCTTGTGGGACCCCCTGAGCAGGCCTAGGGGGTTTGTACCCTGCCCCCTTTTCTTGTTTTTCGCTTTTTTTCTGTTTTTTGGTCCCTCGGTTCTACCGAGGCACAAGATGGCTGCCAAAACTTCCTGGTTTTAGAGTTGACAGCCAATTAGCATTAAGCTCGTGATTGGGAGGGTGCGCGGATCCTCCGTGCCTCTAGATATCACTATCTTTATTTCTTACATTTCTCAAAAACTACTGAACGGATTTACACCTTTTTTAAAAATGTCGCTTTCTGAGCCAAGCACTACCTTTTTGCCAAATTTGGTGTAATTCCGTTCAGCAGTTTTTGCTATAACCGTGTCTAAAAATTCCTATGGTAAATGGATTTTTTTACCTCTATTTATTTAATTTCTCAGGAACTACTGAACGGATTTACACCATTTAAAAAAAGGTTGCTTTCTGAACCAAGAGCTACCTTTTTGCCAAATCTGGTGTAATTCCGTTCAGCAGTTCGGGCTGTAGCCGTGTCTAAAATTTCCTATGGGAAATCCCATGGGGAAAACACATGTTGGGACCCCTTTTTTCTCGGCTCCTGCTTGACTAATCACCCCCAAACTTTCAGGATACGAGCTGACCATAGCGCCACACCAGTTTTGAAACTTTCGCGAAGATTCGTCAACCGGCTCCAAAGTTATTGGGAAAACAATGTTATGATTTTCCTATGGTAACTAGGTCCTAACTATAACTACCTACTGGCGACCGCCAGTAGGTAATATATATATATATATATATATATATATTACCTACTGGCGGTCGCCAGTAGGTAGTTATAGTTAGGACCCCTTTTCCATAGGAAATCCGCAACATTCTATTTTGAATAACTTTGGCGCCGGTCGATGAATCCTCGCGAATTTCTCAAAATAGGTGGGGCGCTACGCTCCGCTCCTACCCTGAAAGTCTCGGGGGGATTCGTCAAGCGGGGGCTGAGATAAAAGGGGGGTCCCAAAACGCGTTTTTCCCATGCATTTTTCCATAGGACCTTTAGAACGAGCTACAGCCCGAACGGCTGAACAGAATTACTAGAAATTTGGCAGAGAGGTAGCCATAAGGTCAAGGAAGTGCCTTTTGCAGGTCTGGTGTAAATCTGTTCAGTATTTCCTGAGTAAATAGCATTTAAAAGCATATATATATGTGGGCGGAGCCTAACCACACATCTCATCCTGAGATCTGATTGGCTGTCAGCACTTCATCCAAGAAGTGTTGGCAGCCATCTTGGGACAAATATACATGATAGCACCTCATTAAAAAGCATTGCAGTTAATAGAAGGTTTTAAGACTTTAGTTACATTATAAATCATTTGTTGATGGTACCATACTCATTTTAGGAATTGTGGTATGTTCTAAGGTGATTTCACCATGTGAAAAAGCCTTCTGCTGGGATATCATGATTGAGAGAAAAATATTTTCTCATGCTTTTCCCACAGAGGTTTGGAAGGTGATCTATAGGCTAAACTGAGAGCTTATTTTCTGTAAATTCACATTATCTTTCTCAGTCATGTGAGAATGAAGTCTGATATTCTCAGTAAAACATGTACATCCAACAAGGGCAGAGACTGTCAGTTGATTCCTTTGTGTTCTACTGCAGCTTCCCAGAGTGTTCCAAAGAACTACTAGAGCGCTAACAGTCCTACTTATGATAAACGTATGGCACACCTGAAGCCATCTTGCTTGGATTAAAGTGGTAACTCTTAAAACATTTAATTTAAAAAGGAACAAAATTAGGGGCTTCATTTTTCCATAAAAAGTATGATTAGTGCTGCAGAAAGAAAAATTAGGGCACATTTTGAGTGACTTCTCAAATCCTCTTCTATTTCATTAAAAAATTCTGACATGCAGACTGAAACATGCCCTTTCAATACCAGCAGCAGTTTTCCCTGGTGAGCAGTAGCTTTACTACAGTGATCTAATGAGCAAAAAGAGTGCTAACATTCTGAATTTATGGCAAATGTGTGACACATCTGAATGCCTTCTTGATGGAATCAAAGTAAAAAACTGAAAGTATTTCCTACTGAGGAGACTGCAGTAAATGAGGAAATTAGGAAACTTCATAACAAAAAGTCTCCCAAGATGGCCACCAGAGACAAAAGAGCCCAAATGTAGCCCAAATATCACCCAGATGTAGCCCAAGTATAGCCCAATGACAGAATGTCCCAGAATGTTCTTAAAAACAACTAGAGCGCTTACTGTCTTCATTATGACAAAAGTATGGCACACCTGAAGCCATCTTGATTGGAATAAACTGGTAACACTTAAAACATTTAATTTAAAAAGGAACACAATGAGGAGGTTCATTTTGCCATAGAAATTATGATTAATACTGAAGAAAGAAAATGAGGGCACATTTTGAGTGACTTCTCAAATCCTCTTCTATTTCATTAAAAAATTCTGACATGCAGACTGAAACATGCACTTTTAATACCAGGAGCAGACTTCCATGGTGGAGTAGTTTTACTACAGTGATCTAATGAGCAACTAGAGTGCTAACATTCAGAATTTATGGCAAATGTGTGACATATCTGAATACCTTCATGATGGAATCAAAGTAAAAAACTGAAAGCATTTCCTACTGAGGAGACTGCAGTACATGAGGAAATTAGGAAACTTCATAACAAATCTCCCAAGATGGCCACCGGAGACAAAAGAGCCCAAATGTAGCCCAAAATCAACCAGATGTAGCCCAAATATAGCCCAATGACAGAAGTGTGCAAAACACTTATTATTTTGTGTTTTTGCAGTGTTATATAGTGCAGACTTGTCAGGTATTGGAGTGCTTTACATGAGCATTGGTTACATCACACAAGAACAAATTCATTTTGGTTGTAGACATGGGGAGACTAAGTGATTTGACCAGAATCACAGTATGTCGAGCTGAAGCAGAAACTTCAACCTGGTTCCCCAGTTGCAAAGTCTGCAGTTCTGGAAGTAACACCACATCCTCTCCCCTAAGTGCAACATTTAATCAAGTGGTCAACTGGATAAAAAAACATAAAGATAACAAATAATTTAAAAGTGCTTTGTCGCTATTTGAAAACTCAGAAAATATGTCCTTATTTTAGTCTTTTAGAGCACTAACCATAATTTTGATGCCAATAAGACCCTCTCATATATGTAATTTCTAAAGGAAATGCTCTAGTTATTACAGTTTTGATTACATCAAGATGATGTCAGGCGTTCCACACTTTTGTAATAAATATAGAATGTTAGCAATCTAGTTGTTCATTAGGATACTGTTGAGAGGCAGAGGCCAGGGGCACGGACTCTGAAAATTGAAGGCAGGTAGGAGGGTGCAAAGGCAACAATTTAACCACACTGAGCAGGCAGGAAGGGCCGTGGAAGCACAACAGACTATGGAGGGCAGTGGAAAGGGGGGCAGGGGCAACAAACCAACAATACAGGACTTGCAAGAGAGGCTGTTGGAGGGAAGATCTATTACGGGTCAAGGAAGCTAGGGGCGGTCCCCAGATCCCCGGGAGCCACCACAGAACTGAGCAGGAGAGTGAGTCAGGGACAAAAGGGGCACCTTAATTTGAGCCGGGGTGCCTAGGAACGCTTGCTCCAAAAATGAAGAAAACAGACATATGAGACATGGAATTGGAGGCAGAATACAATGGCAGTTTAATGAGAAGATGCAACTTCAAAGAAACCGCAGAATAGAGACATAAAGTACAAAAAACAGAATCCAGATAATCATACAGCTGTCATAATATTCTCTGTATCTCAATTAATGTACTGACAGAGAGAGAGAGAGAAAACACATCTATAAATGCATCATGAGAAACAAGTTACACCAAGGAAAATGTTACCTAGGAACACTCACGTTTACTCTTAGAGCAAGCATTCCTGCAATTACAATACAAAATCTTTTAAATGCAAAAGTAAAGAGAACAATGGTTAAACATAACATGACATTTCATATAGGTAAAATAGAATAAGATACTTCAAGCAAAGCAGAGCAAGACATTTTAAGCAAAGGAAGACAAGAGCTCCCAGCTCTTGGGGAAAACCTGCACTGCCTGTTAACCTACATACAGACGGCGAGGTAGTCCGTCGATATCTGTGGGTGCTCCCTTTTTATATCATTTTGTCGGCTCCTTTGCACGCTACATCTACCTACGTATGCTACCCAAAAGCTTCGACTGCAGATTTTACCAGACATTTCGTCATTTACCCACTTAATGCTGACAATGGACTGGGTGAAAAGGTCAGTCTCTCAGGCCAATCGCTTATCGTAAGTTCCATAGAGCAAGCAGAAAATAATGGGTATTGTACGGGAATTAAATATATTCATGTATAAAATCTCCTCAGTTCTCCTAACTTGACGCTCTGCGGTTGCCACTTCCTTAAAAGCGGGAAACCTGCCCAGGAAGCAAGTACCAGTCCAGGATGCAGCCTACTGTATGTCGACAGCTTCAGGGGGATGTTGAACTTTGATACCGAGCACTGAGCACTCGGGTAGGGTGGGGGCTACTAGTTTGGATCAGAAGGCCTCGCAGACCTGCCTTCAGACTGCTATACACTAAAATTGCAGAGCTATGGTCAATTTAACAAAGAGGCCTACATATTGAACAGAAGGGCCTACACAGGGGTTTTATGCTGGCTGAGTGGTAAGGATGTCTCAGGATAATTATATAGCAATACAGGACCCGCTGGTCAATTTAATACGGCCTACAAATGCAGCTGGCAGGGCAAGGACAAGGGTCTCATACTTCAGGTGTGGACAGAACGGGCCAGGGGCCCCCTGTGATACAAAATCTACCCTCCTTCAAGGCTGTGGCAATGTAATAGACCATTGTGGGCAGAAGGAAGAGGCAATGGTAGTACAACCATACATGCCAACAGACCCGATTCAGCCAGGAAACGTCCAATGTTTTTAAGCTCAAATGGGCTTTATTTGATCTGTCTCCTGTCTACAATATCCTCTTTTTCAATGTAACTCAAAGGGGAAAATCAATACCCCAGTTTTTTTTCAAAATCTCCCTCTTACCAAGTTCAAAATGTTCGCAAGTATGGTACATTGGATCATGGAAGGAAATGGGATAGGGACATGGACTTGGATAACAGAGGACAGGAGGGACATGGAGAGGTGCACCAAACTGACCCTGCAGGGCAGGCATCAGGGTTTGCAGCAGCACAATACACCACACAGGGCATGCAGGACGGGAGTGCAGCACAACAATCCATAGAAAGCAAGAGGGAGGGGACAGGACCATGCACATGGACAACAGAGAACAGAGGGGCAAGAGGCAATGGTAGCTAGCTGACCATAATGGACAGACAGGAGAGAAAGCTGCAGCATAACAGACCATAAAGGGCAGGAGGGACGGATCAGGGGCATTACAATGGAACAGACAAGCCAGGAGGGAGGGAGTAGGGCTGGGGGCAAGGGGGCAGGGCAGGAGCAGCAAGATAGCCATGGAGGTGAGGCAGGATGGGCACTAGAAGCAAGACACACCATGAAGAGCAACAGTGAGACTGTGATGGCATACACACAGACCATGGAGGGAAGGTGGGAGGGGGTCAGGGGCAGCTAACTGACCACACAGGGAAGGTGGGAGGGGCCATGGCAGCACAGAAGACCATGCATGGCAAGTGGGAGGGTTAGTGGCAGCACAATGGCTATGATGGGCAAGAAGGAGGGTGGAGGGGCATGCACAAAGGACAATGGAGGATAGAAGGGAGGATCAGGACCTGTGCACAGACAAGAAAGTTCAGGGGAAGGGACCTCACAACAGACCACACGGGGCAGGCAGGAGGAGCAGTTGCAGCACAACAGACCAGGGAGGGCAGAAGGGTGTGGCAGTACAATGGACCATGTAGGACAGGAGGAAGAGGATAGGGGCATGGCATGTGGACAGGCAGGGTGGAGGTGGCAGGGACAGGTTACAGTCATCTGACAATGCTAGGCAGGTGGGAGGGGAGTGGCAGCTCAACAGAACACTCAGAGTAGATAGGAGTGGCAGGTCCATGGGACATGGTGGGCAAAAAGGATGGAGCAGGGGCATGCACAAAGACATCGGAGGGCAGGGGGAAGGAGAATAGGGGCAGCAAGCTAAGCACAGAGTTTAAGCAGGAGGTCAATGATGGGGCATAGAATTGGGCAATGGAGGGCAGGAGGACTGGACTGGTACATCATACTAAATTGAGGGCAGTGGCAGCACATCAGACCATGCATGGCAGGAGGGAGGAGGCTAGTCCATGGATTCACACAACAGAGGATAGGGAGGAAGGGGATGGGGCAGCAAGCTAACTGTTCAGAGAAGGCGGGTATTAGGAACTTTATTGTTTTTAAAACATTGTGTCTGTGCCAACTACTTAAAATATGAACAAGTATGCAGCATAATCTCACTTTTATTCAGGAAGAAGAGGGCGTTTGTGACTGTGACTCCGGGCTCACTTGGCAGAAACACCCCCTGACCCTCCACCCCCTATCGCAAAATGTAATGCCCGTGAAAAGGGTAGGTGAACACAGTGTTATATAGAACATAGTCCTGAGAGCACGATTGAAAATGAAAACTAGATATAGTGTATGGTATAAACTATGCACCAAAAAGTGTGATATAAGATGAACCGGGCGTGAAATATAATTTGCAATACATTGTGCGCAATGACAGATTCATTGGAGAGCGCGAGATAGCACAGGCACTAGCGCGTGCTATGCGATATGCGCCTTGGAGTGTAATATGCACAGGGCAGTGTTGTGTAACCTAACTAGTCTCTAAAGTTGTAATATAAAATATGTGCTGGGGAGTGTAACGTTGCATATGCACTGTGACAAATATATGGATCCCAGATTGTAATATGTATGGCATAGCACTGTGCGTTATAACATAGGCATCGAGAAAGGCACGTTAGATGGGGCAATATAACCCGTGCGAAGACAAGTGTGGCATGACATATTCACGGGGTGGTGTTACAGTGCACATGGGCTAGAGAGTGTCATAGCATATGCACTAGCTAGTGGAATACAACACAGAGGTGTGTGGCACTCGGCAGGCAATGGTGGGTGTAACACAGCATTGGGCTCTGTCAGGAGCACGCTGCGACTCTCAAGTGATGTTCGTCCCCTTTCCAGAGAGTAAAATAAAAAGTATTACACATCCGGCAGTGGATGTGTGTTTTATTAACCGTGAGGGGGGTTTCTTGCATAGTTTTGGTCGATTTTTTTTGTCGAATCCCCTTTGAATGGCTTGGTGTGCATGTGTATTAAATGTGCCCGTCAATAGCTACCCATGTTTGTATAAATAAACGACAAGGGTGTCTACCAGGATTAGGCACGGTAGGGCATCAGACATGTCAGAGCTTCACTAGTGGTGTAAATACATTCCACGTGGATTCATTGCATGCATAGTCGCCATTTAATGAATATCACGCAAATCGTCATGGTGATAGGTACGTACGGTTTGTCCAGCATGTCCTAGGTGTGTCTATAAATATATATTTTTTAAAAATAATAAAAAACAGTGGCCGGCCCTGGGGATTGGGGTCAAAAAAATATAATTAGGAGACTGGCCCTGGGGGATGGGGTCATCAGGGCCAATAAATTAGAATAAGAAGGGGAACCAAACAGCCCCCCTTCTTAAAAAACTAAAATAAATAAAAGACTGGCATCGTGCCGGAGGCCATGCCCCCTCCGTGCAGCACTCTGCAAACGCGCCCCCAACAGGCATCTCCAGTATGCGCCAGGGAGCTGCGCTGCAGCCAGGTGTTCTGAGGCCAAGCCCCTTTTTACACCTCTCTGCAACGCAGCTCTGTGGCGCTTACTGGAGGTACCTAGTGGTCTAGTTTGACCCTAGGGACCCTTAGGATTCAGGGGGACTCTCAACTTAGAACAGCAACAGGGCGCGTTTACACAGTGGTGAAGGGAGGGGACGGGGCCTGAGGTGACGTGTGCAAACACGCACTATGGCATGTTTTAAATTGGGGATATAATTTCCCTTCAATACTGAGGGCCCCTGGGGGCTAACTAGCCCACCAAGTGCTTCCAGTAAGCGCCACTGAGCTGCATTGCAGAGAGGTGGTCCAGGCCGTGCCACTTTTTACACCTCTCTGCAACGCAGCTCTGTGGCACTTACTGGAGGTACCTAGTGGGCTAGTTGGACCCTAGGGACCCTCAGGATTCAAATGAACTTAATCTCCCAACTAAAAATGGACACAGGGCGTGTTTACACAGTGGTGAAGGGAGGGGACGGGGCCTGAGTTAATGTGTGCAAAAACGCCCTGTGGCCTGTTTTAAGAGGTAGTTTTAATCCCCATGCCCTATTATACACTAGGGGCTTACAGAGGAGGTCATGCTAATCACAGGGGGACCCCAACGCATAATGTTCCCTAGTGTATGTAGGTGTTTTCACTGTATTCTAAGTGTCTTTTAACATAGCACTGGCTCTAGGACTGGTTAGTCAGACTCAGTTACCACCAGTATCCGTCTGAAAAAGTTGAGGGTACAGGATGATTTTGCAACAAGGCTTCTTTCTGCTCTTCTTTTTGTTCTTTCTGCACGTTATCCTTCTTCCTGCACTTATCTTCGTATTTGAGGACTTCTGTTGCTTCTTTCTGCACTTCTTTTGTTTCTTTCTGTGCATTTTTTCTTCTTTCTTCACATGTCCTATCTCTGTAGGCATAGTTAGAAATTAGCATTTAAAAAACCTTTGAAATTCACTGAAAAAACCATGGGTTTCACACACGTTATAGTTAGGAATTAGCATTTAAAAAACCTTAGAAATTCAATGAAAAAACCAAAGGTTTCACACATGTTATAGTTAGCTGGACATTTCACTCGTAAAAAACCATTGAAATTCCCCCGTTATAGTTAGTTCAGCTAACTATAACTCGCGCGCCCGCAATGCACTACTGATGACGTCACATATTACATCACTCATGACATGGTCACTGACATCACTCATGACATCACTCATGACATCACTGATGACATCTCAAATGACATCACTGATGACATCACTGATGACATCATCCAGTGATTGTGTGTTTTTATGAAAATTATATATTTTTTATATTTATGTATATCTCAAGGTCAAAGGAAGAATAAATGGTGTCTAAATGGATACTTTTTTGGAATTTTTTTTGTGTAACTGACTGTTTAAGTGTATCATAGTGAATACATGGCTTACTGAGTAATCTTTAAATATTTAAATATCTGTATCAGTTTCTTACGTTGTGTATAAGTGGCTGCATGGGTTGGTGAGTAGCTACATGAGTGTCTATATAGGTTATTAGTTGGTTTTTTATCACTATGAGTGTCTGAGTTTCTGTATGGTTCGGTGGGGGGTATTACTTAGTGCATAGGTGCATGAATGAGTGACTCACTGTTTGTATGTGTTGAATACAGCATGTGTGCAGGACTGTATGGGTGGATGAGTGTGTGCATGGGTGTGTTAGTGAGTGAATGACTGTCTCAATAGTGTCTTTATGAGTAACTACATATGTTTTAAACTAGTATATGTGACTATTGGTGTATATAAGTGAGTATATGTGAGAGTGAAAGATTGGAAGAGTTCCTGTATGAATAAGTATGTGTTTCTATAAGTGATTGTTTAAAAGAGTAAGTATATGTAAGTTTCTGTAGAAGTAAGTGTGGTGGTGTGTGTATAACTGTATATGCAAGTAAATGGATGATTGATTCTTTATTAGCATGAGTGACTATGTGTGAGTTACTCTATGGATGAGTGGCATTGTGTAACGGGATGTACAGGTGTATGAGTACATATGATGAGTGAGTACATGTATGAGTGACTGTAGAGGACTGTTGGTGAATTACTGTATGTGTATGTGGTTCTTAGAATTACTGAATAGGTTGTTGTAACTGATATTGATATGTTCATTATTTTGAACATTTTAGTTTCTATTTTTGAATGTGTGTTTCAATGGTTATATTAGGGGGAGAGGAGGTCTGCCACTCTATCACAAGGATGATGTCATCAGTGATGTCATCAGTGATGTCATTTGAGATGTCATCAGTGATGTCATGAGTGATGTCAGTGACCATGTCATGAGTGATGTAATATGTGACGTCATCAGTAGTGCATTGCGGGCGCGCGAGTTATAGTTAGCTGAACTAACTATAACGGGGGAATTTCAATGGTTTTTTACGAGTGAAATGTCCAGCTAACTATAACATGTGTGAAACCTTTGGTTTTTTCATTGAATATATATATATATATATATATGTCCCAAGGTTGCCTCTGGATAAAGGACGCACTCCATGGAAAGGTGGGTTAACAAACCATTTATTTGTGAAAAGATGCACAATTCGGCTTTTAATTTCCAAATCCCCTACGCGTTTCGAAGCCGCAGGCTCCTTCCTCATGGGGTGACAAATCAGGAAATGGCAGAAACACCACAGCCATCTTTCTCCATTATTTACGTGCTCTCTCCTGTGAGAGCATGCTGGTAGCTGTAGTCCAATCCTTCTCCACCAATGGAGTCCGTTCATTTCCCCCAAATTGTCTTTGCCTAATTAGTTCATTTATTTCATTGCCCTCCAGTGGGCTACAGACGTAATGTGCACCTTTGAAATGTTGAAACCTTCCCGCGCCGATTCCGCTTGTACAATGACAGCGTCCAGACCCGTTACCACATTTCAAACGGGCGGTGCATCCTTCGCGGCTGAGGCCGCCGCTTAACACATGTCCCAAGGTTGCCTCTGGATAAAGGACGCACTCCATGGAAAGGTGGGTTAACAAACCATTTATTTGTGAAAAGATGCACAATTCGGCTTTTAATTTCCAAATCCCCTACGCGTTTCGAAGCCGCAGGCTCCTTCCTCATGGGGTGACAAATCAGGAAATGGCAGAAACACCACAGCCATCTTTCTCCATTATTTACGTGCTCTCTCCTGTGAGAGCATGCTGGTAGCTGTAGTCCAATCCTTCTCCACCAATGGAGTCCGTTCATTTCCCCCAAATTGTCTTTGCCTAATTAGTTCATTTATTTCATTGCCCTCCAGTGGGCTACAGACGTAATGTGCACCTTTGAAATGTTGAAACCTTCCCGCGCCGATTCCGCTTGTACAATGACAGCGTCCAGACCCGTTACCACATTTCAAACGGGCGGTGCATCCTTCGCGGCTGAGGCCGCCGCTTAACACATGTCCCAAGGTTGCCTCTGGATAAAGGACGCACTCCATGGAAAGGTGGGTTAACAAACCATTTATTTGTGAAAAGATGCACAATTCGGCTTTTAATTTCCAAATCCCCTACGCGTTTCGAAGCCGCAGGCTCCTTCCTCATGGGGTGACAAATCAGGAAATGGCAGAAACACCACAGCCATCTTTCTCCATTATTTACGTGCTCTCTCCTGTGAGAGCATGCTGGTAGCTGTAGTCCAATCCTTCTCCACCAATGGAGTCCGTTCATTTCCCCCAAATTGTCTTTGCCTAATTAGTTCATTTATTTCATTGCCCTCCAGTGGGCTACAGACGTAATGTGCACCTTTGAAATGTTGAAACCTTCCCGCGCCGATTCCGCTTGTACAATGACAGCGTCCAGACCCGTTACCACATTTCAAACGGGCGGTGCATCCTTCGCGGCTGAGGCCGCCGCTTAACACATGTCCCAAGGTTGCCTCTGGATAAAGGACGCACTCCATGGAAAGGTGGGTTAACAAACCATTTATTTGTGAAAAGATGCACAATTCGGCTTTTAATTTCCAAATCCCCTACGCGTTTCGAAGCCGCAGGCTCCTTCCTCATGGGGTGACAAATCAGGAAATGGCAGAAACACCACAGCCATCTTTCTCCATTATTTACGTGCTCTCTCCTGTGAGAGCATGCTGGTAGCTGTAGTCCAATCCTTCTCCACCAATGGAGTCCGTTCATTTCCCCCAAATTGTCTTTGCCTAATTAGTTCATTTATTTCATTGCCCTCCAGTGGGCTACAGACGTAATGTGCACCTTTGAAATGTTGAAACCTTCCCGCGCCGATTCCGCTTGTACAATGACAGCGTCCAGACCCGTTACCACATTTCAAACGGGCGGTGCATCCTTCGCGGCTGAGGCCGCCGCTTAACACATGTCCCAAGGTTGCCTCTGGATAAAGGACGCACTCCATGGAAAGGTGGGTTAACAAACCATTTATTTGTGAAAAGATGCACATTAAAAGCCGAATTGTGCATCTTTTCACAAATAAATGGTTTGTTAACCCACCTTTCCATGGAGTGCGTCCTTTATCCAGAGGCAACCTTGGGACATGTGTTAAGCGGCGGCCTCAGCCGCGAAGGATGCACCGCCCGTTTGAAATGTGGTAACGGGTCTGGACGCTGTCATTGTACAAGCGGAATCGGCGCGGGAAGGTTTCAACATTTCAAAGGTGCACATTACGTCTGTAGCCCACTGGAGGGCAATGAAATAAATGAACTAATTAGGCAAAGACAATTTGGGGGAAATGAACGGACTCCACTGGTGGAGAAGGATTGGACTACAGCTACCAGCATGCTCTCACAGGAGAGAGCACGTAAATAATGGAGAAAGATGGCTGTGGTGTTTCTGCCATTTCCTGATTTGTCACCCCATGAGGAAGGAGCCTGCGGCTTCGAAACGCGTAGGGGATTTGGAAATTAAAAGCCGAATTGTGCATCTTTTCACAAATAAATGGTTTGTTAACCCACCTTTCCATGGAGTGCGTCCTTTATCCAGAGGCAACCTTGGGACATGTGTTAAGCGGCGGCCTCAGCCGCGAAGGATGCACCGCCCGTTTGAAATGTGGTAACGGGTCTGGACGCTGTCATTGTACAAGCGGAATCGGCGCGGGAAGGTTTCAACATTTCAAAGGTGCACATTACGTCTGTAGCCCACTGGAGGGCAATGAAATAAATGAACTAATTAGGCAAAGACAATTTGGGGGAAATGAACGGACTCCACTGGTGGAGAAGGATTGGACTACAGCTACCAGCATGCTCTCACAGGAGAGAGCACGTAAATAATGGAGAAAGATGGCTGTGGTGTTTCTGCCATTTCCTGATTTGTCACCCCATGAGGAAGGAGCCTGCGGCTTCGAAACGCGTAGGGGATTTGGAAATTAAAAGCCGAATTGTGCATCTTTTCACAAATAAATGGTTTGTTAACCCACCTTTCCATGGAGTGCGTCCTTTATCCAGAGGCAACCTTGGGACATGTGTTAAGCGGCGGCCTCAGCCGCGAAGGATGCACCGCCCGTTTGAAATGTGGTAACGGGTCTGGACGCTGTCATTGTACAAGCGGAATCGGCGCGGGAAGGTTTCAACATTTCAAAGGTGCACATTACGTCTGTAGCCCACTGGAGGGCAATGAAATAAATGAACTAATTAGGCAAAGACAATTTGGGGGAAATGAACGGACTCCACTGGTGGAGAAGGATTGGACTACAGCTACCAGCATGCTCTCACAGGAGAGAGCACGTAAATAATGGAGAAAGATGGCTGTGGTGTTTCTGCCATTTCCTGATTTGTCACCCCATGAGGAAGGAGCCTGCGGCTTCGAAACGCGTAGGGGATTTGGAAATTAAAAGCCGAATTGTGCATCTTTTCACAAATAAATGGTTTGTTAACCCACCTTTCCATGGAGTGCGTCCTTTATCCAGAGGCAACCTTGGGACATGTGTTAAGCGGCGGCCTCAGCCGCGAAGGATGCACCGCCCGTTTGAAATGTGGTAACGGGTCTGGACGCTGTCATTGTACAAGCGGAATCGGCGCGGGAAGGTTTCAACATTTCAAAGGTGCACATTACGTCTGTAGCCCACTGGAGGGCAATGAAATAAATGAACTAATTAGGCAAAGACAATTTGGGGGAAATGAACGGACTCCACTGGTGGAGAAGGATTGGACTACAGCTACCAGCATGCTCTCACAGGAGAGAGCACGTAAATAATGGAGAAAGATGGCTGTGGTGTTTCTGCCATTTCCTGATTTGTCACCCCATGAGGAAGGAGCCTGCGGCTTCGAAACGCGTAGGGGATTTGGAAATTAAAAGCCGAATTGTGCATCTTTTCACAAATAAATGGTTTGTTAACCCACCTTTCCATGGAGTGCGTCCTTTATCCAGAGGCAACCTTGGGACATGTGTTAAGCGGCGGCCTCAGCCGCGAAGGATGCACCGCCCGTTTGAAATGTGGTAACGGGTCTGGACGCTGTCATTGTACAAGCGGAATCGGCGCGGGAAGGTTTCAACATTTCAAAGGTGCACATTACGTCTGTAGCCCACTGGAGGGCAATGAAATAAATGAACTAATTAGGCAAAGACAATTTGGGGGAAATGAACGGACTCCACTGGTGGAGAAGGATTGGACTACAGCTACCAGCATGCTCTCACAGGAGAGAGCACGTAAATAATGGAGAAAGATGGCTGTGGTGTTTCTGCCATTTCCTGATTTGTCACCCCATGAGGAAGGAGCCTGCGGCTTCGAAACGCGTAGGGGATTTGGAAATTAAAAGCCGAATTGTGCATCTTTTCACAAATAAATGGTTTGTTAACCCACCTTTCCATGGAGTGCGTCCTTTATCCAGAGGCAACCTTGGGACATGTGTTAAGCGGCGGCCTCAGCCGCGAAGGATGCACCGCCCGTTTGAAATGTGGTAACGGGTCTGGACGCTGTCATTGTACAAGCGGAATCGGCGCGGGAAGGTTTCAACATTTCAAAGGTGCACATTACGTCTGTAGCCCACTGGAGGGCAATGAAATAAATGAACTAATTAGGCAAAGACAATTTGGGGGAAATGAACGGACTCCACTGGTGGAGAAGGATTGGACTACAGCTACCAGCATGCTCTCACAGGAGAGAGCACGTAAATAATGGAGAAAGATGGCTGTGGTGTTTCTGCCATTTCCTGATTTGTCACCCCATGAGGAAGGAGCCTGCGGCTTCGAAACGCGTAGGGGATTTGGAAATTAAAAGCCGAATTGTGCATCTTTTCACAAATAAATGGTTTGTTAACCCACCTTTCCATGGAGTGCGTCCTTTATCCAGAGGCAACCTTGGGACATGTGTTAAGCGGCGGCCTCAGCCGCGAAGGATGCACCGCCCGTTTGAAATGTGGTAACGGGTCTGGACGCTGTCATTGTACAAGCGGAATCGGCGCGGGAAGGTTTCAACATTTCAAAGGTGCACATTACGTCTGTAGCCCACTGGAGGGCAATGAAATAAATGAACTAATTAGGCAAAGACAATTTGGGGGAAATGAACGGACTCCACTGGTGGAGAAGGATTGGACTACAGCTACCAGCATGCTCTCACAGGAGAGAGCACGTAAATAATGGAGAAAGATGGCTGTGGTGTTTCTGCCATTTCCTGATTTGTCACCCCATGAGGAAGGAGCCTGCGGCTTCGAAACGCGTAGGGGATTTGGAAATTAAAAGCCGAATTGTGCATCTTTTCACAAATAAATGGTTTGTTAACCCACCTTTCCATGGAGTGCGTCCTTTATCCAGAGGCAACCTTGGGACATGTGTTAAGCGGCGGCCTCAGCCGCGAAGGATGCACCGCCCGTTTGAAATGTGGTAACGGGTCTGGACGCTGTCATTGTACAAGCGGAATCGGCGCGGGAAGGTTTCAACATTTCAAAGGTGCACATTACGTCTGTAGCCCACTGGAGGGCAATGAAATAAATGAACTAATTAGGCAAAGACAATTTGGGGGAAATGAACGGACTCCACTGGTGGAGAAGGATTGGACTACAGCTACCAGCATGCTCTCACAGGAGAGAGCACGTAAATAATGGAGAAAGATGGCTGTGGTGTTTCTGCCATTTCCTGATTTGTCACCCCATGAGGAAGGAGCCTGCGGCTTCGAAACGCGTAGGGGATTTGGAAATTAAAAGCCGAATTGTGCATCTTTTCACAAATAAATGGTTTGTTAACCCACCTTTCCATGGAGTGCGTCCTTTATCCAGAGGCAACCTTGGGACATATATATATATATATATATATATATATATATATATATTCACTGAGAAAACCAAAGCTTTCAGTAACATTATAGTTGGGTGTCATAAAAAGAACTGGGTTTTCTTCTTCGAAAGCATTATTATTAGGTGACTATGTCAGTGACAAGATTCATTCTTTTAACTAAAAAAACAGAACTTCACCAGTTCTAGTTGGAAGACCTAATTATAACTTGCACCCCGCCATGCACTGTTTATGACCTCACATATCACATCACTCATGACATGTTCTATGGCATCATGTATGACATCAATGATGACATCAATGATGACATCACTAATGACATTGCTTCTTTTGTACACATTACTCTATAAACTAGTATGGCACTAGAGGCCTGAAAGTAAGTACAAAATAGCTCAGAATAATATGAAGCATCATTAATGCTATTACAGATACAACTCCCTTAGGTGTGGCAAGCAAGTGTTATATGCAGCATTGACCCTATGCCATACACTTCACTTAAAAAGAGAGGCCCCCCCCTCTCCCTTAGCCTTCTGAGGCCGCGGGAGATCTATCTCCCGGGGCCAAACCCAAAAAGGGGGGGGGGGGCATGTGGCCCAACTCTCGGAGCCCTATTATGCCCTGAGGACTCCATCCCCTAGGGCCATGCGATTTTTCCATTATAAGGGGAGGAGGGCCGTGTGGCTCCCCTCCCAGCGCTCTCTCAGGCCTCAGGGATCCCATCCCCTGGGGTCCAGTGAACTTAAGGGGAGGAGGGCAGCCTGACCTCCCCTCCCCGAGCTTCATCAGGCCCTAGGACCCCATGTCCCAGGGTAGTTTTTTTATTTTAAAGGTGGCCGCATGGACCCCCTTCCCGAGCCTCATCAGGCCCTATGGACCCCATCCTCCAGGGCCCGCATTATTTAAAGCTGGGTGCCCAACCAGGGCACCCACCATGTACAATGTTGAGGGACATGGGTGGAGCCCCAGGGCCCCTATGGCCCAGTCTGCTCCCCACGGCCCCAGTCTGCTCCTCACATGCTGCGGGAGCCGGTATTGCTCCATCCAGAGGGAACAGTTATTAATACTGCTTCCTTCAGGTGGGAGCAATCTGTTGATCTGTTACCCTGCCTGCATCTGTGCGGGCAGGGAAACACATCTCAAGTCTGCTCCCAGCTGGTGGGAGCATTTTTAAAGCTCCTGACTACTGGGAGCAGACTTTGTGCTTGCTCCCATTTGGCAGGAGATTTAAAAATGCTTCCACGAGACGAGAGCAAACATGTTTCCCTTCCAGCACAGGTGCGGGCAAGGAAAGAATTGTGTCCTGGGGTGGTTTCCATGAGACACACAAGAGCGCCAACTCCAGGGGATGGGGTCCCTGGGCCATTGAAGACTCAGGGTGGGGTGGGAGCCTTATGGCTCCCTCCCCTTAAATAAATAAATCGCCCGGGGAGCCTTCTAATGGCTCGAAGATGGGGGGTATATGCGCCCCTTCCCTTAAATAAACAATGTGGCCCTGGGCCGCCATTTAAAAACAAAATATTGTCACAATCCCACTGAAGTTCCACATGATTGCAGCACAAAATGGCAGATTTGATTTGTATTTTGGCCCCGGGGGTGTCCCTTTGGTATCCCTACCCTGCTTCTTTATGTTTTTTTTCTTCACTTCAGGACAGGGCTCTAAGTCCTCGAGTCCTGTTCTGGCAGCCTTCAACATTTTTCTCGCGAGAAGGCCCATGGGGAAAAAAAGCTCCCTGGGCCAATCCGAGTGATCTCATTTTAAATTGAGGCTCCTTCAAGCCTCGTGTGAACCCAACCATCCAATATTTTTAAACCTTAATTTGTCAAAAACTACTGAACGGATTTACACCTAATCACAAAAAGAACAATCTGCTGACCAAGATCTAGCTTCCTGCCAAATTTGGTGTAATTCCATACAGCAGTATTTCGGGTAGCGCTTTTCAAAGACGATTTTGGAAAATGCATGGAGAGTGTGCGTTTCGGGGCCCCCCATTTTTTCTCAGCCCCACGTGACAGATCACCCTGAAACTTTCCATGCACAAATAAGTCAAAAAGTATCAACTTTTTGGAAGTTTAGCGGAGATTCGCCAAACGGGGTTAAAGTTATTAGCAACACAAAAAATGCATTTCCTATGGAAATGCTGACCCAACTAAATGTGTGTATGTGTGTGTGTGTGTGTCTGTGCGTCTGTGTATATATATACAGGTTATGCTAATGAGCAAAAATGTGATGCGTATGGAAGGGATTCGAGCAGGATGATTCCTGTGAAGATCGTGCTGCAACAGATGGTTTCTGCTGGTCGCACGCAGAATTAAAACTGCGGCATTTTCACCTGACTGCTTTTATATTTTAAACCACTTGAACATCAGTGCAGACATTGAGCATTAATGAATAACTTTTGAAATAGCACACCTAAGCGCACTTCAGTGTCTCCTTCCTCCTGTGATCAAGGCTACACAGCCGAAACGTTAGGAAAAGGGAAGATGGCGCTGCAGGACTGTGCAGGAGCTTGAGTTGCAGTATCGGGCCTCATGATGTTGTTTTGCATGGCAAGTGCTTTTGTGGGATGTTCCGTGCCCATTTTCAATGAGCCATTACAAAGAACGGGGTAACACAAAATTGGTCAAGGACCTGGGTAATGTTCGATACAAAAAACAGTGGTCCTGGACCTATATTTCAACTCAATCAATGATTATGACTTAGCATGTTTATAAATTAAGTACACAACATGAAATTAAAAAAGTGCAAGACAGACAACATTCTGGATCAGCATATATTTATTAGAATCAATTGGTGAGACCCAAAACAGTATTCAATTCAAATGGAAAGGGGTTGCTCCAGGAGGAGACGTGCAGAAGACAGGGTGCTCAAGAGTGAAGTGATAGAGGTAGATATTTCCACAGAAATACGTAAGAGACTTAATATGTCAAAGCATAACACAGGAGTACTGGTTGTAAATCACCGTCCTAGAGTTGCTTGGCCAAGATAACACAGTAATGTATTTAATTTCAGACTGAAAATAAATTCCAAGATGGCACGTGGGATTAGGGCTCAGGGTCCAGGCAGAATTAAAAGGGCGTCGACGTTTCGATCCGAGTTGTAGCCAAAAGGGGCGTTAATTCCTTGGCCTTGCAGATCTTCATCAGGACTGTGCGGGGCAACCCATTATTTAAAGGGAAGGAATGGGGTCCGTGGTTCCTGTTAAAGAATCCAACAGAAAAGGGATACGTTTCTCCAGCGTAATCTTAAAGATAATGAATTGGATCTGCCCCGTGGCGTCAAAATACTTGCTGCAATTCCATGCCAAAAACGTGAAAATTAATTGAAAGATTCCGGGGGTACGCACTTCGTCAATGCGACCGTCTCCGTGTACGTGTACTGCCAATGAGGCCGCCCTGAAGGGTCTTGGGCTCCAGAAACGGAAAACTGTTTTTTGGATATATATATATATATATATATACATATATGGTGTGGCGCCGCGGCCAGGGCGACTGACTTCGGAACCTGGGGATCACGGTCGATCGCCGGCGGGGTAGATTAACCCAGCACCATGTGACTCTGGGCAATAGCTTGCTTAATCTTCCCGACGGCCCCCAGCGCCTACAGACCCTTACGGGTGATTGTTTGCGCTTTACAAATGTGGATTATTTATATATATATATATATATATATATATATAATCTTAATGCCACGAACGCTCCACTCCAAACTCCATGAGAGGTGGTGCATATGCCGGAAGAGCGCCCAGCTCGCAAATCATCCAAAGTTTCTCAGCAGTGGCGGAATAATGCACTCTCAGGACACAGATCCAAATTTGCAGTTCAGAACAATCCGCTTCTGAGAGTGAATTAGTCTGCCAATGCAGAGAATCTTTGGATGATATATATTGTTTATTTATCAGGCTTAAGAGGACCCTTGGGGAACTCTATGCTTGATTGGGAAGACTACAGATATCACTGAATCAAATTATACTCTATTAGCGCAATTATGAAGGGAGCAACGCATGCATCTAAAAACTCGACCCCCAGTACCAATCACGCCTAACTGAGCTAAAAGCACTTCAGGAGAGATTGTGTCGATGGAGGCTGATAGATCTTAGAGCAATGGAGATGTGCTCCCCCTTCATCCAGTGTCCACCTAACCTTGTCTACTGTTGATACTTAAGCAGATTCAGTACTGTATATAGCTTTAAACCGAGACCAAGGTAGGACTAGTATGGCATTCCAATGTAGGAGAGAAGATAGTACGCGATTTTACATGTTTTTGCCAATATTTAATAGGTATCGGAAGTATTGAAAGTGGCATAACATTAACCAGGACCTTTGGATCCACCAATAGATAATCACATGCTTTCAGGCTATCAGAATTGGGGCTTGGCTAGGTGAGGCATTACATACCCTAGTTATCAATGAAGATAGTTTGCTAGAATCCAAATGTCAAATTTTAGTCAGACATGGGTCACATAAGGACCTTGATTTGATTTAGAGCAATAGCTCTATTATAGTCTCTGCAACACTATATTAATATGCTAATATGTTTATTTCCCTATCATAGAGATGAATTGCCTAATCCTTCAATTTCTTGTTTGTAACTAGTTGGGTGAATGGAAGAGGTGTCAAATGACTGACAGACCTTACTGACAGGTAGGATTGATTAATGAGATTAAAAATATTGAATATCTCCTTAGTAAAATTATATGAGGCCTGAATTTGCCCTCTAAGATATTCTCTTTTTGCCACTTTGATCTGTTTGTTATAATTTGTTAGCCATGTCAAAAAGGCTACTTTGCTGTCATCCTAGTGCTTTCTCTCTCCAGACTCTTTCCAAAGTACTACAGCTTTTTTTGTATCCGTAGCAGGTGTCATTCGAAAGCAAGGTGGCGGATGGCTTATGTGGGTGGCGTCTTAGTATTCTCACTGGCGCTACTACATCCTGAGCTTTAGTGAACTATCGATTGAACATGTTGTTCGGATCCTCCATTACCATATTATTGATCTCAAGATTGAGGTCGGGAGCCCCGTTTTCTAAGGCCGCTGATAGCGAGTCTAATGTAACGCTCTTCCAGGTATGGGCCTTTGTCGGTGTTGTTAGGACGCACAAACCCTATAAACTAGGAAAAATATATTACATAATGGTCCGTCCATGCCATCGGCAGGAATATAAAGGGAAGGTATAGTGAATGCCCAGGAATATGTGTTGGTAATCACAAATTGATCCATCTCCCAATAAAGATCACATATTCAGAAGCTCCAACGCGCTATCCTGTTTGAAACAATCCACCCTGAAATGCAAGTCTCCTAACATCCCTCAGCATCAGCCTCTGGAGATCGAAAACCAGCGGGGCACAGGAAGGAAGCTGCCCCTGCAGTGGACGAGCACCAAATGTATTCAAATAAACTTCCGAGAGTCTATTGTCAACTAAGTGAACTGAAATTCCCGAACATTAAACACTGACAAGACTGAATTAGTAGTCTTTGGGAAACAATCTCCACGAACCCCCAGATGGTTGATCCTCGAGCTTGGTCGTCCTCCAGCCCCTGCCAGGGGTGCCTGCTTTTGGGTATTCTGGTCCAGTTGTATCTTTCTTTAACAGCTCAAATAGATAAGCTGTCTAGCACCTGTTTTTTTCATGATATGCATCACCAAAATAATTGTTAATCTCTGGCCTTCTCTCATACTCATTGATGTTCGGAAGCTGGACTACTGACCTGCCCTTCTCTCTCAGCTTGACTCAAGCGCATACAGGCTGCATCGGCTTCCTTCTCGGGCTGAACAAGAGAGTGTGGATGTCTTCACATTTGGCTTCCTTCACTGGCTGCCCTTTTGCAAATGACGCCTTCTGAAAGTTCTTTGAGCACGCCATGGAACATCTCTGCTGTATTTCTGCAGGCTGTTTTAGAGGCTTGCTAGTAGATCCAATTGCTCAACCAATGCCTTATCACTGTTCCATGTTCTTGACGATCACATCTGGACGGTAGATCTTTGCCTGGAGGTTCCTTCTATCTGCTATGCGATCTAACACCAATCTGATTATTTTTAAGAAGCAGTTTAAAAACTACCTCGTCTCTTCTCTTGCCAATTAGGATTGTATCTCTACCTCCCCCCGCCCCCCCACCCCCCCCCGAGCCTCGGCCTCAGTGTTTGTTCTTTAGTTCCAGTACACCCTCTCCACAAATAATTAGTGTACTTTTTCCACAAATACAATAAATAAAGTACAAGTCTGATGGGGAAAATGGCCAACGCAGAGGCAGGAGAGCAAGGATGTTAAGAGAATTGAATAATTTTGCTGAGAATAAGCAGCTTCTTTGGTGGTATTGTTTAAATCCTTGTTTATCTGAACCTAAGCTAATGGGAGACAGGGTTTTAGCAAGCTCTGAAAAAGACCCTCACTACCCCGGCTCCCAATATCACTGTGGACCCTGTCCACTGCATAGAAGCACTGTTCTATGATAAACAACATTCTTACCACCTTTTCCAGGCAGAAAGGCTTTAGAGATTCACCAGCCCCAGTCACTTGTCTGGACTAACCTCTACGCTATGATTTCTCGAAGATTATAAATAGAAATATCTCCACGATAAGCCTGACTCGATGTTGGAATTTCCTGGACTACTCCCGCCTAGAACGCCTCCCTAGGACTTGGAAGCACTGTTGAAAAACTCATCCCTTGGATCAGACAAGTGCCCCCACGACCAATGCTTGAAGTAGGTTTTCAAACAGCTTTCTGTAGTCAAAATCTAAATATTATATCCTGGAATACAGATGGAAGAACAGCACTGAACAAAAAGACAAATTGCTATACGAAAGACAACTAAATCAATAACACGCCATATGCAAAAAAGAATAATTATGTGACAGAGACTCAAACTTGATGCTCCACTATGGAGCTGTTCAAAAAGGACACCGCTTAATCCATCATATCACAACAATCTTCCAGCAAGTTGGATAGCAACTTCGACAAAAACCCTGCTTTTCTTAAATCTCACTTTGCTGAAACAATGAAAAGACTAGAAAACTAGAAGCCCCTCTTGCCTCCCCTGTACGAAGTTCCTTCTGCTACTTTTAGGTACCGATTTCCAGGACCTAATCAAATCTAGCCACAAACCAGGATTACCAGTTGGCCTTTACAGTGCGTTTTTTCCCAAGAAAGTGCCTCCCATTTTCCACAGTTTCCTCCATGATAGGAAACATCCTGACTCCCTCCATGATAAACGGGGGCAGGGGTGATCTAACCAATTATGAAGAGGTCTTTGTGCCATGCAAACAACCTGGAAAACGGTATACCCAACTGCCATTGGTAAACTCATAGAAATTGCTGCATTCACCCAAATCAACGATACATGGGCTTTCCTCTCCTGGTTTCAGTGTGTTGTGTTATTGTGCCTGGATTATACAAAAGCTTTCTACCTCGGTTCACCTGAATGTCTGGTTTGCAGGTTAAAAAAGCAATTGCATAATTTCTCCTATATATACAACAAAGGAACTACATACGCCCAGTGCTACATGTTTTTTCAAGGTCGTATGCACTGACCATTGTGCGTTACATGGAATTGGACAGCGTTTCCCCCAGGGAACATATGTCCATGCCCCCACCAGATGAAGATAAGATCAAACATCCACACGACCAAGGAACTGCTTGAGAGCCTGTCTGACTGCCACAACCCAGAAGAAAGAATTCACATCTGAATCCATCATATTAAAACACTTTCTTTTGCAACAAGGTGGATAACCGCTTTGAAAAAAAAGGTGCTTTACTTGAATTCCTGGAAAAATTTGAAGATTAGACAACTTCCAGCACAACTCATGTGCTACCACGTCTCCTCCTGTCTCCACCGTTCTTTGTTCCTACTGGTAAATTTTTCAGACCTAATCAACTCCAGCCACAATGCACAATTACCAGCTGATCCAGACCCATTCACTTTCTTCAAGAAAATGCAGGTTACAACACATTTAAAACATTGTGCTAAGACTCTTTCATACTTGTATATCCAAGGGACGGCATCAGCCAAGCCTTACCTTTTCTTGATCTCCCTTGACTACGAAGGTTCACTGTGAGTTGTATGCAATTCTGGGATGCTTCTTTCAGTGTTGACTTCATCTGTGTGGATAGGAGTGCAGTGCCCTCTAGAGAAAGGATGGTCCTAGTGAAGACAATGGGATGTGTAGGGTTGTGAAAAGGTGATGGAGGAGCAGTAGTGCATAGATGTGAAAGTGTGGTGGGAATGTGTCAGAAGTAAGTGAAGTGGGCAGTGTTAATGACAAGAAGAAGGAGGGGAAAGAAGTGGGGAGGGGGCTGGTGAGGCCTTCATTCTAGGTGTTTGTATGTGCACTTTGGTGCCTTTAATCACCACCTGTTTTCTGTATGGGCTGTGAGAGGATGACAGTTGTGTCCAAAGAGGTGCACTTCTGCAAGCAGAGGTCAGGTCTGACTAGTTTTCTAGAGGTTAGCCCACAACATTAAGGTGTCCCAAGGAAAGACAGCTCTCAAGTTGCAGCCTGTGGGTTTACTTTGCTTTTTCGTTGGTGTGAATCACCGAAACTCAGTACCTGAGTTAGAGGGATGGTGCTGCATCCTGTTTTCACACCCTTAAGATGCTGAGGAATATCTTCAAATTGCTCCCAAGCAACACAAGAAAAACGTATACTCATACCCTAGTCACCAGCAAGTTGGACTTTAGGAACACCCTCTATGACAGGATCACCAAGAAACTCACTAGATGTCTACAGACCATCAGAAGTCGGCTGCCAAACTCACCCTCAACCTCCTACACAGAACTCACGTGGCACCACACTTCAGGGAACTACAGTGGCTTCCAATACACAAACATGCTCAATTCAAACTCCTCACACAGGCATTAACGGCCCTTTCCAACTCAAGCGCCACCTACCTCAACAGTCCCATCTCCTTCAAGACACATCTGCTCTGCAGGACTCCTATTGACTAACATCCCATGCATAATCAGATCCAGACCAGGATTATGAGTGTTCTCTTACATCGCTCCTAAAGCGTGGAACAACCTCCCCTCCATCAGAACCTCCTCTTCTCTTATTGAATTCTGCAAGAAGCTGAAGACCTGGCTTTTCTCAATTAACCAACCTACCATAGGTAGGACTAGACAAACGCCTACTCAGCGCCAGGATACCCTTGTAGGTGATTGTGCGTTTTACAAATACACATAACATAATGTCCTTTTAGTCTCGAAGTTCCACCCAGGTTCAGTATGGAGCCAACTTGTGTAGGTTTTGTTCCTGCACCACAGCTTCTAGGAAAGTTGATTAGCTACCCCAGGTAGTCTACAGACCCTGACATCCTCATATGATGTCACAAAATCTGGTTGCCTCCTGGACCATCATTTTCTCCCCCTCCACCTACAGCACCTTCTGTACTCCTAGGTCTATACTCGGGAAGCACAGCTCCGAAAAAGAAGCATGCAACCTATTTTCTACACAGTAGTGTATGACGTCCATTCCGGAGTGTAAGGCTACTTACTTTTAAGGCACTACTGTCCTTTTGAGGAAAGTGAGGAAGAGACTATGTAAAGAGGAGAGTGTTAGTGGTAGGTGCTTAGGTAGCAGAGATTGGTCCATCAGAACTCATTTACTCTTTACATGTACTATTTGTAGCTTAAAGTCCGTTTTCCATCACTGTTGTGTCAACAAAAGACATTTGTCTGAAATTGTATACATTTTGAAAGCAAGGCACTTCTAGAAGCCGCGTGCTTATGCAACAGTCTGATTTAGAGACGGTCTGTCACTCGGGCTACTCTGACACTGACTCAGATCTGCCACAGGGTGCCCCCCGAAACCCTTCGGGCTCCCAAATGCTTTAGAGGCTGCCCATTCCGCCCAAGAACAATGAATATCTGTGAGATATTGGAGACTCGGTGGCTCCTTTTCACATTCTGCAGGGGGCCCCATCATTTTACGCTACGCCACTGTCGCGTAGGCGGTTGTGGGTCTGCAACCAGCAATTTTGACTTTTGGCTTTCAGGCGAATAGCTGTACAGGAAAACAAACTGTTTCCTTTCCTTTAATGTCATTTTTCATCCATCGACTAATGCGTTTAATTGCCTTTATTGAAGTGTTGTGCCACTATGTTAAGTTGAAGAAAGTCACTGATATTAGCGTAGAGTTTTCTGCCTTCTCTTTACTTTACTATCTACTTTTTAGGTCTCGCCTAGCGTTGCAGCACATGTGCTGCTCGCTCGGTGAGACATTAAGGATGAAATTTCAGAAGGGGACTTGAAGTCCCTCCCCTCTTTTTTATTGGCTGGCGTCACCTTTTATGCTAAACGGTGGCCTGCCATTTGAAATGAGTTTTTTTTGTTGCCGCCCTTTCTCCTTTTCGTTCGGCCCATTCGGACAGGATCGTCTGCTGTCGCAAAGCAATTTGTTATCTTTAGGGGGCCATCTGTTTTCACTCTGCCGCGTGTTTATTTTTGCATCGCGCTTTCACTTAAAGTGAAAACGCGATGCAAATATAAACAAGTGGCTGAGTGAAAACAGATGGCGAGCGCTTGTCTTATTATGTTATGTGATGTGCTCTCCCTCAAGCAGAATACATTACGCAGGGTACTTTGTCTCAGGCAGGCTATACATGATATGCTGGTTATTCTATGCATGCTACATTATGAAGGCATGTTAGCAACTAGTGTTATGCTCCGTTTGCATGTAATTTTACACACATTTGTGTATATTATTGTATTCTAATGTTATTTTATGTGTGATCGTTTATAAATGTTAGGTTAGGTTTCTGCACATTGTGTAATGCATTCGACACTACGTGTGTTATGGAGTTTGTGTTATGCATGTCACATGATCTGATTTCATACATGGTCATTGATTGGGGAGAAGCAGTGGTATTTTACGGATGTGTCTGCGCTGAACTCCTCTGGGTAGCCAAGCTCGCTTGTGAGTTGGCGCTTTTGGATTTTTGCGTAGCTTCTCCGTTTTTTGAAGCAATCACATCTGAATTTGAAGTCTTTGCCGTCTGTGCTGCCTTCGTCCTGCATTTGTTTGAGATGGAGGAAGCCACTGCACATTTCCAGAATCTTACCAGGCACTAGATTTGCCTAGATTTTTAAATGAAAGTCATTTACATAGGGGAGATCTGGCTTGGCGCCAAGAGTCGGGCTTCGGGTGCGGTGTCGGCCCGGCTCGCGAAGCTCCTTCTCTGAGTGGGTCCCGCATTTGGAATAAGGCTCTTCTTGAAGACACTTGAGGCGCGCACCTGTCACTCAGGCCACTCCCATAGACGCACAGATGCTCCTGGCTGCAGGTGCGCCCGCCTCCAGCAGACAGGTGCGCCTTTTGGAGCACTGTAACGGCTGCCGCAGATGCACGTACACTGCACACCCTGACCCTGGTGGAGCCAGGCTGCCCTCGAGGGAAGCTGCGTGGGGTCCACTGTGACGACTAGCGCCAAGCCCCCGGCCTATATCCGCTTTACCACCCAGAGCGCAAGCTTCCGCATAGATGCGCTATTGAGACTTTTTCAAGGTGAGCACATAAAGGGTTAACGATCCAGCTTCCAGTATGAGCCCCGAAACCCCCCAAATATATTAAAACAGTAAAAATGATCATAACATAACTTGCTTTTTTAAGTGCTCGCAGATGTTGCTGTTTCCTAAGCACTGTTATCAATTTCAGTGAATAGCCATGATTTTGCCTCTCAAAAAGGAGTGATTTGCATTTATGCAAAATGTATATGTCCCAGCATTTAGCAGTGCCTCCATCATTGTAGATGTAGGAAATGGGGCATGGGGAAATGCAGTCGTTTACACAGGATCACAGGCGTTTGTAAAGGGGGAAAACGTCGCTACTGAATGGAGTGCCCCTGACCACCGGGTGAGGATTAGAATACAAGGATTAGCAAAGTGCACTTTCTGTTTGAAATCGTGCTGTGCATGCCACGCGCACAAGGCCGTATTAATGAACGAATATATCAGTTTTCTGTTGCAAACGGTTAGAGAAGCCACGCAGGTGCTTCGGTGCACCCGTGTGTCTCTATGTATTAGTGTGTCTGTCTCACGGGGTGCGTGTGTTTCTCAGTATGTGCATGCATGTGTGCCCGTTTGTAGTGCGGTTTCTATGTATGCCTGTATGCGGGGGTCAACAGGGGGTAAAAGACATTGTCATATACAACACCATTACTTGATTAATGCTTCACGAAGGGAGAAAAAAAAACGATAACATTTTCAATGCCAATAGCTCAAAACAATGTAATTGCGAGACCTATTCCTTTGTAAATGCTTGCTTTGTAGATGTGTCAGATTGATCTACATGTGAACTGTGTATTTATTTAAATCGGTGTTGTTATAATTCATCCACTCTTACTATTTGCACTATTGTATTTCCATGTTCCTTCTTTGGTCTCTCCCTCTCTCTTTCTGTGCCCCCCTTCCTCATTCTACCATTTGGAATGTTCCTACAGTTGAGCCAGAGGCTGCCTTGGAATGTTGACAAGTGCAGCCTGACTGGCAGAGTTCGTGAGCTGTGCCTTGATAGCGACGTGTTAGAGGTTCCAGAGTAGAGGCTGTAATAAAAGAGTAACTTGAACTTCACCTACTTGTTCCAGGCGTCTTTATAACACTGGCGACGACTGGTCTGTGTAAGGGAGCAGGACGGCTCTCCTTCCCTTCTGTCTTCATCCTCTACTTCCAGTGTATTTTCTACCTTGTGGCCCACAAGGTTAAGGTACTGTTTTCCAGCGTTTTGCGTGACCAGCTCTCCTCTTGCCAAAGGTTTCCGCAACCAGCTTTCTGCACATTTAAATCAGTCCTGGAGCCTTGTTTCTTCTGTGCTGTGGGCGTGTGGATATGGATGGTGTCGCCTACCAGCTGTCTTCTGCGCTGACAGGCACAGCTCTTTGCCTTCCATCTGAAGATTCTGGGCACTTTCTCTCCTGTGTTCAGCCCTCACAGTTGAAACTTCCCTCAGAATAGCCGGTGTGTGGTCAATCAGCTCCCAGCTGGCGGTAGAGCCAGGTGTCAATAAGCATTAAGCTGTATGTGGAATCCTGTGCGTGGTGACTCAGCTCCCAGCTGACAGAAAGGGCGCAGTGTCATATTTCCTGCTTCAAGTTCCCAGCGGTGTTATGGAAGATTCAGTCATGCACAATAACTGATCTCCTCAGCCGTGTGTGGAAACTGCCTCTGTGCCAGCACCCATTAAGAGTACTGAAGCACACGTCCCTGTGAGGAATTCAGTTTGACTTTGTTCTCCCTCAGCTGTGGGAAGGCACGTAACTGGAAGCGCTGGGCAGCCTTCATCGGATGTGATAAATCTCTTCATTTTTGTTCACTGCATCACGAACTGCATGAAGATCTCAGCATTTGCAGTCTCCTGGGAGCATTCATAGGTCTCCACTGCCACCTACTGTCTTTCATCGGTATTACCGCTGACAAGCACAGCTGCTGCTTTTCGATCATCGTGGGAATGACTATATTCAGTCATTTTTGTTAGTTTAAAGCATTGCTGCTATCTGCTAATTTACTTTACTCCCTCATCTGATGTAAGGTGCCATGACCTTTCCTCTGCCTTCCTCACTGCTGTTTCAAGGAACATAGTGCTCAGTGTCTTATCTTCACAGCGGTGTGTGGAGCCTTTCTGTGGATTGCATTTTATTCTTCCTCTTAATTATTTGCCTGCCAGCCTCTTCCACGCTGACAGGCACAGCTTTCACTAGGGTTTTCATCTTCCTTGTTCATCCTGTGCTGGACGTGCAGTCTATATGGGTATTTTTTGCCGGTTCGCTGACTGGCACAGCTCTTATCTTGGCTCTTTATTTCTTTTATTTTGCTCAGCTGCCATCCTGTTATTCACTCCACCGGTGACGCGCACACCATTTTGCGTGTCTAAAGTTCGTAGCCCCTTATTTACATGTTCAGTTCTAAAGGCTCAGCTAATAGTACACCTAGGGTAGCTAGATGGGTATTAGGCCTGGAAAGCTTTGTTTTTAAACTTGAATATGTCGCGGGTGACCTCAACACCGCAGCTGACTTCCTTTCGAGGGCACCTTTAGATTTTTCAGAAAATTTTGAAACATATGAATTTCCCATTTTACTGGTCCACTCCTCCACAATAAAGTTCCTTCTTTGGTCTCTCCCTCTCTCTTTCTGTGCCCCCTTCCTCATTCTACCATTTGGAATGTTCCTACAGTTGAGCCAGAGGCTGCCTTGGAATGTTGACAAGTGCAGCCTGACTGGCAGAGTTCGTGAGCTGTGCCTTGATAGCGACGTGTTAGAGGTTCCAGAGTGGAGGCCGTAATAAAAGAGTAACTTGAACTTCACCTACTTGTTCCAGGCGTCTTTATAACAGGTGTGCTATTTGGCGCCTGCAAGAACTGTATACAAAGTGCTCTTTGCTGTTAAAGGTCTAGAAAAACAAAACCAATCAAGTCAGTAGTTAACTGTACGATGTGCAACTAGAAAACAGGATTTGAATCCCAGCATTCCAGCATGACCTAATTGTGTTCTTTTAGCAAAATTACTTTTCTTCACTACATCGCCTTTTCCTTGATGGTCACATTTGAGAGTAAAGTCAAGCAATTCAGTTCAATATGGGTGCTATTCAAAACCTCACTTTCTGCTTTAATAGATTGTAATATTGCTTCATTTATAAAAATATTGGCCATGATGTAAGGTGCACATGAAAATTGGTTCAATCATGGCATCATTGTTAGGCTGGAGAGAGGGTTCATAAATGTTGCTGAGCTCCTTAAGGATTGCGGGGCTGTCCTGGCCACCTTGGCTAAATTAGGTTTGCAAGTGTTGGGAGATATTTTTCAGGAAGAGAAGGTTAAATCATGGGATCAGGTAGCTGTCCCGGAACGGGAAGTCACACAGCTGGATGCTTTTCAGTATTTTAGATTTCGCAGCGCTTTGCGCGAATTGTTGGGCCCAGAATTGCACGAACCAATGGGTTTACAATCGCTAACATACTTGCTGCAATCACAGACCCCGCAACATGGAATAACTATATTATATACACTCTTTAGAGTCCAGGGTAAGTTCCAGCTGGAATGGGAGGAGGAGTTAGGCACAGAACTTTAGCTCGCCCAATGGACATGATGTTTTAACTAAACCAAATCAATCTCTTTAAATGGCCGACACTGGTTGCTGCATTTTAAATCTTTACACCGAACCTACTATACTCCAGCGAGGATGTGCAGGTATGGTTTGAGGGAAGACAGTAAATGCCTAAGATGTTCCGGGACAGACGCTAACTTCACACACTTGGCTTGGGACTACCCAGGTATACGGAAGTTCTGGACTGAGATAATTAGCGCTCTACCATTCCAGATTCGCCAATTGTGGCCTTGCTGGGGTTTGATAAACAGATACCCAAGGGTGTGCAGAAACTTGCTGCTGTAGGCCTTCTTCTAGCTAAACACAGAGTAGCGATGAGATGGATGAGAGGCCCCTTACCCATTATAGTCGAATGGCACACTGACTTAGCGTATTGCTCAACACAATCTGAGAATTACAATGCTTTTATGCCGATAAAATGTACGACCAAAGACATATGGGGGCCTTTCAGTCAATATTTGCTAGATAACGCAGCTACGGGGGACTCCCAAGTAGAGCAGGATCGGGAGGGAGTGGGATGAGCGGGTATGATCAGGAGGTTTGTAACGTGTTTTATTTTCATGTGATGTATACAGCTATGATAACAGCGGTTACTTGTGGTACTTTTGTGTACACTTGCTCATGGAAAGGGAAGATCATGATTATGCAGACTGTTTATGTTAATTGGAATTATGCAATTTTCAATTACTTGCACTGTAAGGGACTCCTGCTCGGCATATGTACTTACGTGACCTGCTCTATGTCGATTTGAGTGTCATTAGCGTTATGGCCGCTTATTGTCTTTTGTGTATTGTTATGTCTTTTGTTAGGCAAAATTACAAATAATGGTTTTTTTTTTTTTAAAGTTTCTGAGCTCATGTGAAGAAAGTTTCACTTTGAATACGTGTCCATACCGCAACGTTAGCTAATTTACCAAATTGAAATACTTCCCCAAAAACATATTTTGAAGTTTTTTTCATGTTTACAGTTTAGTTATTTATTAACTTTTCGATTAAATAAAATCATTACAGTAGTCGAAGAAATCAAACAATATTAATAACAATCCCCCAGTACCCCCTGCACCCTCCCTGTCTTTGTCCTTATGCTCAGTCTTTTGCCCTTTACAAGTTCTTACAGATTTGCAGCTCTGCTTGTGGTAGTGTGATAAATAAGATAAATAAAAACTAAAATTTAAAATCAGGTTTGACGCTCTTTGTTCAGATTGGGGCAACAGAACAGGAAGTGCAGCCAGACTTCCCTGTAAAAGGAGCATAGCCTGCACTCTGTGTTTTCCCCCTTGCATGCCCATGCTGGATTGAAATCAGTGATAGGAAGCGTAATAAATCTCATGTAGAGAATTTTCCTGCAGACTTGTAACGTCAATGCCTCATAAATATAATGTTGAGCTTTGCCCGAAATGTATGATTTATCCAAGGGTTCCGTTATCAAACTAGGGCGAAGAGATTTTGTGTCTTAAGCAAATTATATTACAAGAACTTGCTTGTTCACTGCTTTCTTCCAGACGTGAAGAGGAATTTCTAGTAGTTGTACACTTTCCACCTCAATCCTCAGGGTAGTTATGGCCTGGCCAAGGGTGGCGTGCCAGGCTGAACCTGCCACCTCAAAAACTGACCTCAACTGGTATCTTAGTGATTCTGCTGGTGGCCTCAGGATCCTAAGATACAGCTTTATCAGGTTCCCCTGGCATGTCAA